>NC_142518.1:54997500-55319000 GCF_057876585.1 Rhinolophus sinicus | reverse complement strand
ATTGCCTTTCACCAAGTCACTATTGACACCTATTTATTGAGTACCTCCTGTATCTTATATATCTTATATATAGTGCTTTAAAAATTGAGAGCTACAAAGAAAATAATAGTGACAATGATATGAAATAGAATACTCTTCCCTCAAATGTAAAATGTACTAAATAAGTAAGGGCAATTATTTTCTGACTAGTGAGAAATTTTTACATGTAGTACACAAGAAAATAATTAAATCTCTGTTTTAGATACACGAGCATAAGTTTGACACTGATGTTACAAATTCAAATTAACTACCATCAAGTTTTATGACATTATTTCTCATTTTTATTCTAACAGATTATGATTAAAATCAGAAAGTAGTAAAATTTGGTCTTTGTAGACTTTTGGTTTCCCCATCCAAGCTTATTTTATGTATTTTATTACACACGCTAAAAAATTTCCACAAAGGTTTTTCTAAAATTAAAGACATGCTAGTAGCCAATCACTATAAAAACAGAGCAGGGTATACAAACACATAAGGGCATGTTTATAATAGTGAGTCAAATATTTTTAAAACCATAAAACTACCTTAACTATGTCCTTCCAAATAGAGGTGATCTTAGAAGTTAGGGCCTAAAAATTCAAATGCTCTTGTTGATGTTACTGCCAGCTACTGAAATTCTAAATAAACAGTAACAAAAGTGCAAGACCATGAAAATATTAGTTATGTGTATATTTTAATTACATGTATGTCATAGTCTCATGAAAGGAAGAATGCAGAATCTTCTCCATAGATCTCTGGTGAAGCTCTGAGGGGCCCTGCAGAAGTACTTACTAAGTGAGAAGCTGGTTATCACATTGAGCAACACATACAGGAGGACTTTACAAAGCAACTAACAACTGTTTAGCAAAACCCAATCCAGAATTAATCTTGTAAAGCTTACATACATTTTTTTTATATAGCATCAACTTATCTGACACTGAGACAGGTTAACAAAAAGACTGCATTGAGCATGAGCGAAAGAAAGATACTGTTTGCCTATGTGGGGACAGAGTCCCAGAGAGCAGTTTCCAGGCTCTCGACCTCAAGTGGAAAGGTGCTGACTCAGTTATTAGATGGCCATCAGCTGTAATCAGATGGCCATCTGTTGTGGCTGGGTGGGTGTCAGCTGTTACCGGTTAGCCATTAGCCACTAATATAACTGCTGTGGTTAGACTAGGGGCTTGGTTGGTTGGCGGAGAAGCGGATGGCAGATTGCAGCTGGCAAGTGGAGTTAGTAAGTGAGGATGGCGGATTGCAGATCATGTGGATCCTACTTCCTGTGTCTCACCCGGCTGCTAGCGAGACTGAGGTGCAGGAAGACCCCTCATTGAGGTACTGGCGGATGTTTGCTTTTATATCTTGACCAGCCGCCAGTGAGAATATAGTGGTATGACTCCCTTATCTATGGCTCCGTTGTTGTTTCTTTTTGGCCTCACCATATCCTGCGTTCTGGTGCGGGGAGCGGAACCAGAGACCCAGCATGACACATGGCGCAGCAAACAGGGTATGGTGCCAGCCAAAGCTCTCCGAAGGACGGTGGAGCAGTTTGTGCATATGAACACTCAGTCTCAGGAAACCCGTCAGGAGCGATGCTGCGAGCAGGAAACGTGATCTGCCTGGGAGAAACATGACCCCTCGGTGAATTGGTGGTCCTCTCGAGCCTCTGGTTGGCATGCCACCCTATTGGCCATTGCAGGCATCACGTGCTTTTTGGTGGTCTCGGATACTTGGTGCCACAAGCAAGATTCCGATCAGGTAAGAATGATGTCTGACTCTGGGCGGGAGGACGTGTGGCCCCCACACAGTGTGTGGTGCCGGGTGGCCGCTGTTCTCATGAGCTGGACCCCTGTGGAGGGGTGGAAAGATGTGAATAGTTCTCCAGCCAGCATGGGCCAGAGAGAGTGGGAGTCGTTGCGGCTGTAGTGCGCTGGGGGTTGCTAGCTGGGGCGACCCAGATGCGGGATTTGTAGTCCCAGGAGGAAACGCTTGCTGAGTCCTCGGTGGAGGATGCCAGTGAGGTCAAGGTTGTCTCTCACCCCCAGGTAGTGGAGAACTTGGAACCCTCGCCCTGCAAAGAGGGCATACATTGTGAGGCCAATGCACAGCCCTGGCGAATGACTGAGGACTATTGCCTTTCATCCCTGATTTGATGGATCGCTTGACTGTTTGGGAATGTGCCACCATGTAGTGGAACTGGTGGATGTTTGCTTCCTGTGTCTTGCCCCGCCACCAGCGAAACTGGTGCAGGAAGACCCCTTGTTGGGGTGCAGGCAGATGTTTGCTTTTGTGTCTCGACCTGCCACCATCGAGAATATAGTAATATGACTCCCCTATCTATGGCTCTGTTGTTGTTTCTTTTTGGCCTCACCATATCCTGCATTCTGGTGTAGGGAGCGGGACCAGAGACCCAGCATGACAGTCTAGCTTAGGCAGTTATTTCTTTTATTATGAATAGCAAAGTTTTTAATTTGTAAAATAAATTAATGATGCAGAGTGACTCATTTAGAGGTCTTTATAGTTAAGACCCCTTTATATTTGTGAAAGTGTTCTAGAAACATTGTATTTCATCTCCTTAAAAGTTTTCTAATGTATTGTCAATACCTACAAATATATAGTTCTGTTTTGTTTGTTTTTTTACATTAATGGACTTTATCACTGAAAAACAATTTCTCTGAAAGTGATTAATCATTTTCTACAGATGTTTGCGACTAAATGAAAGTTTGTTAAGATTATACAAAGATGGTCATTCTTCTTTTATATTTCCCACCTGTGGGCACATGGCACTGAAAATACAGTTCTCATAATACACCTTCCTCAAGATGATGTTAGATAAATATTTTGACTCCACAAGTCTGATAAGTAAGGATCTTTGAATAAACAAAACTGTGCACTGTACAATCTTGTCCCTGCATACCTTAAGTAGTTTTTCTCCTTGAAATACTCGATCATGTTTCTGGAGATACTTGAATTTGATTGGACTAGAACTGTCCTTTCACCGCACTCTATTTTTTCACAGGTAGAGTCACCAAAGTTTAGCAAATAAACCTTATTCTCAAGCTGCCTTTCATTATGATTTTTCTGTCTGTTTTTTTCCTTATTGGTTTACATGGTGGGAAATTCCTGGCGTCTCCAGAGGAAGAGGTACCTATATACAGATGAACTTGGACATTTTCCTTCAGTTTAAACTATTTTCATTCTGATTTCTGGAAGATTGGTCTGTTTTAATTATCTTTGCTATTTAAGTAAAATCAAGCTGTACATTCAAAAATCTAAGGAAGAGTTTTTGAGATATTATTTCTGCATTCATTTTACATTAATTCACGACCATGATCACCCATGTATTCTTCACTAATATACATTTTTCTTTTACCAACACTTATCAGCTTGACATCTTTAACATCTGTGCATGTTGTCATGACAATTCCAGCAAGATATTTTCTATGTGCATGAGGAAAAAGAAAATGTCAATCAAATCATTGAATTCATCTAGAACCAAATGTGCAACAGCTTCCATTAAAAGTCATATTTTCTTCATTTTCTATATCCACGGCAAACTTCTAAGGGTTTCTGGATTGGAAAAACTAGTTTCCATTGCTGAATTCCTTTTTATTATGTTTTTAAAATTTTGACACAAATAATAAGGAAAAATCTCCTGTGCTGAAGTACAGAATTTAAATGATAGCATTTCTTTTTTTTAAATTAAATTTATTGGAGTGACAATTGTTAGTAAAATTACATAGATTTCAGGTGTACAATTCTGTATTACATCATCTATAAATCCCATTGTGTGTTCACCACCCAGAGTCAGTTCTCCTTCCATCACCATATATCTGATCCCCCTTACCCTCATCTCCCACCCCCCACCCCCCTTACCCTCTGAATGATAGCATTTCTTCAGTGTTTTTCTTCAGTAACACCTTATGCTCTCAGTTCTAAGCTTGAAAGCCTTCACTCTCATGGGTTTGTTGTAAGATTAAATTAGTTAATCTATGTAAAGGACTTAATGCAGTTTGTGGCATGGTGTAAATACTCAAATATTAGCTCTTAGTGATATGATGTAAATGATGACACCAGTAACACAATAGTGATGAGAGTGATGATAATACTGGCTTTAACTATATCAGTGATAACCAAATTTCTGGAGCTTTAAATTTCCCAGACATACTCTCAAGTTGTAGCCGTGGAGCAGAGATACTCCAGGATGCTCCTTCAGTTGTTTAGTTGTTGATGGCAGCTTCTGCTCCATCAATGCTTTGTTCGCCCTCAGCTGGTTGCTGTGCTGCACTATGGGGTACAGCTGTGTCCTCATGCAGGCCCGAAACCTCCTCACAGCGAATGCCTAATGACTGCCTCAGTTCCCTGAAGGTTCTTTTTCATGACTATCTGTTCTTATTTTATACTTGCCCTTTTGTTTCCAGTGAATGTCAGGATTGTTTATGTCTCATGAAATAAGCCACAGAAAATCGAATACATTTGAAAACAGAAGTGTATCTCTGCTTACAAATATAGAGGAAAAATAAGTTGAAACTTTCATATATAGAGAATGAATTTTGTCATCAGTGAATTAAGACAGAAGGTTTATTTGATTCAAGATACAAAGTGCTAAATATGAATGATGATAACGTTGCTTCTGTACTTGTTTGTACAGTGGTACTTCGGTTTTCGAAAATAATCCGTTCCGGAAGACTACTTGAGTTCTGAAACATTTGAAAACCGAGGCGCGGTTTCCCCATATATATATATATATATATATATAGAGAGAGAGAGAGAGAGAGAGAGAGAGAGAGAGAACTTTTTCACTAAAAGATACCATGGACTACTATTTCTCAGCAGTTTATATAGACAACAATTGGTAACACCATGAGGATGAAAGTATGTTTCATTCATTTCCTGTTCCCCAGCACTTAGCACAGGGCCCAGCAGATAGAAGGGATTTAATAAACTGCTGTCATTCCCAGCAGGCAGTTTCCTTCCAAATCCACTGTAGATCCCTGTTGGGTCAAGTCTAATCCAGAGACAATGGCTTGCACACTTTGTAGCCTAAATTATTAGTATCCAGCAAGGGAACCAAAGCAGAATTGTTCTCACCTGGTCTTATATGAAGAAGTAAAAAGAAGGATAGCAATGTTCATGATTCTTCCTTCTTTATATTCCCCAATTCTAGGTCAGGTGGTCACATACTCAAAATGCCCAAAGAGGCTGCAATAGTACATAGATAAGGGGTCAGACTCAGTTTCGGAGGAAATAATATAGAGTAGTGAAGTCTATGGAAAACTGGAGAGCATACACTAAGCTTAAAAGGTACAGTATTCCCCAAAACCTGTTGATTGTCAGTAATTAGATAATGTAGGTTCATGGTTTCCAGCTATTCTGATTTTTGCAGATATTCAAGATTTTTATGTACAATATCCCACTTTTGAAATGTTGGCAGCTAATTTATATTTAAAATAGTGATCAGGGCAACATTGTATGGGTCAAACCAAATGATTCTGCTGACAGTCATTTTTATAAATAAATATAAATATTCTTGGCATCATTCTGAAATAGAAAAATAAAATCAAGAAATCACTATTTGATGGCATTTTACATGGAGTTTGCACCTAAAAGGCAAGGTTTTAGATATATTATGAAAATGATGTGATAGAATAACAAAGACCAAAAAAAATCTAAATGCTGCATCTTCAAGATTAAGAATTAATGCTTCCCTGTACTCTTATGTTGTATTGTAACTTTAGATGTAGCCACAATTAATCCATCCACAACACTCTAACCATGGGCATGTCACTTATGTATTTGAAATCTGGTATATTTTCCTTAAAAAAATGAGATTATTTGACCTACCTACTCCATAGTGTTGTGGTGAAACAAGATTAAGAAACTAAAATTTATCTTAAAAGATTTATGCTATATAAATATGGTAATGTATAGGTTGATACCAATTCAAAAGAAAGCTATTCAATTTAAGATGTATTCCAACTCTGGATACATAAGATAAAGCTGGCTCTACCCATTACTGTGAGGTCTAGTGCAAGATGTCTTAATTAAACTGATTTTTTACTCTCTTTATCTACAGAAAGGGTGTATTATGCCTATTGCACAAAGAAATTGTGAAGATTAAAAGTCATAACCAGAATGTGTGGGGGAAAAAAGAGTTTGTAAACCAAAAGACTAAGCAAGGAAGTTTAATTTTCTAAATTGGTCAGCTCAAGGGACATGATTGTCAGGTATTTGAAGATTTAGATGAAATCCTGGTCTTATCTCCAAGATGTGAGCCCTCACCTCTGGTTGAAATGTTTCACTCTCTCATGCAGAGATCTTGTTCATGAAAAATTTATTGCAACTAGAGAATATCAGAAAGTTAGCCACCATTCAACAAAAGCCAGGCACACAATTCAATAAGACAGTATAAATGAGCACCACCAGGATAAGCAGACATGTGCGCGTGCGCGCGCGCACACACACACACACACACACATCAGATAATGTGATCAGTAGACACAGATTTTAAAACAACTGTTCTTATCCTGTTTAAATAGGTAACATGTACAGGGAATAGCAAATGATTAAGAAATGGGGGAAAAAAGATACATGAAAGGAAACAGAACTTTAAGAAATCAAAAATTAAATTTGATATCATTGCTGTATTTGACTAAAAATTAAACACAGCAGAAAAGAAAACTAGTGACATGAATGGTAGATCTGACGCAATTTTATAGAATGCACTATGAAGAGAGAAAAACAAAATCCAGAAAAAGGGCACAAACTATGTCAGATATAGTAATAAGATTAATGGCATGCAGAATTCTAAAATAGATGAGAAAAAAGAATAATAAGGCAGAAATAATAAATGAACTGTTAATGACTGAGAATTAAAACAAAATTTTTAGAAATTATTAAGAAAACAAGCTATATATTCAAGATGCTTAGAGAGTGCCAAGAATGCAAAAATAAAATAAGCCCACACATAACAAATCTTAGTGAAAATGGAAAAAAAAAACAAAAACACAAAGGCAAAGAGAAAATCTTAAAGCATCCAGAAAAAAAGAAAGATTACTTTGAAAACAACAGCCCTTACACCAACAACTAGATTTCTTTTTTTTTATTTTTTAAGATTTTTATTAAAATACAGCTAACAAACAATATTATATCAGTTTCAGGTGTACACCATAGTAATTCAACATTTATGTACCTAAAGAAGTGATCACCATGATAAGTCCAACAACCATCTGACATCGTACCATGCTATCACAATATTAACTATATTCCCTATGCTGTACATTACACCCCCATGACTTATTTGTTTTATACCTGGAAATTTGGACCTTTTACCCCCTTCACCTTTTCCCTCCTTTTTAAATATTTCAATTACAGTTGACATTCAATATTATTTTATATTAATTTCAGGTGGTTAGACATTTATATAACTTAAGAAGTGATCCCCTTTACTAATCTAGGACCCACTTGGCACTATATATAGTTATTACCATATTATTGACTGTATTCCCTATGCTTTACTTTCCATCCCCATGACTATTTTGTAACTACCGATTTGTATTTCTTAATCCCTTCACCTTTTTCACCCTGCTCCCAACCCCCTCCCATCTATTATACTGATAGCATAAGGAATATAGTCGATACCGTGTTTCCCCGAAAATAAGACCTACGCTGAAAATAAGCCTCAGTTAAGATAGTCAGCCAGATGGATGCATTTAGTACGTTATGACTATGTTCCAGAAGATGACATGATTGTATTTGAATAAATGTAATTGTTGTACATGAACAAATAAGACACCCCCTGAAAATACGCCCTAATGCATCTTTTGGAACAAAAATTAATAAAAGACCCAGTCTTATTTTGGGGGAAACACGGCAATATTGTAATAACCATGTATGGTGTCAGATGGGTACCAACAACTAGCTTTCAAATGCATCAATAATTATCATATGGTATATACCCAGTGCTTTGGAAGAAGTTAAATGACAACATAAGATTCTAAATAAACCTGATAAAAATAGCTTTCACAATGAGAGTAAACTAAAGATATTTTCAGACAAATGGCAGCTGAGTTTTCCATTAGCAGTATGTCAATGTAGAAATTTTAATGACATATTTTAGGCAAAAGGAAAGTAGCCTCAGATGGAATGACTAAAATGCAAGAAATAAACAGGAGTAAATAAAGAGGTTAATATGCGGACAAATGTAAATGCATACTGATTGTATAAATAGCAACAATTATGTCTATTAGGGTTAAATGTAAAACAACAAAATTGTTTAAACCACCACACTAACATTTAATTTAGGAAAATTATAATACATTCTAAGGTCTTGTAATATCCTAGAACATGGTAAAGTATATTTTTATTAACTTTAAAGCTTGATAAATTAATTATTGCAGTAAGCAGAGTAATGGCATCCCTAAGAATGTTCATGTCCTAATCCCCAGAACCTGTGAATTTGTTATCTTACTTGGTAACATTCTACACACAAGAAACAGTCTGATAGAACTATTCAGCTTCAAACACATCTGTGCTACCTTTCATGCAAAAGAAAGGATGACTCTGAAGGGAAAGTCACGAGCCCTGAGAGTGAAGCTGTAAACCACAGAGGATTATTCCCAGACCTTAAAACCAAATGGAATTTGCCAGGCTAGATTTTGAAATTGCTTGGGACCAGTGACTATTTCCGTTCATTTTCTTTCTTTCTTTCTTTCTTTCTTTCTTTCTTTCTTTCTTTCTTTCTTTCTCTCTCTCTCTCTCTCTCTCTCTCTCTCTCTCTCTCTCTCTCTCTCTCTCTCTCTCTCCTTCCCTTCCCTTCCCTTCCCTTCCCTTCCCTTCCCTTCCCTTCCCTTCCCTTCCCTTTCTTTCCCTTTCTTTCCCTTTCTTTCCCTTTCTTTCCTCTCTCTCTCTCTCTCTCTCTCTCTCTCTCTCTCTCTCTCTCTCTCTCTTTCTTTCGAACAGGAATATCTATAACTGTTATCCTATGACTGTCCCACAACTGTATTTGGGAGCAGATAACTAGTATCTGTAGTTTTACAGTCCATATAGATTCTCCATCTGGGAATTGTATCCCAGAATGGATCATACCCAGAGTCTCACCCACACCTGATTCAGATTATTTTAATGATAAGATTTTGGGAGTTTTGAGCTGATGAAAGTTTGGACTTTGGGTTGATGCCTTTGAGGGCTTTTGGGGACCTTAGGATGGAGTGAACATATTTTGTATGTGGGCAGATATAAATCTGTGAGCCAGAGGGCGGACTGTGGTAAGCTGAATAATGCCCCTCTCCCCAACAAACACATCAAGATTTGAATCCCCAGAACCTATAAATGTTGCCTTACATGGCAAAATGGCCTTTCCAGTTGTAATTAAGGTGAAGAACCTTGAGAGAGAAGAATTATGCTGGATTAGCCAAGTGAGCCCAATTTAATCACATCAGTCTTTAAGGTGGAACACCTTTCCCAGGTGTGATTAGAGGGAGAGCTCTAATGATTGAAGAAGGGTCACAGGAATGCAACATGAAAGGAACTCTAACTGTCCTTGCTAGATATGAAGATGGAAGAAAGGAACCATGAGTGAAGGGCCTCTATAAACTATGAAAGACAAGAAACTAGATCCTCCCCTGGGACTCCCTCCCCCAAAGGGAATGCAGCCCTGATGATAGCTTGGCTTTAGCCCAGTGAGACCCATGGTGGATTTATGATCTACCAGACTATCAGATAATAGGTTTGTGTTGCTTTAAGCCCCTAAATTAATTTGTTGCAGAAGCAATAGAAAATTAACACAATTATGCATATTGTAATTTTGGAGGTAACCCATAAAATAATCCATGTATAACTTCAAAATTAGAAGAAGGAAAACAGGATTGGTAGAACAAGTTTAGCTAACAAAAAATAACAAAATGGTGAGTAAAAGAAATAGAATGTATGAGACAAATACAAAGAAAAAAAGATTTGTATCTCTTACTTATAAGTATATCATTAATTACATAAAGTGAAAATGGACCATATTATCAAGTCAAATGATAAAGATTGTTAGGCATGATTAAAACAATCATAGCAAAATGGTACAGAAAAATTGAATGATAAATGATTTAAATAAATATCCCATGAAAATGCTAGTGACAAAGAAAGCTGGAGTAGCTATATTAATATTAAACAAAATATTCTTTAGAGCAGAAGTCATTGTTAGGATTAAAGAGGATCTCTTTATAATGTTGAAATGTTCAATTCTCTAGGAACATATTAATTCTAAGTTTGAATTTACTTAATATAGTCTCAAAATAAAGATAAAAATGACAAAATTAATAAATTAAAAAAAACAGAGTAGGAGATTTTAACACACTTTTCTCAACAATTGATGAAAAATATAGTAAAGACACAGAAGATATAAATAAGAATTTAGAAAACTTTACCTAAATAACATACATCTAAGACTGACTTCAACAATAGCAGATTGCCTATTTTTTCAAGGGCACACAAATAGGTGAAGAAAATATAGATCTACCCATATACAGCCATTTGATTTATGGCTAATTTAGCACTGTAAATGAGTAGGGGACAGAACAATTTTGTCAATGAATTGTGCTGAGCAATTTGTTTAAACATATGGAAGAAAATGCAATTGTACCTCAGTATTACACCAGGCACAAATATTGATTGCTATTTAAATATAAAAAGCAATAGTGAAAGGCAAACTGTAAATCTTTGTAAGAGACAACAGGAGAATATTATAATGTATTAAGGGTAGGGAAGATGTTCTAAACAAAGCATGTAAAGCATGAGCCATAAAGGAAAATATTGCTGAATCTGAATGCAGTAAAATGAAGAACCTCTGTTTGTGAAAAGACATAAAAAAAAAAAAAAGTTAAAAGAAAAGCCACAGAGTTAATATATTTGAAAAAGTTAAAATTAAAAAGGACTAGTATCAAAAATATATAAATACCTTTTACAAATGTACCAGGGGTGGGGGTGGGAGAGAGAGAGAACCTAATAGGAAAATAGATTTAAAAAACTTGAGATAATTCATTAAAAATATTAAAGTGAATAAAATTAAAACATGAAATTATTCTTAAAACCATTAGTACTCAGGGAAATACAACTTAAAAATGAGATAGCTCTGCACACCAATAAGATTAGCCAGCTAGCTAAATTTAAAAATATTAATAAAAACAAAAATAGAGGTAACACTGTCATGTATTGTTGAGAATGTAAAAAAACATGACTCCTTATAGACTACTGTAAGAATGTACATTTCTATGACCACTTAAGTTAAATTGAAGATATGTATATTCTGTTACCAATCCATATTATTCCAAGCTACATGGTTCAGTAAACTCATGCACACTTACGTGAGGCTACATGTGCAAAAATGTTCAAAGAAATATTATTTGTAATTATCAGAAATTGTAAGTAAAATAAATGTTATTGAGAGTAGCATTCTAAGTTTTGATATATTGAGCCTAAGGAATATTATATGGTGGTGAAAGTGGATGTACTACAGCTATGCACAGCAGCATCAATAAATTTTACAAGCATAATATCAAGTGAAAAATCAAGACATGAAAGAATGCATGCAATTTTATCCCATTTATTTAAAGTTCAGAAACAGAAAAATCCAAAATTCTATTATATAGAAATGTAAATGTAATTGAAAAAAAAAAATCTATGAAAAGAAATGATAAAAAACAGTACTATAAAAGCCAGGATTCTGGGAAAAAGCTGGGTTTCCTCTGGGAAATGAAAGTTGTTTGCAGATCTTTATATTTTTGTTGTTGTTGTTAAATTCTTGACATAAATTTTGGACACCTTTCCTCTAAGTATGTGTTTTTCCAAAATTTATTTTTTCCCCATTTTCATGAATGAGGGACCAATAAACTGGGTCAAATGTTACTGACAGTACAGTGAGGACCCGGAACTGACAACTAGATTTGGTGATGTGGAAGTAACTCAATATATGTCCATCTAATTTGAATTACTCCAACTAGATTTGATATCATTTAAGAAAATAGAACATACTTTTAATTTCTTTTAAGATATTTTTGGTACCCACTCTGGAATAAGATACCTATTCCAAATTCCAATCTCTGCTTCTTACCTTCTGAGTAATGTTGAATAAATTATTTAACCTTTCTGAGTCTCAGTTTATTTGCTTGTAAGATGGAAGCATAATATTTGTCTAACTGTGTTGTGAGAATTAAACTAATATAGTCCAAATGATTAATAACTTGTGACATATAGAAGGCACTCAGTGAACATTGAATGATCTACAATAAGATCAGTAAATAGGTGAGCAATAAATATATGTTGATTTTTCACTTTTACTTAGTGGAAACTAAAAATTAAACTTAAAATTAATCTTGAAATTAATTTTTCACATGTGTTCTCCAGACTGAGATTAAGTACAGTTGCAGAACCAGTCATCTTTAATCAGATACTTCAATATCCAACTAATTATTTTTAAAAATATCCATAAGATAACGGTAATTCCGTAATTGCCAGCTAGCAGACACAACGGGCCTAATCACATTTACAAGGACCAACCCTTTGCAGTGTTTCACTTGAGCTCCCAACCCATGCCATTCTTACTCTCCCATCCGTCCTATTAAATGTCCAGTCACCTTAGATAAAATCTGAATGGAGCTCAACCCTTTGTCTGCTGTCAGTAGTTACTGAATAAAACCTGTTTTCACTGCTTTAACCACTGTCCAGTTTTGTTTGACAACAATCACCATGGGAATTTTCCAAATATGTTATCTGAGGAAAAAGAGTCTCAATCACAGCAAATAACCCCAAATGTTTCATTTAGTAGTAATACCTGTGAAAGGAAAGAAAACATCCATTATACCTGTCACTTATAATATGGATGCGGAGAAGATGCGGCAAGTACAGAGATGTGGTACCCTGCAGCAGAGGGGAAGTGAGGAAAGCTAAGAGGAAAAGTAACTCTTATGAGGTTGTCTTGGACAAGGCAAAATGGTCAAAGGAGTAAGTTCATGCTTTTGCTTGAAGCATGAATAAAATACAAATGCAACTCCAAACAAGTGTTTTTCCAGAAGTAGAATGTAACAAAAACAAAACCCACAGTTGAGTAGGACAATTCAATAAAAATAATTATATGGAGGGGCTTCAATGTTTGTATGATTAAAATCTGAAACTACAGGTAAAAAAGAAAAAGTTTGAAGGTAGAGATGAACAAAATCTATAACCATACAGCTATAGGATATGTAAAACCTTACGCTTTCCTCAAAATAACAGAGAAAAGGGACATCTTTTGATATTTAATATGCTGTGATTTTTTAAAATTTTAAAATTAGGGTAATAAACTTCTGCAATTCATTATCACAAAAGGAGAACAAGGAGGGGGAACTATAACTAGATTCAAGAAAGTTTAGATAAATTAAGAGATGACAGAGTCATGATAACTTTCTCTTAAAAATGTTTTTTTTTACTTTATTGAGGAATAATTGACAAATACAGTTGTATATTTTTAAAGTGTGCAATGTGATGATTTGACATACATGTAAATTATGGAATAATTACCAGGATAAAGATAACACATCCATCACCTCCCATAGTTAACTCGTGTGTGTGTGTGTGTGTGTGTGTGTGTGTGTGTGTGTGTGTGTATGTGTTGAGAATGCTTAAGGTCTACTCAGCATTTTTCAAGTACACACCATACTATTAGCTATAATCACCATGCTGTATGTTAGATCTTAAGAACTTCTTATAACTGAAAATGTGTATCCTTTCACCTGTGTCACCCTATTTCCCCCCCTCCCCATGATAACTTTCTATAGGACATTTTTGAGGTTGACAACCTGATTTATTCTCCAGTACTAGAGAATGGCTATTGAACTTGAAAGATGATGTTTGATTAGCATGTCTGCTTACACACACACACACACACACACACACACACACAAACACACACACACACAATTGTCTTTAATTACTGTATTAATTTGCTTGTGTGGCTGTTGCAACAAAGTGCCACAGACTAGGTGGTTTACACAACAGAAATATATTTCTCAGTTCTGGAGGCTAGAAGTGTAAAACCAGGTGTCTACAGGGTTGTTTCCTTCTGAGGGCTGTGAGGGAAAGATCTGTTTCAAGCCTCTCTCCTTTGCTCATAGATGGCCACCTTCTCTCTGTCTGTCTGTCTGTCTGTCTGTCTGTCTCTCTCTCTCTCTCTCTCTCTTTTAAATTTTTTTATTAGTTTCAGGTGTACAAAGCAATGTAATAGACATTTAAACTCCTCATAAAGTGATAACCCACCCTCCGAGCTACTACCCCTCTGACATCTTATATAGCTGTTAGAATACCAGCAACTGCCTTCCCTATGTGGTACTCAACATCCCGTAACTATATATACCTATATATTTAGTTATAGTTGACATTAAATATTATTCTACTTCAGTTATTTCAGGTGTGTAGTGCATTGGTCAGGCATTTACACAGTCTATGAAATGATCCCCCTGACAAGTCCAGTGCCCATCTGGCACCTTACATGATCTTTACAACATTGTTGATTATATTCCCCATACTGTATTAACTACCAATTTGTATTTCTTAATACCTTCACCTTTTTCACCCTGCCCCCAACCCCATTCCCATCTAGTACCTATCTGGTACCATACCTAGTTATTACAATATTATTGACTATATTCCTTATGCTATACTCTACGTCCCCATGACTACTATGTAACAACCAATTTGTACTTCTTAATCCCTTCCCCTTTCACTATCCTTAACCCCCCTCTCATCTTAAAGAAATCCCTCTAAGAGTCCTTGTAATACTGGTTTGGTGGTGATGAATTCCTTCAGGTTTTTCTTGTCTGGGAAACTCCTTATCTGTCTTTCAATTCTAAGTGATAGCTTTGCTGGGTAGAGTAATCTTGGTTATATGTCATTGCTTTTCATCACTTGGAATATTTCCTGCCACTTCCTTCTTGCCTGCAAAGTTTCTTTTGAGAAATCAGCTGCCAGTCTTATGGGGGCTCCCTTGTAGGTAACTAACTGTTTTTCTCTTGCTGGTTTTAAGATTCTCTCTTTGTCTTTAACCTTTGGCTTTTTAATTATGATGTGTCTTGGTGTTGGCCTCTTTGGGTTCATCTTGTTTGGGACTCTGTGTGTTACCTGGGCTTGTATGTCTATTTTACCAGGTTAGGGAAGTTTTCTGTCATTATTTCTTCACATAGGTTTTCAATTCCTTGCTCTCTCTCTCTTCTCCTTCTGGTACTCCATAATGTGAATGTTGGTATGCTTGATATTGTCCAGGAGGCCCCTTAAACTGTCCTGAATTTTTTGGATTCTTTTTTCTTTTTGCTGTTCTGGTTGGGTGTTTTCTGCTACCTTATCTTCTACATTGCTGGTTGAATCATCTGCTTCATTTAATCTACTGTTATTTTCCTGAAATATAGTCTTCATTTCCATTATTGTATCCTTTATTTCTGACTGGTTCTTTTTCATGGTTTCCGTCTCCATTTTTATGCTTCATATCTCTCTGTTGAAATTCCCCCTGAGATCACTGAGCATTCTTATAACCAGTGTTTGGAAACCAGCATCTGATAGATTGCTTATCTCTATTTCGCTTAGTTCTTTTTCTGGATCTTTGTTCTGTTCTTTTATTTGGGACATGTTTCTTTGTCTCCCCATTTTGGCTGCCTCCCTGTGTTTGTTTCTATGTATTAGGTAGGGCTGCTATGTCTTCCAGTCTTAGTAGAGTGGCCTCATGTAGGTGTGCTATGGGGTTCAGTGGCACAGTCTTATTTGTCACCTGAGCCACGTGCTCCAGGTGTGTCCCTTATGTGGGTTGTATGTGCCCTCCTCTTGTAGTTGAGCCTTAGTTGATAACTGCACATCAATGGGAGGGACTGACCCTTGGGCTCACTTGTTGTGAGGACTGGCCTTGACTACAGTGGGAGAGTTGTCATGCAGGGGCTGATCCTGTGGAGCAGGATCTGCCTCAGCAGGACGCTGGTGCCTTCCCAATCCACCCCTTGGGTGTGTTCTACTTGGAGGTGGCTGGGTGATGCTCCAGCTCATTTTGAAGCTGACCACTGGGGGGACCAGCCCCAGGACTACCTTGGACGGGATCCATTGCAGGTCAAGTTTAGCCACAGACGTTGACCCACCTGGGGCCACCTGGCAGAAGCCACAAAGACATCTGCAGATGGCTGCCACCCGTGCTGTGCTGGAGAGGCTAAGCCATGAACCATGAATGGCTGCTGCTAGTGCTGGCTTATGGCTGCTCAGACAAAGGCACAGGACATGCTCAAACCAGATGCTGCTTGTCTGGGTTCCACAAACCTTTGAGCTACCCTAGGAAAGTCTGTAGCTTGAGCCAAGGAAGTCAGTCTGCATAAAAAAGCCACTGAAAGTAGCTTGGGTATGCCCAAATGTTGGGCCGAGCCAGGTCTCAAATTGCCAGGGCATGGCAATCAAACAGCAGAGACTCAGAAATGGCAGCCACCTTTGTCTGCATGCTGGAAAGGGGGAGGGCTCAGCAAAGAAACAATGGCCTCTTCCAGCTCCCCTGTCCGGGAGAAAGCTGACTCCCCAGCCCCCGTCCCAAGCCAGACAACTCAGTTCCCCACCATATGTCCCTGCCGCCTTTCCAGCTGCTACCCCAGCGCTGGAGCTCAGAGTGAATGATTCTATTGGTGGATAAGTGTGCGGGCAGTCCCTTTAAGAGAAGTGCCTGTGACTCCAGCTGTACTCTGTCTCCCTCAGTCACAATCTCCGCTGGTTTTCACAACCAGGAATTATGGGGCCTTCTCTCCCCGGCACAGGAACCCTGGGCTGGAGTACGGCTGGGTCCTCTCACTCCTTTGGGGGGTGACAGGACCCCCACAGCTGAAATAGCCCTCCTGTTCTTTAATGGTCATATACAGGCATGGGACCAGCCCGACCCATGTTTGTGATCTTCTTATCAGCCTGGAGGTGGCTTCTTCTGTGCATCCTTATTTGCAAGGCTTCAGTTCAGTTTGATTTTAAGTGATTCTAATAATGGTTGTTTTGTAGATTATTTGTAATTTTGATGTGGTTGTGAGAGAAGGTAAGCACAGCATTTACCTACTGTATCATCTTGGTTATCTCACCATAGAACTTTTTCTCTCTGTGTCTCTTCATTTCACCTTCCTTCTAATACATATCTTGATGTCTAAACTCCTTTTTATATGGACACCAGTCATATTGAAATAAGTACTACCCTAATAAACTTATTTAAACTTGACTACCTCTTTAAAGAACCTATCTCCAAATAAGGTCACATTCTGAAGTACTGAGGTTTAGTTAGGACTTCAACAGAAAATGTATTGGTGACAAATTTCAATTCATAGCACCCACCAATATAACTGTCATAATTTCAATAATTCGTTTGAATATTTTTTCATTAAATTGGAAAGTTGTATTTTTATTATCTTTCAAATTACAAGAATTGAAATAATGACAATGTCCTTTTTATTATTTTTAAAATAGTGCTTTGGCTCTAGTGGTGAACACACAATACAATATACAGATGATGTGTTATAGAAATGCACACTTGAATCCTATATAATTTTACTAACCAATGTCACCCCAATAAATTTAATAAATAAAAATAAAAAAAAACATTACTTTGGGGTATATGTGTGTAACGGGTACCGAGAATAGATCACCTCACTGCACTATACTCATGAGTGGCTTCAATGTTTCTTATTATTGCTGCTAATAATGCCACACCCGGATGCTACTATAACTTCCTTAATAGGAATTCTGTTGTTGTCAGAATCAATAGTAATTCTTTGAGATTTTCTCTACTCATTAGTTGAAACTTATTCTTGACACAAGACATTTTATCTTGATATTGTCATTTAGCACCCTGAATATATTTGCCTTTTTACTGTTGTGTTTCTATGTCATGCAGATTTTCAATTACAGGAAAGATAGTATTCTAGCTGACTCAATGTAAAAAAAAAAAAAAAGATGAAATACAGAGAACCTTTCAATAGTACTTAGTTGTTATTGTTTTTTTGTTTGTTTGTTTGTTTTCCTGAATAATATCTGGCTTGTATTTTGCAGGAATTAATTTTATCTCCAGAAGTTCTATTCTCCTGAAGAGATATTAATACAACAGACAATTTATCATTCAAACAGCTTTATTTAATATAGCAGGTGGCATTGTTACTAAAAATAAAACAAGTGCAAAAATAATACAGAGCATCACAGGCACAGATTTATTTCTTATAACTGACTTGAAGAAATAAATTAAAATTACATTTACTTGATTATATTATACATATGTAAATTTAGCCTTCTGTTCAGGGGATGCAATAAATGCTGATATTAACGGTTAAAATTAATTGGAGAGAGTTAGCTAAAAACTGGTTTCCCAAAATTTGCAGGAAGTGGTGGTGGGGGGAGGTGACATATGTGCATATTCAAAGATTATTCCAAGCCTGAAAAAAAATGTGCCACTTTAATAGTAGGAGTGCAATTCTTGTAGAATTATGTGCATATTCAGTTCGTGTCTGATACTCTATTTTTGCTTTCAAACTAAGATAAAAGGCCTACTACTTCACAGGCGGTGAAAGCCATTTATTTCATTGTATACTAAGGGTTCTGACATTGGTATGTGCTCCAATGTCCTTCATGTCAGAAAATTAGTCCCTCATTGATAAGTTCATCTGCAGAGTTTACAGCTGATTAAATTGCATAATTGAATAATAATTAATTTCAGTGTCATTTGAAGTTAAAGGTGATGGTTGGGTTGACCTAGTATACTGTGTATGTGTATGCTTTAGAAAAGACCAGACTAAAGATGGCTAATATCCAGATGTCTGTCTGACCCACAGGCGTGGGGCAAAAAATAAAGGATGGTTTCAATCATAGGTAAAATTATGACATACAGGACAGTGGGAAAATAAACAGGCCTAGGAATACATCATTAAAATTGTTGTAAATAGGACTCTGAGCCTTTGGAGGATTTAGGTGTAGGTGGGTCTCCAAATCTGGATTATTTGTTTGCTTGGGAATAACTGCAAAATTTAAAACTAAATCTGGCTTTTAAGCTGAGTGCCTAG
Source organism: Rhinolophus sinicus (assembly GCF_057876585.1). Taxonomy (NCBI): domain Eukaryota; kingdom Metazoa; phylum Chordata; class Mammalia; order Chiroptera; family Rhinolophidae; genus Rhinolophus; species Rhinolophus sinicus. The sequence continues at coordinate 55,299,921 of NC_142518.1, read as the reverse complement.
TCAAGTGTAAATAAGAAAAGGACAAGGAAACATTTATTCATTCCTGTGCCAGGTATTTTGTGAGAGACCTTCTATAGGTTATCTTTGTTAGTCCTCTAAATATTCCTATTCAGCAAGTATTATCACCTCCATTTCACAGAAAATAACTCCCCATTTCAAGGGATTAAATAATAGGTCCAAGAGTTCATAATTAATAAGTGGTGGTTAAAAGATTTAACTAGATAGGATTGTGTATTAATTAAGATCCAAGTTTAGATCCCATAACAAATACCAAAATATTCATCACTTTAAACAAGATGGAAGTCTATATAATGGTCTGAATGTAAACCGGACAGAGATAGGTATGATTGTCCCACTTAGGGACGCTTCTACCCTGATGCTCTGCCATCCCCAAATGTATCCTAAATCCATTCCATAGTTTTGATTTCTCCTCTAGTCTATCCTTTCTGTGTGTATTCTAGCCAGACAGAAGGAGAAAGGGGAAGATGATGATAATCCTTTTTCTCTAAGAACATTACTCAGAAGTTGCACACGTCACTCGCATTTATTTGTGCAAATCTAGCTGCGATAGAAGTTCAAAAATGTAGTTTTAGCTTGTGGCCATGACCCAGTTAAAATTTGAGGACTGTGTTACAAAAAAGAAGAAAAGGAGAATGGATACTGGGGATTGCTGACAGATCCCAGAGCCTGTGGTCTTTTATTTTTTAAATGAAAAATGGCCTCACTAGTATTGAATGTAGCATTTTACCCTCTATCAGTACCATTATTGACCTTTCCCTTTACTAAGTAGCATCTGTATCATATTTGGAGAAGTTAGCCCCAGGAATAGGTACAGTTTTTTCTTCTTGGTTACCATGGGACTTTGTGAGTACTTCTAAAAGAAATTTGACATAACAGAGGAAAGTTCTCTGAAAGCTTTTGGCTACAACCTTGAAACTCTGTATCTCAGTTGTCAAGGCTGATCTTCTTCAAGGCAATTGGTTGGGGGCAGAATAAGAGTCCATTAACTTACTGACTTCAGAGTACCATGGAATTGTACCCTGAGCAAACTTTTAGGTAGGGGAGAAGTAACCACATATTATTTTGTACTTTCAATTCAGATGCTGGTTTCCCAACAATGTGCTTAATTATTTTGGAAGGAGAGGTACCAACAAATGGCTGTAAATCAGTTTTTGTCAAATTTTATTATTATTATTATTATTATTATTATTGTTGTTGTTGTTATTATTACTTCTACCTCTTAAGGGAACTTTTTAGACATTTATTTTTCCTAACCACTCCTCTACTCCATCAAATTTCATTGCCACAGATTTATTTTATATCTCTTAAAGTACTGTAGCCCTTGGAGGACAACAAACCATTTTAATGTATAAACTTTTTTCATCTCCCAGGAACTAATGTTCATCTCCTTGGTGTTAAAATCACCCCCTTTGGGAATACATGTGATAAGGCAAACTATAAGCCTTACCCGATGCAATTTTAAGCACTTTCCATCTCTCCTCAGGTGTACATATTATATGTCACACTACTCTTTTAAATGTATCAAATGGAATATAAAGGCTACATTGATATGATACACATCATTATCCATTTGAAAAATATATGGACAACTTCATCTGTAACAGATGGATATTTTACATTTTTCATCTTTCTCCTTGAACTTGTATTTCCATTTCATTTCCCCCACGAAATTTACCTTAATATAATATATTTTATGCTGTGAGTCTTCTATAGATGACACTATCATATACTCTCTGGAACTAAAATATCTATATAAATTGGATTTTAAAAAAATTCCTGTAACAATAAATTTCTAAGGATTAAAATATTTTACTCTGACTTAAGTTATCATTATCATTATTAGTAGTAAATAGTTTATTAGACCAACATGAATATATTGTGTATTTTTGCATGTAATATTAAATATCAAAGTAAACCTTTACTGGAAACACATTTCTTAATGAGATAAATAAATTTATTTTCAATTAGTTCATGTTTCTATCAGTGAATATTGCTTATTGCAGGAATGAGACTGAGTTAAACATCTCTATTCCTAATGTTCATTTTTATAGATAGAAGCACTGAGGAATTACATTTATATAAAAAAGAAAACTTAACAAATGTCAAAAATCTTATAGTAATGTGTTATCAAAATTTCTAATTTATATTTATATTTCTAATGTATATGTCTTTTATTTTAAGTAAAGAACTGAAAATAACCTGACCTATTAAATTGTTAACTCCTCATTAGAGTTATTTTATTCTAAACAGACAGTATATTTTGATTTGTCTCTTGTTTGGCTTTGTAGAGGTTTATCCACTGGAGGAGCAATGTACTATATATAGTAAGATATGAGAATGGTAAGATATGAGGGTGATGTCTATCTTTTATAAAATGGAAGGACAATTGTGAAATAGGACATCGGGAAGTGGAAATTCCATCTTCATTACAGATGCATTCTCAGGGAGGTCAACATTAGGGAAGAGTACATTCTATTTTATTTTTTAAATTAGTTTCAGGTGTACAAAGCAATGTAACAGACATTTACACCCTCACAAAGTGATAACCCCTCCCTCAATCTTCTACCCCTCTGTCATCATATATAGCTGTTACAATTCCATTGGCTCTATTCCCTATTTTGTACTCCACATCCTGTGACTATATATGTATTAAATTATAGTTGACATTCATTATTTTTCAGCTTCAGCTTCAGGTGTACCCTTCAGTGGTCAAGCTCCCTGAAGTGGACTCTCTAATAAGACAAGTGGCCATCAGATACTCTACAAAATCTTTACAACATTATTGATTATATTCAGCAAAGTGTCGTACCCCGTGGCAATCTTGTGGTTACCAATTTGTGCTTTCTGATCCCCTCACCTTCTCCCTCATCCCCCCCCTCCCTCCCAACTACCAACCATCAGTTTTTCCTCTATATCTCTGAGACTATTTCTGTTTAGTTTGCTCATTTATTCAGTTCTTTAGATTCCACATGTAAGTGAGATCATGTGGTATTTGTATTTCTCCATCTGACTTATTTCACTTAGCATAATGTCCTCTAGATCCATCCATATCATTTCAAATGGTAAGATTGCATTCTTCTTTATAGATAAGTAATACTCCATTGTATAAATATAACACAGTTTCTTAATCCAGTTGTCTACCAATGGGAATTTCAGTTGTTTCCAAGTCTTGGCTATTGTGAATAGCACTGCAATAAACATAAGGGTGCATACATTTTTTCGAATTAGGGTTTTGGATTTCTCTGGATAGATACCTAAGAGTGGCATTGCTGGGTCATAAGGTAGTTCCATTTCCAGTTTTTTGAGATACCTCCATACTGATTTCCATAGTGGCTGCACCAATCTGCAATCCCACCAACAGGGCACAAGTGTTCCCTTTTCTCCACATCCTCGCCAGCACTTGTTTTTTGTTGATTTATTGATGACAGCCATTTTGACCGGAGTGACATGGTATCTCATTGTGGTTTTCATTTGTGTTTCTCTAATGATTAGTGAGGTTGAACATTTTTTCATATGTCTCTTACCTATATGGTCATTTAATCTATGACAATGGAAGCAAGAATTTACATTGGGGTAAAAACAGTATTTAATAAATGGTGCTGGGAAAACTGGACTGACACATGAAAAAAAAATGAAGCTGGAGCACCTCCTTACACCAGATACAAAAATAAATTCAAAATGGATTAAAGGCTTAAATGTAAGATCTGAAACCATAAAACTCCTAGAAGAAAATATAGGAAGTAAACTCGCAGACATTACCCTTAGTAATATTTTTAATGATATATCCCTCAGACAAGAGAAGTAAGAGAAAAAATAAACATATGGGACTACATCAAACTAAAAAGTTTTTTTACAGCAAAGGGAACCATCAATAAAACAAAAAGGCAACCTACAGAATGGGAGAAGATATTTGTCAATGATACACCTGATAAAGGGTTAATATCCAAAATTTATAAAGAACTCATTCAACTCAACACCAGAAAAACAAACTACCCAATTAAAAAATGCACAGAGGACATGAAGAGACATTTTTCTAAAGAGGACGTACAGTAGAGTACATCCTTAATCTGTGATTCTGGAAACAAATCCATTGAAAACACTCTATGCATGTACGAAGTGTGATAATTAAGTTTGTGAACTTGTTGCAACGATGTTGCTAACCTTTTTTTGATAGCAGAGGGATTATTCATTATGAATTTGTACCAACTGGACAAACAGTTAACCAAGTTGACTATTTGAAAGTTCTGAAAAGGCTGTGTGAAAAAGTTAGATGACCTGAACTTTTTGCCAACAATTCATGGCTCTTGCATTAAGACCATGCACCAGCTCACATGGCACTGTCTGTGAGGGAGTTTTTAGCCAGTGAACAAATAACTGTATTGGAACACTCTCCCTACTCACCTGATCTGGCCCCCAGTGACTTCTTTCTTTACCCAAAGATAAAGAAAATATCAAAAGGAAGACATTTTGATGACATCAAGGGTAATACGATGACAGCTCTGATGGCCATTCCAGAAAAGAGTTACAAACTTACTTTGAAAGGTGGACTAGGCTCCGGTGTCAGTGCATAGCTTCCCAAGGGGAGTACTTCGAAGGTGACCATAGTGATACTCAGCAATGAGGTATGTAGAACTTTTTTCTAGGATGGGTTCCTGAACTTAATTGTCTGACCTCTTATACCTCTTAGAAAACATTCACTCCTGAGGTTTTCTATACAACAATTTGTAAATCATGAGACTAGGTCATGGACTTGACTATGTTAAGGTTTTTGTTCCCACAGAAGTGTCCTCTTGATGATGGTGGTTTTCAAAGGCTTATTTGAGTCTTAGAGACAAATTTTCCAGAGAAAAGGAAGGACATGGTCAGTGGAATATTCTCTTTTACAAGCATACCAAGAAATGGTGTTATTCTGATTCCATTGAGGACTACCAAGGAGAGATGAAATTAAGTAACAATTGTGGATCTTGTCAAAGCTTTCTGTTTAAGGCATGATTTGAATAATCATTCCTCAAAAGAAAAGACAGAGTCAGCATTCTTAGTAGCCAATGGTATATCATAGGACTGTGTTGAGGTGGGAATAAATGGCAGAGTCTGTATTACAAGGATTAAACTTAGTTGACAAGAAGATGGACCGAACTAATGAATGGTCAGTATTCAGGCATTGGAGCACTACATCAGGTATTAATTGAAGGAAGACAGAAATTTAGTGGCTGAAAAAAAGTAGAATTACTGCACAGATGAAATGATACAAGTGAATAGAACTGGGATGCAAAGTCCTGTAAGGATGAAGTGACTAGCCAGTGTTGGTGCTGAATTATTGGCCTGGAGATTATTAGCATTTCCTGGCTTAGGGACACTATTAAAGTCCAAATTTATGTTTGTGGACTAAATAGCCAAAACTGAATGTTAGAGAGGACATGGGGCCAGGGAGCCAAACAGACAGATAATTTGCTTGTCTTAACCATCTTATAAATACTCATAAATATGTTTTTAAATCAAAGGCTGGGTTTTGAATTGTAACTCTTGTGTATTGTTAGCAAGAATGTAAAACAGTACAGCTACTATGGAGAACAATATGGCAGTTCCTCAAAAAATTAAAAATCGAATCACCATATGATCCAGCAATTCTACTTCTGAGTATATACTCAAAATAATTGAAAACGGAGACTCAAAAGAATATTTATACACCCATGTTCATAGCAGCATTATTCAAAATAGCCAAAAGGTTGAAGCAAGCCAATTGTCCATGGACGGATAAATAAATGAATAAACAAAATATGGTATACACATACAATAGAATATTATTCTGCCTTAAAAAGACAGGAAAATTTTGATATTTATTATAATGTAGCTGGACCTTGAAAACATTATACTAAGAGAATAAGCCAGTCATGAAAGGACAAGTGTTGTATAATTCTATTCATTATGAGGTACATAAAGTAGTCAAATTCATTCAAACAGAAATTAGAATGGTGGTTGCCAGGGACTGGGTGAAAGGGGAATGACAAGTAATTGTTTAGTGGATAGAATTTCAGTTTGGGAAGATGAAAAACAGTTCTGGAGATGGATGGTGGGGATGGTTGCACAAGAATGTAAATATGCTTAATGCCACTGAAACATAAAAAAGGTTAAAAGGGTCAATTTTATATTATGAATATATTTCCACAATAAAAAATAAATAAATTGGCATGGTTTTAGAAATGCTTGTCTTAGTACAGGATAGCTGCTTTAATAAGGGATGAAACCATTCATTACAATTACATGCGGTGTTTTGAATCTAAATATTCATTCTTAATAATGGCATCATCTTGTTAATGTCATAAAGTACGTTCACTTTCTTCTAAGAGAAAAGTAGATGGGCTGAATCTCATGTAATACCAATCTCAATGGGACAAGTGGAACTGACAAAAGAATCCCCATCTGCTGTATCATTCTGCCAACTTTCACACATATGAACAGCTATTTACAGGGAATAAGAAGCCCAGTGATTGTGAACACACAATATATTCTGTTGGCCCTTTTCCTTACATCAAAATTATAAACCTGGCAGACTAACATGACACTGAAAGCAGAAGGTTGAGCACCATATGTATATGAAGCCAAGTCACACTGTCACATTCCTAATTTGGACACTTTTACAGGTGAAATGTAAAACAGCTTCTATGTGTAAACTTAATACTGAGAATAAAAGTATAAAGTTGATAAATTAACTTGGTAACCAGTGAAAGGAGGTTTGGACAGTTGTTTTTAGTAAAATGTAAGTGTATATAAAAATGCTATCAATTTGAAGCCAATCTACACCTCCAAGACTTCTGTTGGTTCATAATAATAAAAGTCTCAGGAATATTTGAAAAAGAGCTCCAGACATACGTATATTAGCTCTTGATATTGAAGTAATGATACTGTTTTTACTAGCATTATAGTTGTCGTGGAAGCAAGTCTTTATATACTAAAAATGAAAGGCTCTATTAAAAGATGGTAACTATTACTTCAGTAAATGACATTGATTGAAACACTGAATTCCAGCCTGTTTTCCAGGTTTGTCATGCATCTTCTCTTGAGTATTCTTTCTTTTTTTTTGTCTCTTTCTTCTCTGATTTGCATATTTTCCATGCATCCTTGACTTTCTGATATATATACAGAGGGAGCCAAAAAAATTTGTACACACTTTATGAAAGGAAAACTGTATTCAAATTGTAATACTCAATATATACCAATAACAAAAAATGAATACAAGTCATATTTGACTTCTGCAATTGCAAGAGGTGCTCAAAGTGGTTACCATTAGTGTAATTGTAATACAGTTTTTTCCTTTCTTAAAAGTGTATACATGTTTTGGCACCCTCTGTGTGTGTGTGTGTGTGTGTGTGTGTGTGTGTGTATATATATATGAAAATTTTAGATTTATGTTTTTAATTGGAAGTATATAATGGCCATTGATCATAATATAGTAACAACTAACTTCTTGTGTTTCATTTCTCTTGGGATAATGGACACAGATATGATAATAATAGGTTGTTATTCTAATAAATAGGTCATGCATTTTATATGCTCAGATTTTTAAATTTAATTTCCCACACTGAAATAGAAATGACACTGTTATATAGGAAGATTAGGAATACGTGTCAAATGTAGGGAAATAAACCAAATATTCTTAAGGATAAGCACTCCTGGGGTTTAATAATGTATAGACTAGATATTAATGTCCAGGCTTACTAACTAATGAGCCTTTTGAAAGTGAATCCAATTTAATTATTGGTACACTTGAGGACATACTGATAACAATGAGAAATATTTGTTCAAAGGTAGAAACTACTTGAAAAAAAATTTCACATGTGTTTAGGATATTTTAACTCTGTTTAGTTTGTTTCTGTGATTAGAGATTTGTATTTTCATTTTAGAATGTGTAAGATCACAACATAGAGTGTGCAAACTATTCTTTGTAAAAATAAGCATAGATCAAATATAGTCATTAAGCCTAAGTGTAGCATGCAATGTTAAGCATGATAGATTTTTATATCTTGATAATAACATGGCCTTGGATTTGCATAGTGTCTTTCTTGCAAAAATCACAAAGCGTTTTCACATCAGTCACAGCTAGACAAGGTAGAGAGGTACAGCAGTTATCTTTATTTTACAGATGGAAAAATATGAAATTCAGAAAGGTTCAATGACTTGTTTGAAGTTATAAAATAAAGCACAGTTAGGAGCCAAGATGTAAATCCTAGTGATATTGATTATTATTATTTTTTTCCCTTTCCTCGGTAAAATACTTATAACATAAAATTTACCAATTTAATGAGTTAAAAGTATGTAATTCAGTGCTAATGGGATTGATTTTGCACAGATGTGGCTGAAAAGACTAGATTAGAATGTGAATGCTTTCTCACTTTAGCCTATCATGAAATTTGGATACTATTTGCATTGTTCATGTTGTAGTTCTGATATTTGGTTTTATTTTGTGTTTCTTATGGTAATACATCTTAAGTCAATGGATTGCATATGGTTTAGGGCTTTATAAGATTTTAATTTACCCACTTGTTTCATGATTATTAGTTTCTAGTAATACTATGTTTCCCCAAAAATAAAACCAGGTCTCATATTAATTTTTGCTCCAAAAGATGCATTAGGGCTTATGTTCAGGGGATGTCATCCTGAAAAATAATGCTAGGGCTTATGTGGGGACAGAGGCAGGAGTGCAGTTTCCAGGCTCTCAGCCTCACATGGAAAGGTGCTGGCTCAAGTAGTAAATGGCCATCAACTGTGAGTGGATGGCCATCAGCTGTGGCTAGTTGGCCGTCAGCTGTAACCAGTGAGCCACTGGCCACTAAAACTGCCGTGGCTACGCTAGCAGCAAATGGGGGACTAGCAAGAAGATGGTGTCTGGCAAGCGCGGATTGCAGTTAGCAAGGGGTTGGTTGGTTGGCAAAGAAGTGGATGGCAGGTTGTGGATCGTGCGGCTCCTGCTTCCTGTGTCTCCAACCCAGCCTCCAGTGAGACTATAGTGGTATGACTCCCCTACCTATGGCTCCGTGGGTGTTCCTTTTTGGCCTCACCATGTCCTGCGTTCTTATGTGGGGAGCGGGACCAGAGATTCCACATGATACCCTGCATGACAGCTAGGTCTTATTTTGGGGGAAACACGGTCACTAGAACACAGTAGTTGTATTTCCTATTATCCTTGGGTTAACCTAAGGATAGCACTCCTTGGGATAACATCCTGTTCCTGGTAGGTTGAGCTGTCCTTGCTTCTTTCTATTATTTAGTTCTTCTCAATTCCCATCACTTGCCTTATATGCTGCTTACTTCATAAAGCTTCCCCTCACAATCTGCCCACTCTCAGTCTGAATTACATGTATGACACTCCATGTACTTCCATATCAATAGGTATAGTGTCCTATATTGCAATATTTTTTTTACTTGCCTATACCACTGCTACAGCAGAATATAAACTCCTTAACAGAAAGAACAGCATTTTATTAGTATTTACATCCCAAGCACCATATATAGTTCATATATATATATATATATATATATATATATATATATATATATATAACAGCAAATATTTATGGAAAGGATGTATAAGTGAATATATGAGGAATACTCCTTCACAACATCAATCATATTTCTACTTGTTGAATATCTTTTTTTTGTTGTTAAATTGTAAGCTCCAAAACGGCAGGCCCACATCTATTTTCTTCATCATGTTTACCTCAGCATCTGGGTGCATCACAAACTCTCAATAAATGTGGAATAAATGAATGAATAAATGCATTTTTATTCCTCTCACTTGTAATGCACAGCAAATTGAATTACAATGACAGAGGTTGTGTTATCAGATATCATTATGGGTGAGCTTATCCCCTGGCAGAAAGTACAGTGTGTCACTAATTTATTGGCATAAGAGTTATTATTTAGGCAGTACCATAGTAATTGTACCATATGACCTCAGACCTTTTCTATAGATGCACTTAATCTGGTTTTCAACATACAGGATTAGAAAATATTACCTGTGAGGTTATAGAAAACTCTAACTCCTAGTTATGGACATGAAAGAAATTTTAAACTATTTTACAAAAATGAGATTCATGAAAATAGAACCACCCATAAGCAACTCTTCTGCAATAACCTCTATCTCATCTCTAAGTGCTAACCCTACATCCTATTTCTAAAGGGTTTTGCTTTCAAATGAGTAGTTTTGTAATTCATCCTACTGCTTGGGGTCATAATGAATCAAAATATTTCTACTCCGAGGAATATTTTATTTTAATAAAAAACAGTTAAAACTATAAAGAACTCAGTACATAAAGTCATTTGTTTTCTTTTTTGTAGTAAAATATACAAATATTTTTCTTGATTATTTATACACATTGTCTCTTATTTAGGAAAATTTTCCATACCCCAGAAACTTCTCAGGTTGTGTTTTTTTTATTTTTTAACTTAAAGACATTTTTAGAGCAGTTTTAGGTTACAGCAAAATTGAGAAGCTACAGAAACTTCCCACATACACCCTGTACCTACATATCCATAGCCTCCCCACTATCGTTATGCTCCACAGAGGGGTACATTTGTAACACCTGATGAACTTACACTGCAACATCATTATCACCCAAAGTCCATAGATTACATTAGGATTCACTCTTGGTGTTGTGCATTCCATGGGTTGAGCCAAATATAAATAACATACTGCCATCATTATAATACTATAAAGAGTATTTTCAGTGCCCTAAAAATCCTCTGTGCTATACCTAATCATCTCTCCCTGCCCTCCAAGTTGTGTTTTTCACATTGAAGTGTTTAATCCACTTGTAATTATTTGTTTGTGTGATGATTTTGAGATCCTTCTTCCACTGCTCTGCACTGCCACTTGTCTCACATATCAAGGTTCCATATGTGTGTGGGCCTGTTTTTGGTTTTTGTTTTTCCCATCTGTATATTTGCTTATCCTGTGCTAATACCTCATTGTCTTAATGACTGAAGCTTTATTTTTTCCAGTTTCCATTTATTTTTTTAAAAAATTTTTATTAAAAATATGGCTAATATACAATAGTATATTAGTTTCAGGGGTACACCATAGTTATTCAGCATTTACATACCTACAGAAATGATCACCATGATAAATCCAACAACCACCTGACACTGTACCACACTATCACAATATTTTTTACTATATTCCCCATGCTGTACATTACATCCCCATGACTTATTTGTTTTATACCTGAAAATTTGAACCTCTATTCCCTTTCACCTTTCTCCCCTTTTTTAAATTTTCAATTACAGTTAACATTCAATATTATTTATATTAATTTCAGGTATACAGCATAGTGGTTAGACATTTATATAATTTAAGAAGTGACCCACCTTACTACTCTAGTACCCACCTGGCACTATACATAGTTATTACCATGTTATTGACTGTATGCCCTATGCTTTACATCCCCATGACTATTTTGTAACTACCAATTTGTATTTCTTAACCCCTTCACCCTTTTCACTCTGTCCTCCAGTTTCCTCCCATCTACCACCCCAACAAATCTAGCACTCATCTGGCACCATTCATAGTTATTACAATATTATTGACTATATTCCTTATGCTATACCCTACATCCTTATAACTACTTTGTAGCAACCAATTTGTACTTCTTAATCCCTTCCCCTGTTTTTCATCCACACCCATAACCCCCTCCATCTGACAACCATGAAAATGTTCTCTGTATCTATTAGTTTGTTTCTGTTTTGTTTTTCAATTTTGTTCTTAGATTCCACATATAAGCAAAATCACATTGCATATGTCTTTCTCTGTCTGATATACTCCACTCAGCCCAACACCTTCTAGGTCCATCCATGCTGCTGCAGATGGCAAGAACACATTTTCTTCCCTGGTTGAACAATATTCCATTGTTTTTTTTTTTTTTTTTTTTCATTCATCCATTGATGGACACCCAGGCTACCTCCACTTCTTGGCCATTGTGAACAACCCTGTAATGAACATATGAATGCACAAGTCCCCTCAAAGTAACATTTTGGGGTTCTTTGGCTAAATTCCCTGAAGTGGGATTTTGGGTCCATCATTGGCCCTTCTTATAGCCTTGGTTTTAAAGTCTATTTTGTCTGGCATAAGTATTGCTACTCCAGATTTTTTTATTTAATTTTTCATTTCCACTTCATGAAATATCTTTTTTCCATCCCTTTACTTTCTGTCTCTGTGTGTCTTTCAATCTGTAGTAAGTCACCTGTAGGCAGCATATAAGGGTTTTGTTTTCTTATCCATTCAGTCCTTCTATATCTTTTGATTGGAGCATTTAATCCATTTACATTGAAAGTGATTGTTGATAGATATGTAACTATTGCCATTTTTTATTCATAATTTTGATTTTTTTCCATCTTAAAGAAGTCCTTCTAGCATTCTTTGTAATTTTGGTTTGGTGGTAATGAACTCCTTTAGCTTTTACTTATCTGGGAAGCTCGTTATCCTTTGATTTTAAATGATAGCCTTGCTGGGTAGAGTAGTTTTGGTTGTATTTCTTGTTTTTCATCACATTGAATAATTTGTACCAATCCCTTCTGGTCTGCAAAGTTTCTGTTGAGAAATGAGCTGACAATCATGGGAGCTCCCTTATAAGTTCCTAGTTGCCTTGCTATGACTGCTTTTAGGATTCTCTCTTTGTCTTTAACCTTTAGCATTTTAATTATAATGTGTCTTGTTGTGGGCCTCTTTGGGTTCATCTTGTATGGAGCTGTCTGCATTTCTCAGACTGTATGTCTCTTTCATTTACCAGGTTACGAAAGTTTTCAGTCATTGTTTCTTCAAATAGGGTCTGAATTCCTTGTTTTGTCTCTTTTTCTGTTACCCTGATGATGTGAATATTTTTATGCTTGATGTTGTCCCAGAGGTCTCTTAAACGATCCTCATTTTTTTTGCATGTTTTTTTTCCTCTTCCGATTAGGTGTTTTCTGCTACCTTGTCTTCCAAATTGCTGATTCAGTCCTCTGCTTCATCTAGACTGCTGGTGATTCCTTCTAGTGCATTCTTCATTTCAGTTATTGCATTCTTTGCTTCCAACTGGTTCTTTTTTATGGTTTCTATGTCTTTTTTTATGCTTGCTATCTCTTTGTTGAAGTTCTCACTAAGTTCCTTGAGCATTCTTATAACTGTTGTTTTGAACTCTGTCTCTGGTAGGTTGCTTGCCTCCATATCATTTAGTTCTTTTTCTGGAGTTTTTCCTGTTCTTTTATTTGGGACACATTTCTTTGTTTCCTTATTTTGGCTGCCTCTCTGTGTTTGTTTTTATTTATTATGTAGATCTGTTATGTCTCCCAGTCTTGGCTGGGTGGACTTATGTAGTAGGTGCCCTGTGGGGCCCTGGCACAGTCTCTCCGGTCACCTGCTCCTGGTGCTCCAAGAGTGTCCCTTGTGACGATTGTATGTGCCTTCTTGTTGTAATTGATCCATGATTGCTATTGGTATGTCAGTGGGTAGAATGTCCCTCAGGCTGATTGGCTGTGAGGCTTGGTCACATCCACAACTAGTGGGCTGCTATGTGGGATGCTGTGTGGGAGGCTTACCCTACTGAGTGGGATTTGCCTCAGTGGGCTCTGGTGCCTGTTGAGACCACCCTTTGTGTGTGCTGCTTGTGGGGCTAATTGGTCAGTGCTATGCTGTAGTCTGAAACCAACCTCCAAATATGTTGGCTCTGGGGCCTCTTGGGAGAAGCTCCAGTGCTGGCTGAGGTCACCCACTGCCTGTGACTGGATGTGGGCTACCTAATGGGAGCTACAAAGCGATCTGCAGTTGTTCACTGCCTGTGCTAAATCTGGAGTCATGTGGGAGAGGCCACACTGTTTACCAAAGACTTCTGCCACTGGTACCAGGTCTAGGGTAGCTCCACAAAATAGCAGGACACCCTGAGTCCTGCTGCCACCTGCTGGCTCCTTTAAAGTTGAGCTGCTGATAGAGCCTCTTGTGGTACATGAGTTGGGTGAGGGAGGGTCTCAGGGAGTTACTAGTGTTAGAAAAGTTTTGGTCATCAGGTTAATGTAGACTCTGGTTTGGTGCCAATGCTGAGCCAGAAACAACTCAACAAAAATTTCAGAGCACACTGAGGTCAGTGGCCATCAGCCTGGGGCTTGCTGGACTCTTATATTTTTCCAAAAAAGGGTTCAATGTGGGCATGACTGGCTGTTCACAGATTAAGTGCCAGACATTGTAGGAGTTGGGTGGGGCAGGGTCCCAGTGAGTCAGCAGGACAGAGCAGCGAGCTCACTGGGCCTATCAGATTCAGATTTGGCCTATGTAGGGGTAGGCTCAACACAGGTAAGATGTTACCTACCTGCTGGCTGCACAGGAGTAGGACCTCACACAGGGAAAATGGGGACTGTCCTCCAGCCCTTGTAACAAAGCCACACATCTCAGTCTGCCCCGCAGTATGCCTCTGACAACCCCTGAGTCACCATCCCTCCTCCAGAGCCCAAGGTGAGTGCCTATGAGCAAGTGAGTCTGTGCACAGACCGTTTAAGAGGATGCCTGGGTTTCCCACAGCCTTCTGTCCCACCAGACAGCTTTTTAAAGCCAGATGTTGTGCAGGCTCCTCTTCCCAACACCACGATAGGGAGCTGGAGTGGGGCTGGGGTTCTCGCTTCTGTGGCAGGAATCTCCATAGCTGAGATATTCCTGCTGATTCTCAATGACCACACACACGGAGGTTTGGGGCCCATTCTAAGTCTCCACCCCTCCTACCAATCTCAATGTGACTTCCTACCAATCTACCAATCTCAATGTGACTCAATGTGAACTTCTGTTCAGTGAGACTCAGATGGTTCTCCAAGTTGATTGTTCTATAATTTAGCTGTAATTTTAATGTGTTCAAGGAAGGACACAGGCACAGTGTCTGTCTACTTTGCTATCTTGGATCTCTCCCTCTCTGTCCTCTGACCATTTTAAAATTGGATATTCTTTTCTTTTGGTGTTAAGTTATATGAGTTCTTTGTACATTTTGGATATTAACCACTTAATGGATGTATTATGGGCAAATATCTTCTCCCAATTGATAGGTTGTCTTTTCATTTTGTCAATGTTTCCTTTGCTGTTCAAAACCCTTTTATATTAATGTAGTCCTATTTGTTTATTTTTTGTTGTTTTTCCTTTGCCCAAGAATATATATCTACAGAAATATACTAAGAGCAATCCCAGAGATTTTACTGCCTACATTTTTTTTTCTAGGAGTTTTATTGTTTCAGATCTTATATTTAACTCTTTAATCCATTTTGAGTGTATTCTTGTATATGGTATAAAAATTTTGTCTAGTTTCTTTTTTTGCATGCATCAATCTAGTTTTTCCAACATCATATATTGAAGAGACTGTCTTTACCCCATTGTATATTTTTGCCTCCTTTGTCAAAGATAAATTGAACATATAGATGTGGGTTTATTTCTGGGCTCTCTATTCTGTTCCATTGATCTATGTGTCTGTTTTTGTGCCAGTACCATGCCATTTTGATTACCATAGTCTTATAGTTTGATATCAGGTAGCATGATATCTCCAACTTCGTTTTTCTTTCTTAAGATTGCTTTGGCTCTTCGGGGCCTTTTGTGGTTTCACATACAAATTTTAAAATGCTTCTGTTTCTGTGAAAAATGCCACTGGTATTTTGATAGGGATTACATTGAATCTATAGACTGCTTTGGGTAGAATGTACATTTTAACAATGTTAATTCTTCCTATCCATGAACATGGTATGTGCTTTTATTTATTTGTATGTTCTTCAATTTCTTGTGCAATGTCTTGTAATTTTCTGAATACAGGTCTTTAATCCCCTTGGTTAAATTTATTCCAGGTATTTGTGTGTGTGTGTGTGTGTGTGTGTGTGTGTGTGTGTGATTATAAATGGGATAGTTTATTTAATTTCTCTTTCTCGTAGTTTGTTATTGGTGTATAAAAATGCAACCTATTTCTGTATAGACATATAAAAAGATGCTCAATGTGACTAATCATCAGAGAAATGAAAAGTAAAACCACAATGAGATATCACCTCACGCCTGTCAAAATAGCTATCATCAATAAATCAAAAAACAAGTGTTGGTGAGGATGTAGAAAAAAGGGAACACTCAGGCGCTGTTGGTGGGATTGCAGATTGAATTAAAAATAGAACTACCTTATGACCCAGGAATTCCACTGCTGGGTATTTACCCAAAGAAATCCCAAACATTAATTTGAAAAGGTACATGTGTCTCTATGTTAATTTTGTTACTAAGATTTAGGTAAATATTTAAATTGCCTAATCTGAAAAAGTTTGAATTGGTCCCATTAAAATATTAGTCTTTCAATTGAGAATTTTTAAAAGAAATTTTATTAAATTTATTGGGATATTTGTTAGTAAAATTATGCAGGTTTCAAGTATACATTTCTGTAATACATCATCTATATATTGCACTGTGTGTTCACCACCCAGTCAGTTCTCCTTCCATCACCATATATTTAACAATGAAAATTGATTGAGAAATTAGTGAATACTAAGCACTGAACAAGAAACATTATTTTATTTTAATGAGGATAAGATTACAAGTCTCTTCATGGACTCCAGACTCTGTGCTTTTGGGTGTTACGATGCCCTGACTAGGGCCTTTTCTCAGGATTCTGAGAGAGCCCATGGCTGTATTGTGCCCATGAGCTGCCATGGATGTTCCTGTGCAGTTTTTTCCATCTCAGGCTTGGGAGAGTGCATGCTTCCTATCCTTGTGAAGCTTGATGAACATCTCTGAGCAAAGGGTGCCATGGCTAGCACAGGGAGCAGAGAACACACTGTACTCACATGAAGAAAGCTTTGTGGTAACTCTGGCCCTTTGAACCTGGCTTTCTTATGGGCCTTGCTCCCACACACCTAAGGCTGTAGCTACTCTGTCCTTGAGACAAAGCTGCCACAGAGATGTTCACATGGTCCTTCAGACACACTTCGCTGCCACACAAAAAAGCCGGGGAAATCTACCCAGGAGGAAACCCTGGTCAGTGGCCCCCACTGCCAAGCTCCAAGTGAATGCTCAAGGTTGAAATTGAGGATTGGGAAGCTAACCAGTCATGCAGTTCCTGTCACCAGTCCAGGGACACAGATAACCTGTCCCAGTCTGAATTTCTCATCCCATTGGACTTGGTCCCAAGGTGCCATAATTCGGCTGTTTTCTTTCTTTGTTATGACTTATTATCGTTTTTTTAACCTTTTGACCCATTTCATCCATTTCTCCCAAGCCATACTACACCCTGCCACCTCTGGAACAAACCAATCTCTTTTCTGTATCTATGAGCTTTTTTTTTTTTTGTTTTGATTTTGGTTTTTGTATTCCATATATGAGAGAGATCATACGGTGATTTTCTTTCTATGTCTGACTTTGGAAGTTCATTTCATGGTATCATTTAATTATTTCATTAAACACTCACAAAAGTCCTAAGAAGTCATATTGATGTGAAAACTGAGTCTCATGGTGGTTAAATTACTTGCACATTTATGTGGTAGAGATAAAGACTGAGATCTAACTCTAAATATCAAGATGCATCAGTTCTAAAATTAACTTTTTGTTGCTAAGCTACCTCCCTAATAGCTTAACAACTACAAATAACTGGCCTGTTTATTTCATTGTTTATTAAAGTAGAATTGACACACAATGTTATATTAATTTCTGGTGTGCAAAATATTGATTCCACACTTATATAACTTATGAAATGAACACCACAATAACTCTAGCAAACATCTGTCATCATACAAAGTTATTAAGATATTATTGACTATATTCCTTATACAGTGGCTTATTTATTTTAAAACTGGAAGATTGTAGTTCTTAATCCTCTCACTTTTCATCTATCCTAGACACCCCTCCCCTCTGGCAACCATTAGTTCTCTGGGTCTATGAATCTGTTTTGTTTCTTTGTTTTATTGTTTGGATTCCACATATAAGTGAAATCATGCAGTATTTGTCTCTCTCTGTCTGCCTTATTTCACTTAGATAACACTGTCTAGGTCTATCCATGTTGTCCCAAATGACAAGTTTTCATTCTAATTTATGGCTGAGTAATATTGCTATATATATATATATATATATATATATATATATATATAGTCGGACAATTAAGTTTGCAAACTTGTTATAATGATGTTGCTAACCTTTTTTTTGATATCAGAGGGATTATTTATTATGAATTTGTACCAATTGAACGAACAGTTAACCAAGTTGACTATTTGGAAGTGCTCAAAAGGCTGCGTGAAAAAGTTAGATGACCTGAACTTTTCATCAACAATTCATGGCTCTTGCATCACGACTATGCACCAGCTCACACGGCACTATCTGTGAGGGAGGTTTTAGCCAGTAAACAAACAACTGTATTGGAACACCCTCCCTACTCACCTGATCTGGCCCCCAATGACTTCTTTCTTTACGCAAAGATAAAGGAAATATCGAAAGAAAGACATTTTGATGACATTCATGACATCAAGGGTAATATAATGACAGTTCAGATGGCCATTTCAGAAAAAGAGTTCCAAAATTGCTTTGAAGGGTGAACTAGGCTCTGGCATTGGTGCATAGCTTCCCAAGGGGAGTACTTTGAAAGTTACCATAGTGATATTCAACAATGAGGTATGTAGCACTTTTTCTAGAATGAGTTCATATATATATGTGAAATATACATGATGTGATATATATATATATATATATATATATATATATATATATATATAGTACATATAGTATATGTATATATACTATATATACTATATATATATGATGTGAGATATATATATATATATATATATATATACACACTATATATCACACCTATATATACTATATATTACATCTTCTTTATCCATTCATTTATTGATAGATATTAAGTTTGCTTCCAAATTTCACTATTGTAAATAATGTTCCAGTGAACATAGGGGTACATATATTTTTCTGTATTAGTGTTTTTGTTTTCTTCAGATAAATACTCAGAAGAGGAATTGCTGGGTCATATAATAGCTCTATTTTTAATTTTTGAGGAACCTCCATACTGTTTTCCATAGTGGCTGCACAGTTTATATTCCAACCAACAGCCCCAAGGATTCCCTTTTTTCCACGTCCTTACCAACACTTGTTATTTGGTGTCCTTTGATAGTAGTTATTCTCACATGTATTAGGTGATATCTCTTTGTGTTTTTTATTTTCATTTCCCTTATGATTAGTGATATTGAGCATCTTTTCATACACCTATTGGCCATCTGTGTGTCTTCTTTGGAGAAATGTCTATTCAGGTCTTCTGCCCAATTTTAATTAAATTATTTGTTTTTTTTTTCTTTTTTAATTAAAGTTTATTGGTTTGACAATTGTTAGCAAAGTTACATAGATTTCAGGTGTACAATTCTGTAATACATCATCTATATATATCGCATTGTGTGTTCACCAGCCAGAGTTAGTTCTGTTTTGTGGCATGAAGACTATATAGGTTAGCAAGGAAAAGTCTATGACAAAATCTTGGAAGTGCACAATACAAAGATGGTGATGGAGAGGTTAGCCACCTAGGTGGAATGTGACATTCTCTGTTTAAAGTTAAAATATAATTAGTGTCTTTGGAGGAAGAATAATTGAAACATCATGAAGTTAGTCTTTGATGTCTCCCACCTTTATTATTCAACTGTTCTCTTTTATTTCTTGCCCCCCTTTTATTTTCCTTTATTTAATAGTAGGCATTCTAATGTGTGTGAAGTAGTATTTCATTATGGTTTTGATATGTATTTCCATAATGACTAGTGATGTTCGCATCTTTACATGTAATTTATGGGCATATGTGCATTTTCTTCAGTTAAATTTATATTCGAGTCCTGTGCCCACTTTTGAATTTGGGTTGTTTGGTTTTGGTTGTTGAATTGTAGAAGTTGTTACTATAGTCTGAATATTAATCTCCTAATATATATGATCTGCAAATGTCTTCTCTCTTTCTGTGAGTTACGGTTTTACTTTCTTTATGGTGTTCTTTGATGCACAGCAGTTTTCAATTTTGATGCAGTCCAATTTATCTATTTTCTTTTGTTGCCTGTGCTTTTGGTGTAATATCTGGGGTATGATCATCAAATCCAGTGTTATGAGAATTTTTTCCTGATTTTTTCTAATTACTTTATAGTTTTAGCTTTATGTTTAGCTATTTGATCCATTTTGAGTTAATTTTTATAAAGATGTAAGAAAAGTGTCCATCTTTATTCTTTTGTATGTAGAGATGTATACACATAAGAACACACACACACACACACACACACACAGTTGGTTCTCTTTCTCTGGGGAACACTGAAAATTATAATAGTTTTCCAAGTATAAGTTTTTTGCTTCTTTGGTTAAGTTTATTCCTAAGTACTTAATTTTTAAAATACCATTGTAAATGGAATTGTTTGCTTTTTTGTTGTTGTTGTTCATTGTTAGTGTATAGAAACATAAGTGATTTTTGCATTTTTATAATGTATACTGCAACTGTGGTGAATTCTTCTATTAGTTCTATTTTTTATTTTTTATTTATTTATTTTTTTAGAATCAGTATTTTTCTGCGTATAAGCTTATATCCATGGAAAGAGATAATTTAACTTCTTCCTTTCCATTTTGGATGCCTTTCTTTTCCTTACTTTTTTTTTTTAATCTAATTGTTCTGGCTAGGATTTCCAATACTATATTGAATAAAGTGGTTAAAATGAGCATACGTGTGTTTTTTAATCTTAAAGGAAAAGCTATTTTCTTAATTTCTCTTGTGGTTTATTTTTCACCCATTGTTTAAAGAGTGTTTTGTTTGGTTTCCAATTTGAGTTTTGTCCAGTTTTCCTTTTTCTGTAGATTTCTAGTTTCATTTCATTGTGATTTGGAAAAGAGACTTTGTATGATTTCAATATTTTTAAATTTATTAAGACTTTTGTGGCCAAACATATGTTCTACCTTAGAAAATATTCCATGTATACTTGAGAAAAATATGTACTCTTCTGTTGTTGGGTGGAATGTCCTGTATATGTCTGTTAAGTCTAATTTTTTAATATGTTTTTCAAGTTCTCAATTTCCTTATTGATCTTCAATCTCATTGTTCTATCCATTATTGAATGTGGTGTATTTAAATCTACAACTATTATTATAGAAACGTCTATTTCTCCCTTCAAGTCTGTCAGTGGTTGCTTCATATATTTTGTAGCTCTGATGTTTGGCACATATGTTTATAATTGTTATGTCTTCTTGGTAAATTGACACTTTTATGAACATATAGTGTCCTCCTTTGTCTCTTGTAACTGTTTTTGACTTATAGTCTATTTTGTCTGATATTAGTATAACTACTCCAGCTCTTTTTTGGTCATTGTTTGCACGTAACATGTTTTTCCATTCTTTCACTTCAAACTGTCCAGCTCTAAAGAAAACAACATATAGTGTGAACATTTTTAAAATCCATTATGCGAATCTCTCTCTCTCTCTCTCTCTGTCTCTCTCTCTCTCTCTCTCCACACACACACACACATTTTAATCATTTACATTAATTACTGATAAGGAAGCATTTACTCCTGCCATTTACTATTTGTTTTTTGTATATCTCATGGCTTTCTTTTTTTTAATCTCTCATTTCCTCCACTACTGCCTTCTTTTGTATTTAGTTGACTTTTTCAGTGGCACATTGGATTCCCTCTCAACATCCTTTTGTGCACATGTTATAGTGTTTTTGTGGTTATCATGAGGTTTACATATAACTTACTAAAGTTAAAGCTAAATCATTTGATTAACATTAACTTCATTTAATCATATACTGTGGACGCCAAAAATATGTATACACATGATTTCTACTCATCTTTTGTTATCGGTGTATGTTGAATATTACAATTTTAATACAGTTTTTTCCTTTCTTAAAATGTGTATACATTTTTTTGGCACCTTCTGTATAAAAACTCTATTCCTATAAAGCTCTGTCCCCTTTTATGTTATAAATATCAAAAAGTATATTTTTATGCATTCTGTGCACAGTAGCACAGATGTATGATTATTTTTCATGTTTCTGTCTTTTAAATGCTGTAGAAAATAAAAACTACAGTTACAAACCCAAATAACAATAATAATGACTTTTATATTTGTCCGTGTATTTATCTGTACTGGAAATATTTATATCATCCTATATCTTGGAGTTACTATCCAGCAGCCTTTCATTTTACTTTGAAAGATTCCCTTCAGTATTTCTTGTAGGGCAGATCTAATAGTAATGAATTCCCTCCAGTACTTTTTGTATTTTTTTTAAATCTGGGAATATCATAATTTTAACTCCAGTTTTAAGGACAATTTTCCAATATAAAGAATTATCAGTTGACAGTTTGTTTCCTTCTGCTCTTTAAATATATCGACCCACTGTCTTCTGATCTCCAATGTTTCTGATAAGAAATCAGTTAACCTTATCAAGGATCCATTGTACATGACAATTTCCTTCTCTACTGATGTTTTCAAGATTCTCTTTTTGTTTTTGTTCTTCAACAGTTTAAATAAAATGTGTTTTGGTGTTGGTGTAGAGTTGATTGATCTTCTGCAATTTGTGCATTCACATCTTTTCTCAAATTTGGTATGTTTTCAGTCAATATTTCTTCAAGTAATATTTCTGGCCCTTTCTTGTCTCTTATCTTTTTGGGATTCACATAATGTATGTCTTGGTACTCTTGAGTGTGTCCCACAAATTCCTTAGGTTCTATTCCATTTTCTTCATTTTCTTTTTTCATTCTGTTCCTCAAACTCAATAATCTCAATTGTTCTGTAAGTAAATTCACTAATTCTTTCATCTCCCTATTTATTTGCTGTTGAACACATCTAATGTTTTTTTTTTTATTCTAATTATTGTACTTTTCAGCTCTAGAATTTATTTTTGTTATTGTTAAATGTCTCTGTTAATATTCTCATTTTGTTCGCAGTCACATTCCTCATTATTTTCGGTTTCTTTTCTGTGTTTTCCTTTAGCTGAATATATATAAGACAGTTTTTTAAAAGTCTGTTTAGTAAGTCTGATGTCTGGTCTTCCACAGGGATGGTTTCTTCTTCTTCTTTTCCTTTTTTTTTTTTTTTTTTTTTTGACCTTTGAGTGAGCAATATTTTCCCATTTCTTTGTATTTCTTATCGTTTTTATTGTTGAAAATTGGGCAATTGATTAATATAGTGTCATAAGTGGAAAACAGATTCTCCTTTTCCCCGGGTTTTGCTTTCTTATGGTTAAAAACTGTAGTAGTCCATGTGTTTTGAGACTACCCCAAAGTGTTTTCGCAAAAAAGATTTTCTGTCATGTGGGCTCCCTGAATTCTCTGGGTTTGTTTGTTTGTTTGTTTTGTTGTTGTCATTTTTTTTTAGCTGATGGTCAGTTAATGTTTTGACAGAGATTTCCTTGAATGACAGGAACTCAGACAGACAAACAAACAAACAAAACATCAAAATGAGAGAACCACTAGCTCTTTCAGCCTTTGTATACCAGCTCTGTGTAGAAAAATTCCTTTAATGATTATCTAGGTTTAGTTTGAGACTATTGATCATTCCAAGGTGAAAGCTTAATGTCTCCTTAGGTCTTTTGTAAACATGCACCTTGTTTGGGAATATGCATGGCTTTCTAAATTCCTCTGTACACATGGCTCATTTTCAATGTTCTAACTTTTAGTCATTCCCCCAGCTTTTCCTCCAGTCTTTAGATGGTTTATTGTATGCCTTCCCATGGATTTTCTTGTCCCAGGAATCTGGGTTTGTAATACCATTCTAGTATTTGTAAGCATTGCCCACACATTCCCTGCCTGCATTGAAAGTTATGTGAGACAGATGAATGGTCAGTTCTTCAGGTATCTCACAGACAGCTTAGAAAAGACTCATATAATAATTTGCAAATAATATCTACTCTGTTCTTTCTAGTTCAAGGTAAGGGCCTGGGAATCAGCTGTTCCAACTACCAACACACTGAGGAGAAGTTGTGTAAAGGACAAGTAGAAATGTCTCAATACTTTTCTACTATTTTGAAGATTTTTTTTTTATCCCTTATGTGCTTGTTTTCCTGGTTGCTGTAAACCTTTGATTGTTTTTAAGAGCTCCTACAAAATTGCTTCAGACAACCTCTGATTGTTTTCTTGAAAATTATGTGGGGGAATGAGAGCTTTGAGCTTCTTAGTCTGCCATTTTGGTGATATCACTTCTTCAGACACACTTTTTGAGGTAAAAATCAGAAGACAATAAATTGAATGAGGCACAAAGTATTTTAAAGATTAATTCTATTGTCCAATCTCTTCATTTTATAGGAGAAGCTGAACCCAAACTACTATTTTTAGTTATATTTGCCTTTACAGAGGTCACACACATGCATACATACATACACAAACACACACACACACACACACACACACACCTCTAAACATAAAATATTGTACTTCAATTTGTTCATGTTGCAGTTATTTTTAAAAGATATTTCTGAGAATTAGAAAAAAGAATGGAAATATTTTTGGCAGAGGGAAAACATAGATTATGATTTGGGAGTAAAGGATGAAATCTCATACTAGGAGTGACAAAGTGTCTTCTAACCTAATAAGGCTAAAATACCAAAGGACTTCTGATTTCTAAAGAATTAAAATGTACATAGCTTCAGGCAGGGGTTATTGTTCATCTAGCCATGGATGTACACAGCTACATCAAAGAATCTTTGCCTTAGAGACTTAGTTCCCCAACTACAAGGAAAGCCAGAGACTTGTCTCTCTATCAGCCTCTGCACTTTTTTCATTTAATCTAAGAACTTTGTCTTTCAAGAAACGGACACATAAAAAGTATTGTCACAAATGATTTTATATAAAAATGTTCCTTTTTGGTTGATTTTTTTTCCCCTGTCGTGAACAACTAATCTCCAGGGAATCACTATCTGTATTTGTGCTATTAGTCACCTTTGTGATCAAACTTGATTCAAGATGTATTTCTTTTGGTGACCTAGAAACAAGATTTTTATTTTAAATCACATTTTTATGATCTCAATACATATTCCAATTTAATCGCCTCATCATGAAAGGTTCAATGAATGAGGTAGAACCTGAGATAGATAGAAAAAAAAAAGGTATCACTTGAAACAGGGAACAGATTATAAGCAAAAAGAGAGCTCAACCTTTTTATAAAACCCTTTGTTGATTCACCTAAGTAGATTTGATCATTATCTTTTATGTCTGCACTAAAGCCTATATACTTTTTTTTCATTTATTTCTCATAGCATCTGTAACACTTAATTATACTTACTTATATTCTTGTCAGTCTTCTCCAAATACAGATCTGGTTGGTTTTGTTACCCCTGAGTATTATATATGAGTAATAGGAGGCATATTAAGAAAGTTTAAAGTGATGCCACAAAGAAATTTGCTCAAATAGAAATGGTAAACTTCCATTAGAAAAATAATGCTTGAGTACCTTAATGTTTTTCAACATTTCTTTTACAATATATCTCTTTTTCCTTATAAAATGTAATCAGAGAAATTTCTCGGCTCAAGTTTTCAGCTAATGAATTATTTTTCAACTGTATCCATTACATTATTTAATCCAACTACTAAAATCTATATTTTAACTATTACACATTATTTTGAAGATCTGCAGGACAATTCTTTTTAACTTTTTAGTGAAGTAAGACATATGTACAGTAAACTTAACTGCACAACATATATATATATATATATATATATATATATATATATATATCCAAAAGGATGTATATACATTTTACGAAAGGAAAACTGTATTAAAATTATAATAATATATACCGATAACAAGATGAATGCAAGTCACATTTGACTACTGCAATTACAACAGGTGCTCAGAGTAGGTATCGTCAGTGTCCAGACACTTCTGACTATGGTGAACTATTGCTTGAGCAACATTAACCAAAGTGTCTACTTGCATACATTTTTTGGCACCCCTGGTGTGTGTGTGCATGTGCGCGCACACGCGCGTGTGTGTATTCATCTATATAATCACAACCTATATTAAGGTGTATACTATTTCCAGTAACCTAGAATTTTTCCTGATGCCCTTTCCTACTCAATACCCATCTCCCCAAAGATAAGCATATTACATATACTACCAATTTTTATGTGTCTCTGAAAATATTAATAACATTTATTCTTTTTTGTTTTTTAATTAAAATTTATTGGGGTTGACAATTGTTAGTAAAGTTATATAGCTTTCAGGTGTAAAATTCTTTTAATACATCATCTATATCTCACATTATGTGTTCATCACCCAGAGTCAGTTCTCCTTCCATCACCATATATTTGAACCCGGTTACCCTCTTCTAGAAACCCCCTCCCCCCTTGCCGTCTGGTAACCACTAACTGTTGTCTATATCTATGATTTTTATTTCTTCATTTGTTTGTCATGTTCCTTTGTTGTTTTCAGTTTTATATACCACATATCAGTGAAATCACATGGTTCTTGATTGTTTCTTTGTGACTTATTTCACCCACCATAATAATCTCAAGATCCATCCATGTAGTTGCAAACGGTACTATTTGATCTTTTCTTAATGCCGAATAGTATTCCATTGTGTATATATGCCACAACTTCTTTATCCATTCATTTATTGAAGCACCCTTTGGTTGTTTCCATGTCTTGGCAACCATAAATAAAGCTGCAATGAATATTGGAGCACACATGTCTTTATGGATAAATGTTTTCAGAATTTTTCGATAGATACCCAAGAGAAGGATTGCTGGATCATATGGTAATTATGTTCTTAATTTTTTGAGGAACCTCCATACTGCCTTCCATAGAGGCTGCACCAATCTGCATTCCCACCAACAGTGTATGAGGGTTTCCTTTTTCTCCACAGCCTCTCCAACACTTGTTATTATTTGTCTTGTTGATGATAGCCATTCTAACTGGGGTGAGGTGATATCTCATTGTGTTTTTTATTTGCATTTCTCTGATGATTAGTGATGTTGAACAGTTTTCATATGTCTATTTGCCATTTGTGTGTCCTTTTTGGAGAAATGTCTACTCAGGTTCTCTGCCCATTTTTTAATTGGATTGTTTGCTTTTTAGTTGTCAGTTGTATTGAATTGTATATATTTTCGATATTAGCCCCTTATCAAAGGCTTTGTTTGCAAAAATCTCCCATTTGATTGATTGCCTCTTTATTTTGTCGATGGTATATTTTGCTGTACAGAAGCTTTTTAGTTTGATATAGTCCCATTCATTTATTTTAGCTTTTACTTCCCTTGCCTTTGGAGTCAAATTCATAAAATGCTCTTTGAACCCAATGTCCGTAAATTTAGTACCTGTATTTTCTTGTATGCAGTTTAATTTTCCAGGACTTATGTTTAGGTCTTTGATCCATTTTGAGTTAATTTTGGTACATGGTAAAAGCTAGCAGTCTAGTTTCATTCTTTTGCACGTGGCTTTCCAATTCTCCCAGAACCATTTACTGAAGAGGCTGTCTTTTCTCCCCTGTATGTTTTAGGCTTCTTTGTCAAAAACGATGTCCATATTTACATGGGTTTGTTTCTGGGTTCTCAATTCTATTCCATTGGTCTGTGTGTCTGTTTTTCTACCAATACTGTAGTGTTTTGATTATTGTTGCCCCACACTATAAGCTGAAGTCATGGAGTGTGAAACCTCCTGAATTGTTCTTTTTTCTTAGGATTGATTTTGCTATTTGGGGTCTTTTGTGGTTCCATACAAACCTGATGATTTGTTGCTCTATTTCTTTAAAAAGAGGTATTGGGATTTTGATGGGGATTGCATTGAATCTGTGTATTGCTTTGAATAATACGGCCATTTTAACTATGTTGATTCTTCCAATCCATGAACATGGAATGTTTTTCCATTTCTTTGAGTCTTCTTCAATTTCGTTTAAAAAAGTCTTATAGTTTTCAGTACATAGGTCTTTCAAATCCTTGGTTAAGTTTATTCCTAGGTGTTTTATTCTTTTTGTTGCAATTGCAAAAGGAATTTTTTTTTTAATTTATTTTTCTGAGACTTCATTGTTAGTATGTAGGAATTCATTATGAAATTTCCATCTTTGTCTCTTGTTACCTTTTTTATCCTGAAGTCTGTTTCATCTGATATCAGTATGCTACAGCTGCTTTTCTCTGGATACCATTTGCTTGGAGTGTCAGTTTCCAGCCTTTCACTTTGAGCCTACATTTGTCCTTGTAGCTGACATGTGTCTCTTGGAGGGAGCATGTGGTTTGGTTTAGTTTTTTATCCAATCTACTACTGTGTGCCTTTTTATTGGTGAGTTCGGTCCATTTGCATTTAGGGTGAATTTTGATATATGAGGATTTCCTATCATTCTATCTTTGGTTTTCTTGTAAGACTGTGTCTCCGTTGTTTCTTTGCCTTTTTGTTGCTGTCTGTTATTTCAGTGTGGTGGTAGTCTATGTTTTTTCCCTCTGTTTCTTCTTTTATTATGTTTTATATTTCAGTTCTGGGTGTGTTTTTTTGGGGGGTGGTAACCATTAAGTTCATGTAAAAGAAAAGTTCATATTTAGAGTATTCCATTTTCTTCATCATGCTTACTTTCTCCATTCCCATATTCTGGTTTAGGCATTTATTCTCCCCCCTTTTATGTTTTTGTTGTCACAAATTATCTCTATTTATGATGGTCGAATAGCCTCCTTCAGTATTTCTTGTAGTGCAGGTTCTGTGTTAGAAAATTCCCTCACCTTCTGTATGTCTGGAAAGGTCTTTATTCCTCCTTCATATCTAAAGGATATCTTTGCTGGGTGTATTATTCTTGGCTCATGGTTTCTCTCTTTCAATAATTTGAATATTTGGTTCCACTCTCTCCTGGATTGTAGAGTTTGTGCTGAAAATTCTGATGATAACTTAATGGGCTTTTCTTCGTAGGTTACCATCTTCTTTTCCCTAGCTGCTTTGAGGATTCTTTCTTTGTTGTTAATTTTTACAGCTTGAATAAAATGTGCCTTGGAGAAGGCCTGTTGGATTGAGGTAATTCGGTGTTCTATGTGCTTCTTGGATTCAAGGACCCAGTTCTTTCCACATTTTGGGAAGTTCTCATCAACAATTTGTTTGAATATATTCTGTGTTCCCTTCTCTCTTTCTTCTCCTTCTGGTATGCCCATCGTTCTTATATTACTCTTTCTGATGGAGTCAGAAAGTTCTTGTAGAGTTCTTTCATTTCTTTTAACTCTCACATCTCTCTCTTCTTTGATCTGTGTCATTTCCAGATTTCTATCTTCGATGTCACTGGTTCTTTCCTCCTTCTGGTCAACTCTACTACCTAAGCTGGCTATTTCATTTTTCTTTTCTTTTACAGAGTTCTTAATCTCCATAAATTCTATTTGGTTCTTTTTAAAAAATTCAGTCTCTTTCATAAAATGTTCGTTTTGCTCTTTGATTGATTTTCTGTTTTCATCCAACTGCCTGTCTGTGTTTTCTTGCATCTCTTGAGTTTTAAGAACAGCAATCTTGAATTCTCTGTCATTTAAGTCACATATTTCCATATCTTTAAGTTCCTTTTCTGGATACTTTTCACTTTCTTTCTGAGCTGTCTTGTTACCTTGGTCATTCTTGGCAATTAATGAATTATTATTTCTCTTCCTAGGCATCTGTGGGAGTGTATTCTACAGCAGGTTGATAGAATGAGGTCTTACTTTTGTTTTCCTGTAGGTGTTGGTAGAATGTTTTATTTTCTCTCTGATTGCAGGCTTTTATTCTCTCTCATGCTGTAGTGTTATATTTTCTCTGCACTGTTCCAGCTTCTCACACATTGGCAGATTCCCTGGAAGGTGGGCTTCTCCTCTGTGAACATTTCGCTTTAGTCACAAGGGACTGCCTCCGTGGGGGAATGTGGAGAGCTTCTGAAGTTTGAAAGCTCTTCCTACACCAGATTCAGAGCCTGTGTTTTTCAGAGGCTCTGTTTACTCCTGCAGGGAGCCACCCAGATAGGTGGGGACAGGGGCAGTGTTGGTTGTGAGAGGTGGCCTAGTGCAATGGTGGTGACCACCACCACAGTCAGTCCTGCACCCAAGGCTCCCTCCCCTTTGCCAGAACTAGTTGGACTGTGAGACCGTGGCTGCGGGTCACCATTCTCAAAACTGCAAATATTCTGTTCTTTTGATCTGACACTGCTATGGTTCTACTTCTAGCACTGGGAAGGTGTAGGTAGGGCAAGCTCTGTGAGGGTTGGGAGGGGGCAGCTAGGCTCAGTGTCTAAGCCGTCTGGTCTTTGCTCGGCAGTGAGGCCTTAAACTGCCATTCTCACCCTTCTTCCCTCAGTCTTTGCTCCAAGGTCTCTGCCGTGAGCATTGCGTTCAGCCATGTTATATGCTGATCCCTGAGGAGGGACTGTGAACCATAAGTGGAGCACTAGCAGTCCAAAATCTTCCCTCTCCTGTGGCTGTTGTAGCTCCAGAATGCAGGGAGCTCAGAGCTCTGAGCTCCGGTCTGTGTCCTGTGACCATGCTGTCTGCGTCTCCACACTTCTCGATTCCCTCCTCTCCTTCTTGTCCAATTTGCCCAAGTTTAGGTGATTTCAGTCTTGCACCTCTTAGTCTTGCCTGTCTGCTGTGCAGTGAGTC
The DNA here is from genome assembly GCF_057876585.1 of Rhinolophus sinicus. Lineage (NCBI taxonomy): Eukaryota > Metazoa > Chordata > Mammalia > Chiroptera > Rhinolophidae > Rhinolophus > Rhinolophus sinicus. The sequence goes on along the minus strand of NC_142518.1, from coordinate 55,269,342 downwards.
TTTTGTGGAATTATAGTTGTTCAATTTGTTGTAAATTCCAGGGGAGAGTTCAAGAGGCTCACCTCATGCCGCCATTTTTATGATGTCTCCAATAACATTTCTTCTTAATTTGATTGTATTTCCTTTATTGAGTCTCTTGACTCTATAAAAATTATTCTTATTTTTCCATTACTTGAGTCTGATTCCTGTCTTGTAAAATAGTCTGGAAATTTTTGAGTGTTTGTGCAACTTTGTGTCTGAGAATCCTTTCTGCCTGCCTTTGAAAACTGTTGTTAGAGTATCATTTTGTAAAGAATAAATTGTAAACTCACAGTGAAGATAGCATAAAAGCAAGTATCATATTTCTATGGTATTTTTCTTAAATTCTGTTGGTTTTATTTTATCCTGAGGTAATCCAACAAGTTGCATATTTGTGCTCAAAATGCTAATAACACACAGTTATTCATGAAGATTTTTTAAAATTTAAGGTTGATGTGCAAAAGGAAAATGATTTTTTTTAATTTAAGATTCAAAGGTGTTACAGAAAGCCTGAAGTATAAATTTATACATTAATACAGAGAGAAAAAAAATAAACCTAACATAATTTAAATTTTGTTCAAATCTATACTATTCTTTAGCCCTAAAATCTGTTAGGAAGAATCTTAGAAAAGGTGTTAGCCAATAAGATTGGCTGGGTATGGGAAGTATAAAAAATCCTTTAGAAGATGTCCAACACATTTTATTAATTGCTTACTGCATGTAAAACATTATGTTGGATAATTGGGAACAGACCCAGCTTACATCCTTGAAACCCAATAGGGTTATTGGAAATGTTCATGTGAAACAAAGAGCTCTAGGTATACTAATAATAACAAATACTAGAAATATTCAGAGGGAGAGATTGCATTCTTCTGAGGAATAGGCACCTGTATTTAAGTGGCTCATTAAAAAAATTGAATATAATATTAATTATTAAAGGAGTAGGGAGAATGTTCTAGTTAGGAAAGAAATGAGGGAAATTTTTTTATTGGGTAAAATAATCACTATTATTGCAGAAAATTGATAGTAATTTAATTGGATCTCAGTTCATATAAAGAAGTATAGAAGACACTTTATATGAAAGTTAAATAAATTTGAAAAGGTAGGTGGTAACAAGATATTGGAAGGTCTTGAATACCAAACCAGGGCACTTTAGCTATATTCTTTAGGAGCAATGAGGAGTCTTTGAGCAGAGGCTTAAAATGGTAAAAGAAGTGTTAAGAAAACACTCTGAATCACTATGCTTTACACCTGAAACTAATATAAGATAGTATCGAATGTCAACTATAATTAAATTTATATATATATATATATATATATATATATATATATATATATATATATAGTTATGGAATGTAAAGTGCAGTATGGGGAATATAGTCAATGGTATTATAATAGCGATGTACAATGTCAGAGGGGTCGTGGACTTGTTGGGGTTATCTCTTCATGAGGTGTGTAAATGTCTAATTACTATGCTGTTTTATACACCTGAAACTAATAATAATAATAATAATAGTAAAAGCATTCTGGAAGTAGTTTTCAGAAGTATTTGGATGAAATTAAGATGAGACAGAGAAACCAGTTAGGCTACTGTAATGAACTAGGAATGAGGCCAAAATGTCCTAAACCAAAGTAGTAGCAATAGGAATTAAAGAAAAGTACAAAGAATGGAAAAGATTCTTTGATATGAAAGAAATTTCTTGCTATTTATTGAGCTTCTAAGATAGAGACTCGGTGCCACCTAGAGACTCTATTCATTATTCATCATGTTTAAAATACAGTCGGAAGAAGAAAGACATTTTTAAGGTCTCCTAACACTTGATATTAAAAAGAACAGGTGAAATGATCTTTGTAAGTGTAAACAAATTTCACTTGCTATTCAGCCACTCAAAGCATTTGCACTGCTGTTCTTTCAAAAACTCTAGAGTTTATAGAGGCATCATAAAAGAGGCCTAATCTGCAGGCTCACAATCTGTACTCATTGTCTTTTTCCAAGTTCTTCGTGGTATGCACATTAGAAAGAATGTTATACCACTATATTTTGTAAAACAAATCCTGGGTCTGTCAAAATATGAGCAATGTCTTTTCACTTGTGTTAATTCTGTAATCATCAATTAAGTAATTTGACTGTTTAAGGTTAATCTTTAGTGTTAGTAAATATTATAAAACAACATCAAACAACTTTCATGGCCTTTAGCAGGCTGTGCTGAAGAGTCCTCGGTGTATACTAGACTAGAAAATAAACCACTTCGGATTCTTCCAAGTTTCTAATTGAAACTGTTGGCAGGACATTAGGAAAAGGTTTTTACAGAGGTTTTTACTTGGCTTGTGAATACTGGGATTCAATTTTAACTTTTAACCATTACTTTCAAGTACAGTAAAAAGGATGATTTGTAGTGACTTTTCCTGTACTGTTGCAGTTACCAGAATCACTGCAGCTGATTTTGACAGTTAAAATTACAGCCAAACTACAACCATATCCTCTAAGTCTGGAGCATCATTATTCTATCCTAAAAAAAAGTTTAGGATTACAGTCCACTCTGTCATTTCCCTAGCTTCTTGTCTGTCTCTGTGTCTGCTGGAATCAGGAAATGTTGGAGTTCTTCCATGAGAAATGTGTTGTTTAATTACAACTTCAGTTACCTATTTTGGTGTAGCAAAACATCCCAAAACTTAGCAGCTTAAAACAACTAATTTGTGATTTTGTGTGATTCTATAGGTTGAAACAGCAGTTCTGCTTCATGAGGTATCACCTGGAATGGTGGCAGTTGTTTGGCATTCCAAAATGGCTGCAAGGTAGGTCTGTCAGCCAGAGGCCTTGGTTCTCCTCCAAGTGGGCCTTTCCATGTAGTTACTAGGGCTTTTTCACAGCATGCCACATGATTTTCATAGACTATTCCAACAGGCAATGGTAGAAGCTGTAGAATTCTTAAGATATACTCAGAAGTTAAATAGAATCAATTCAGAGGCATTTGTATTGCTCAAAACAGACTAAGGGACCATCACAGATCAAGGACAGGGGAAATTGACCCCAATCCTTGATGAGAAAGAGACAAGATTACATTGTAAAACAAACAAACAACCCATATAAATGAGAGTCATATTTGGAAAAAAAATCTAAAACAAATCCACTTAAGGTTTACAGAATTTAGTTTCACAATGATTAGAAACTGAAGAGTTTTGAGTTTTTTAAGCTTTTTTAAAAATAAGTTTATATAATTGAATTTTATTAGTGGTTCTGTTTAGCAACTGGCTTGTAAAATTCCTGAAAAATTAAAAATTGACTTTCAGGAACTGGTGTGAGCTGAATACACTACCGTTTTTAATGTGTTTGCCATTTAATCCTCATCTAGTCTGATGAGCATGGTATTGGACCAGAGTGATCTTGTGTAGAATGTCCATATCATCAGGTTGCATTTGAACTATATTATTACAAAGATGTTCAGATGATCCAAGTCTCTTCAGATGACATTATGAGAAGGGCAAAAGAGCTAACATATTCCCAATTCAAGATTATGAACATATGCTCTAATTGGTTCCAAGTGAATGCAGACTTTTTTTTTTTTTTAATCCTCCTTACTGACTGGAGTGGAAAATAACACATTCACTAGATTAATGGCCACATACCACATATCCAAATGCAAGCTTATCTACTGTAACAAAGATGTATGTGGCATCAGAGCTACAATTGGGACTACTGCTTGGTCAAGTGGGAGTCTGTCAGCACCCCCTAGAGTTTACCTGGCTTTTGTAGGGCAGAAGTGGTGAAATAAATTGGCATATGCTAGGGACTACTACCCTTGCCCCTCCATCCTTTAGCTCTCTACGGGTAATGCTAATCTGTGCTAGTCTCACTGGGATAGAATATCGTTTTTGATTTAATATCTTGGCCAAGAGGGGAGGCATGTAGTTTCAGAGGCTTCCACTCGACTTTCCCATTATTTTAGCTCAAATCCTCCAGGCCAAGAAATGAGGGGAAAATGGGCCAATTCTGAAATTCCAAAATGCCCAGAAGCATGTGGGAAGTAAGTTTTTCAAGTACATTGAGCCAGATGTCTCTTATATTGTGTTATCACATTATTTTCCAGTTAGAGTCCTGGTCATTTTTTCGTAGACTTTCCTATATGGAGAGTTCAGCATTCTGTTAAGGTCTCCAACTCTTGTAACTAATTTCTGGACCTGATTCTCAGTGGTTTCTGCCCTCAAGCTGCAGGAGGTCTTTATAGGCTGCCAAATATATATTCTGGCTTTCACTCTTAATATTCAATTGTTTTTAAATTGCTATTAATCTTTTACTCTTTATGATATTAATCATTTTAAAAATTAAACTTATTGAGGGTAACGTTGGTTAATAACATTATATATGCTTCATATGTAAAGTTTTATATATCATCTGTATTTTGCATTGTGTGCTTACCATCCAAAATCTAGTCTCCTTTTGTTACCATAAATTTGACCCCTATTTCCCTCTTCATCTTCCCCACATCCCCATTCCCCTCTGCTAACCACCGTGCTGTCGCCTTTTTCTATGAGTTTCTTTGTTTGTTCATTTGTTTCTTAAATTTACAATTCAGTGGCATTAAGTATATTCATATTGTTCTATGATCATCATCACTATCCTTTTTCAGAACATTTTCATCAGCCAAATGGAAACTGTACTTATTAAATAATAACTTCCACTTCCTGTCCCCTCTCCCCTCCTATTAATCACTATTTTATTTTCTGTCTCTATGAATTTGACCATTTTAGTTATCTCATATATGTGGAATAATACAATATTTGTCCATTTGTGTCTGGTTTATTTCACTTAGTATAATGTTTTCAAGGTTCATCCATTTTGTAACATACGAGTATATATATGTACTTCATTCTTTTTTTTAAGGTTGAATAATATCCTAATGTATATACCACATTTTGTTTATCCATTCACCTGTCCATGGAAATTGGGTATTACCATCTTTGCCTATTGTGCATAATACTGCTATGAACACTGGTATACAAATATCACTGTGAGCCCTTGCTTTCAATATTTTGGTGCATATACCTGGAAGTGAAATTGCTGAATCACATGGTAATTCTATGTTTAAGTTTTGAGGAACTACCATACTGTTTTCCATAGCAGCTGCATCATTGATATCCCTACCAACAATGCACAAGTGTTTGGATTTCTCCACGTTCTCACCAATGCTTGTTATTTTGTGCTTTTATTTAATTTTATTTATAATAGCCATCCTAATAGGTATGAATGAAATAGTATCTCATTTTGGTTTTGATTTATATTTCCCCAATGATTAGTGTTATTGACTGAATGTTTGTATCCCTCCAAAATTCATATGTTAAAGCTCTTACTGCCAGTGTGACTGTAGATAGAGATGGGGTCTTTGTGGGAGTAATTAAGGTTAAATGGAGTCATAACCATAAAGCCCTTATAAGAAGAGGAAGAGACACCATAGTTTTCTCTCCATCTTATGAGACACATGAGATGGCAGTGGTCTCCAAGCCAGAAAGATAGTTCTCACCAGAAACCAAAATAGCTGATACCTTGATCTAGGACTTCCTAGCTTCCAGAATTGTGCAAAATTAGATTTCTGTTGTTTAAGATACCCAGTTTGTGATATTTCTTTATGTCAGCCCAAGCTAATTAACACAATTAGTGATGTTAAGCATCTTTTCAGGTGCATATTGGCCATTAGTGTGTCTTCTTTGTGGAAAGATCTATTCAAGTCCTTTGCCCATTATTAATTAGGTTGTTTGTTTTATTGTTTAGCTGAAGAATTTCTTTATATATCCTGGAAATTAATCCTCTAATAGATATATATTTGCAAATATTTTCTCCCATATTGTGGGTTACCTTTTCACACTCTTTATAGTACTCTTTGATGCACCAATGTGTTTAATTTTGATGAAGTCCAACTTACCTATTTTCTTATTTTGTTGCCTGTGTTTTTGGTGTCATATCTAAGAAATCATTGCCAGTGTCATAAAGTTCTCCCTCTTTTTTGCTTCTAAATATTTTATAGTTTTTGTCTCTTGCATTTAGGTGTTTGGACCATTTTTTTATTTTATTGGTTTCAGGAGCACAAGACAAAGCAATACTTAGACATTTATCATTTATATCCCTCACACTGTGTGCACCCCCCTCCCCCATCCACTTTCCCTCTGACATCTCACAGAGCCATTACATTTCCACTGTCTCTATTCCTAATGCTGTACTCCGCTTCCTATAACCATATACATACATACATACACATATATAAAATTATAGTTGGCATTCATTATTGTTCAGCTTCAGCTTCAGGTGTACAGTGCAGAGATCAGGCATTTACATCATCCCCAAGGTGGTCTCCCAAATGGGACACGTGTTCATCGGAAACCCTACAAAATCTTTACATTATTGATTACGTTCCCCAAATTAATTTTCAAAACCCCGTGGCCATCTTGTGGATAACGACTATTTTCTAAACCCCTCAACTTTCCCCTTATCCCCACCCCCATGCCCATCTAGCAACCCTCAGTTTTTCCTCTATGTCTCCAAAACTGTTTCTGATTAGTTCATTCACTTATTTTTTCTTTAGATTCTGCATATAAGTGAGATCATACGGTATTTGTCTTTCTCTGTCTTACCTATTTCACTTAACATAATGTTCTCTAGGTCCATCCATGTTGTTGCAAATGGTAAGATTTCTTTCTTCTTTATGGCTGCGTAATACTCCATTGTATAAGTGTACCACAGTTTCTTAATCCAGTCATCTACTGATGGGCATTTTGGTTGTTTCCATGTCTTGGCTATTGTGTATAGTGCTGTAATAAACATAGGCGTGCATAAAGATTTTTGAATTGGAGTTTTGGATTTCTCCGGATAGATACCTAGGAGTGGGATTGCTGGATTATAAGGTAGTTCCATTTTCAGATTTTTGAGATACCTCCATAATGTTTTCCATAGTGGCTGCACCAATCTGCATTCCCACCACAGTGCACCAGCGTTCCCTTTTCTCCACATCCACGCCAGCACTTGTTGTTTGTTGATTTATTGATGATAGCCATTTTGATTGGGGTGAGATGGTATCTCATTGTGGTTTTCATATGCATTTCTCTGATGGTTAGCGAGGTTGAGCATTTCTTCATATGTCTGTTTGCCATATGCATGTCCTTTTTAGAAAAATGTCTCTTCATGTCCTCTGCCCATTTTTTAATTGGGTTATTCGTTTTTTTGGATTTGAGTTGAGTGAGTTTTTTATAAATTTGTGATATTAACCCCTTATCAGATATATCATTGGCAAATATCTTTTCCCATTCAATAGGATCCCTTTTTGTTTTATTGATGGTTTCCTTTGCTGTGAAAAAGTTTTTAGTTTGATGTAATCCCACATGTTTATTTTTTCTCTTACTTCCCTCGCGCGAGGGGATATATCAGTAAAAATCTTACTCCGGATAATGTCTGTGAAGTTTCTTCCTATATTTTCTTCTAGGAATTTTATGGTTTCAGATCTTACATTTAAATCTTCAAGCCATTTTGAATTTATTTTTGTATGTGGTGTAAGGAGGTGATCCAGCTTCATCTTTTTGCATGTGTTTGTCCAGGTTTCCCAGCACCATTTATTGAATAGACTGTCTTTACCCCACCGTACATTCTTGGTTCCATTGTCATAGATTAAATGGCCACATAGACATGGATTTATTTCTGGACTCTCTATTCTGTTCCATTGATCTAAGGGTCTGTTTTTATGCCAGTACCATGCTGTTTTGATTACTGTAGCCTTGTAGTATAATTTGATGTCAGGTATTGTTATACCTCCCACTTTGTTCTTATTTCTCAAGATTGCTGAGGATATCCAGGGTCTTTCATTGTCCCATATAAATTTTAGGATTATATGTTCTATTTCTGTGAAAACTGTCATTGGTAGTTTGATAGGAATTGCGTTGAATATGTATATTGCCTTAGGCAGTATGGACATGTTAACTATATTAATTCTTCCTATCCATGAACATGATATGTGTTTCCAACTATTTGTATCTTCTTTCATTTCTTTTTTCAGTGTCTTATAATTTTCTGAGTACAGATCTTTCACTTCTTTGATTAAATTTATTCCCAGGTATTTTATAGTCTTTGGAGCAATTGTAAATGGGATTGATTTTTAAATTTCTCCTTCTGATGTTTTATTATTGGTATATACAAATGCAACTGATTTCTGAATATTAATTTTGTATCCTGCTACTTTACTAAATTCATCTATCAGCTCTAATAGTTTCTTGGTGAAGTCTTTAGGGTTCTCTATATATAGTATCATATCATCTGCATATAATGACAATTTTACTTCCTCCTTACCGATTTGGATGCCTTTTATTTCTTTTTCTTGTCTGATTGCTGTGGGTAGAACTTACAGCACTATGTTGAATAGAAGTGGAGAAAGTGGGCAACCTTGCCTTGTTCCTGGTCTTAAGGGGAATGGTTTTAGCTTTTCCCCATTGAGTATGATGTTAGCTGTGGCTTTATCATATATGGCCTTTATTATGTTGAGATATGATCCGTCTATTCCCACTTTCTTAAGGGTTTTTATCATAAATGGCTGCTGGATTTTATCAAATGCTTTTTCTGCATCTATTGATAAGATCATATTATTTTTATTTTTCATTTTATTAATGTTGTGTATCACATTAATTGATTTGCGGATGTTGAACCAAACTTCCATACCAGGGATGAACCCCACTTGATCATGGTGTATGATCTTTTTAATGTATTGATGAATTCTGTTTGCTAATATTTTGTTGAGGATTTTTGCATCTATGTTCATTAGCGATATCGGCCTGTAGTTTTCTTTTTTTGTGGTGTCTTTGTCTGATTTTGAGATCAGGGTGATAGTGGCTTTGTAAAAAGGGTTTGGGAGTCTTCCCTCATTCTGGATTTTTTGGAAGAGCTTGAGGAGAATAGGTGATAATTCTTTTTTGAACGTTTTGTAAGATTCACCTGTAAAGCCATCTGGTCCAGGGCTTTTGTTTGTTGGGAGATTGTTGATTACTGATTCAATTTCCCAGTTGGTAATCAGTCTATTCATGTTTTCTATTTCTTCTTGGGTTAGCCTTGGAAGGTTGTACGCCTCTAGAAAATTATCCATTTCTTCCAGATTGTCAAATTTGTTGGCATATAGTTGCTCATAGTAATTTCTTAAAATTTTTTGTATTTCTGTGGTGTCTGCTGTCACTTCTCTTTCATTTCTGATTTTTTTAATTTGGGTCCTCTCTCTCTCTTTTTAAATAAGTCTGGCTAAAGGTTTGTCAATTTTGTTTATCTTCTCTAAGAACCAACTCTTGGATTCATTGATCTTTTGTATTGTTTTTCTGGTTTCTATTTCATTTATTTCTGCTCTGATCTTTATTATCTCCTTCCTTGTACTCCCTTTGGGCTTATTTTGCTGTTCTTTTTCCAGATCCCTTAAGTGTGGAGATAAACTGTTGATTAGTGATGTTTCTTGTTTCTTTAGGTATGCCTGCAATGCTACGAATTTCCCACTTAGGACTGCTTTCGCGGCATCCCATAGATTTTGGGTCCTCGTGTTTTCATTTTCGTTTGTCTCGAGATATCTTTTGATTTCTTCCTTGATCTCCTGCTTGACCCATTCATTATTTAGTAACATGTTATTCAGCCTCCATGAATTGGTGTGTCTTCCAGTTTTTTTCCTGTAGTTCATTTCTAATTTCATAGCACTGTGGTCAGAGAAGACAATTGGTATGATTTCAATTTTCTTAAATTTATCAAGACTTGTTTTGTGGCCTAACATATGGTCTATCTTTGAAAATGTTCCATGTGCGCTTGAGAAGAACGTGTATTCTGTAGCATTGGGGTGAAATGCTCTGAAAATATCGATTAAATCCATGTGGTCCAATGTGTCATTTAAGGCTGTGGTTTCATATTGATTTTCTGTCTGGAAGACCTGTCCCTTGTTGTCAGAGGTGTGTTGAAGTCCCCTACTATGAGAGAGTTACTGTTGATCTCTGTCTTTATGTCAGTCAGTATCTGTTTTATATATTTAGGTATTCCTATTTTGGGTGTGTAGATATTTACTAGGGTTATTGGCTCTTGTCAGATCGATCCCTTTATTATTATATAGTGCCCATCTTTGTCTTTTAATGTTTTCATCATTTTAAAGTCTATTTTGTCAGAAATAAGTATTGCAACTCCAGCTTTCTTCTCATTTCCATCTGCATGAAATACCTTACTCCAACCCTTCACTCTCAGCCTATGTGTGTCTTTTGATCTGAGGTGAGTCTCTTGTATACAGCATATACAAGGGTCTTGCTTTCTTATCCACTTAGCCACCCTATGTCTCTTGATTGGAGCATTTAATCCGTTGACATTTAAAGTGATTATTGACAGGTACATAGTTATTGCCATTTTTAAATTTGTAGATTGTTTTCATCTTCTATTTACAGAAGTCCTTTTAGTATTTCTTGCAATGCTGGCTTGGTGGTAATAAATTCCTTTACCTTATTCTTTTCTGGGAAGCTCTTTATCTCTCTATCAACTTTAAATGATAGCCTTGATGGATAAAGCAATCTAGGTTGTAGGCCTTTGTTTTCCATCACTTTGAGTATCTCCTGTCACTCCCTCTTGGCCTTCAATGTTTCTGTAGAAAAGTCATTTGATAGTCTTATGGGAGTTCCCTTGTATGTAACCCTCTGTCTTTCTCTTGCTGCTTTTAGGATTCTCTCTTTGTCTTTAACCTTTGCCATTTTAACTATAATGTGTCTTGGTGTGGACCTGTTTGGGTTTATCCTGGTTGGAACTCTCTGCACTTCCTGGGCTTGTATGTTGGTTTCCTTCATCAAGTTAGGGAAGTTTTCGGACATTATTACTTCAAATATGTTCTCAATCCCTTGCTTTCTGTCTTCACCTTCTGGTATTCCTATGATGCGCATGTTGTTGCACTTGATGTTATCCCATAGGTCTCTTAAACCATCTTCATTGTTTTTTATTTTTTTTTTTCTGTTGTTCTGTTTGTGTGATCTCTGCTAACTTGTCTTCTAAGTCGCTGATTCGATCCTCTTCTTCATCTAACCTGCTGTTAATTCCTTCAAGTGAGTTCTTTATTTCGGTAATTGTGTTCTTTAGTTCTAATTGGTTGTTCGTTATTTCTACATCCTTCTTTATGTCATCTCTAAGTTCCTTAAACATTCTTATCCTCAGTGTTCTGAACTCTGTCTCTGATAGGTTGGTTACCTCTTTTTCATTTGGTTCCATTACTGGAGGTTTCTTCTGTTCTTTTATTTGGGACATGTTTCTTTGTTTCTGCTTCATCATTACCTGGGGACACTAAAGGGGGGGTGACCTGTGACATGCATTAAGGTCACCTCCTTTTTCTGCCCTAGGTCCCAGAAGTCCTGCCACATGGCTTGACCCCACAGTGGATGGTGTCCTACCAACTAGTTTTGGTGTTTCCATGTAGGGACCCACAACATTAGGCCCTGGAACACCACCCAGCTGTCAGTACAAATAACTAGGGGCCTGGACTCGTGGCTGATTACCATCCATATAGCCCGTAATTCAGCCCACTGGCTACTCTGGCTCATCCCAGTATCAAACCAAATGGTGTCTGTTTTGTGCTGCACACCAATAGCCATCCAAACAGCTGCAGCCCCTTGGCTAGACCCATCGGTAAACCAGGCATTCTCAGGTACTGGGGACTGTCCTACTTTGTAGGGTGAGGGCTCCAAGTCCTCCCCTCTAGGCAGAGCGCTTGGCTCAGCCTGGGATACAAGCTCCATAGGCCCAGGACCTGTTGTAGCTCTGTGCTCAAAGGGTTTGAACTAAGGGTGCTACATTGCTCCAAGTAGACACCCCACTTGGCGAGGGTGGTGGTCTGTGCCACCCCTGTTTTGGGCCCCTGGGTCCACATACGGACCCACCCCTGGATGGGATAGGTTGTTCGAACCAACACTCGCGCCGTTCTTATGATGGCTTCTGGGGCCACTAGGGCTGCGTACACAGCAGCTAGCTGTTTCTCTATGAGAGAGTAGCGGACCTCCGCTCCTTTCCACAATTGGGACCAAAATCCCACTGGCAACCAGAGACGTTCCTGCCGTTGCCAGAGGCCCCAACCGTACCCCTCTTGGGTTACGTGAACATCAAGTTCAAATGGGCAGCCAGGGTCTACTACTTGCAGAGCCTGTGCCTGCTGCACTGCCCGTTTCGTGGCAACGAAAGTTTGCTCTATAGCCTCTGTCCAATCCCATGAGGCCCCTTTTCTATCATGTTAATAAAGGGCCTTGCCATTTGTGCTAAATGGGGTACAAACACCCGCCAATATCCTAGCAGATCCAAATATGTCTGCAGTTGGGAGGCCTCAGTCAGCCAGGGAAAGGCTTTTATTTTGTCAATAATCGCCTCTGGTATGACCTTTGTCTTACCCGACCACACAACACCCAAAAATTTGACGGATAAGCCAGAGCCTTGGACCTTTTCTTCATTCACCGCCCAGCCACGTGACTTCAGGTGGTGGAGAAGATAGGGAGCTGCTTGCTCTAAATCTGAAAGAGAATCAGATGTTAATAAAATATCATCAACATAATGAAACAAAGCCACAGAGGACGGGTGATCCCACTGTGCCAAATCCTGGGCTACGCACCTGTGTCATAGAGTGGGGCTGTGCAAGTATCCTTGTGGAAGGACTTGAAAAGTCCACTGCCACCCGTCCCAAGTAAAAGCAAACTGCTTTTGACACTCGGGTTCAATGTCAATGGAGAAAAAAGCATTGGACAAGTCCACTACATAGTGATATGTTCCCTGGAGGACAGTCAGACGATCCCTCAAATCGTGAATTGAAGGCACTGCCGTGTGCAAAGGTGGCATCACCTTATTTAACTCCCTATAGTCCACAGTCATTCGCCAAGTCCCATCTGGCTTCTTGACTGGCCATACTGGGGAGTTAAAGGGAATGCGTTGCCCTCACAATATGTGCCTTCTCCAATTCCAATATTGTACGACCAATCTCCTCCCGCCCTCCTGGCAGGCAGTACTGTTGCACTGTAACCACGCGCCGGGGCTGTGGCAACACTTGAGGAGGGTGGTGAGCATGCCCGCGTGTCACCGCTTTCACCACCCGGATCCGGAGACGGAACTCTCCTACCAACGTCTGTAAGCTGAGGTCATGTAGCACGTCCACCCCTAGAATATACTCCGGAACGGGGGAGACATAAACCTTGTAGGTACGAGGGGGAAGCCTCCCTATACCCAGTGGTAAGGAAATAAGTTTTACAGTCACAATCTTTCCCCCGTAGCCATCAATGCAGTTTGCTGGTCCGGGGAACATTTCTGGGTTCCCATAAACAAGACTGCAGTCTGCACCAGTGTCAACTAGGGCTAAAACACTCTGCATATTAGAAGGGGACCAATGTATGAACAGTTCCACGTGGGGCCTCTGGTCCCTGCTTGTCCCCTCTGACCAGGTACCTTGGCCCTACCCCTAATCAAGCTGAAAGTAATCGGCATCAAGTGGTCGCATGAAGTCCTGGAGGGACACGGGTCGCACTTTTCCAGTCTTCTTCTTTAAGCTTCTCCGGAATTGTTGTTCTGGACGCAACTATTTCTAAAGTTCCAAAAAGAGTGCATTGGGTTATTCGTCTATTTTCTTCTGATCGACCCCTCCTGCCATGAGATCACGCCACATCTCTGTGCGTGTTACTCTCTGAGGCCCGCGACTTTGCCACTTTACTTTTGATTTGAGCTTCCGAGTCTCAACTCCTCGGACCTCTTGTCTTAACTTTCTTTGCCTCCGGCTTTCAACATCCCCTAGAGTGGCCATGGCAGTTGTAACTTCATGGATTCGTCGCCCCACATAGGGCATAAGAATGGCGACCAAGGATCCAAAAGCACTCACAGGGGCAGTATCCAAAACCAGATCTGTCATGCTGGCTGTAAAAAGCTCGTCATCTGGCCCCTGCATATTAGGGTTGACAATAGCATGTCTCATACCCATTTCACAGATGATTTGAGTAAGTTCCGTATATGACTGCCATTGAATCACAGTGTCTGGCAGCTCGCCAGCCTGTCCCCATACCATGCGTACCGCTGCAGTGAGCCACTCCATTAGAGAATGGTTGCCCTGGTCTTGGGCCAACCTATGGCAGTTCTGTAACCTTTGTCGCAGGGACGGATGCACTGTCACGAAGGCTAGCTTTTCCATTTCGCCTGGGGAGCAGAGAATGTTGTCTGCTCCCTCATCCCATAAACGTAGTAGCCAAGCCGAGACTGGCTCTCCAGGGCGCTGTCGGTACCGCCTCCCCAGCTCCTGCAAGTCAGTGGGAGTGCAAGGGGTGTGGGTTATGAACTCAGTCACAGCTGGCTTGCCGCAGCAATGCCCCTGGGGCCCAAAGGTTGCTCACATTTTACCTTTTGCTTCAAGATTGTCTGGGTTTGGGGGTTGGGAGCTCCATTGTCTCCACTCTCTTCCTCTGCCTCTGCCTCAGAGTCTCCACTGTGGGGCCCCTCTTTTAACAAGCAGACCCGAGCTTCCAGCACCTCCAACTGGGAGACCTGGTCAGGCACCTGGGCTATTTCATTAGGCGCATTTTCTATGTTGAGACTCAAGGCCTTGAGGAACATCCAGCCCACGCGGCCGGCTGTAGCCTTCTCCTCCTCCAGCAACCGCTCAGCTAGAGCCTGCAGGGCCCTCTCCACGCTGGCCGGAGAGCCGTCCATGTCCTCCCACCCCTCCTTGGGTGTCCAACTCCTGAGAACAGTGGCCACCGAACACCATACACTGTGTGGGGGCCACACGTCCTCCTGCCCAGAGTCAGACGCCATTCCTACCTGGCTGGAATCCTGCTCGCCGTGCCAGGTATCTGAGTGGGTGGAGGACTCTGTGTAAGATGTACACAACCCTTGGACCCTAAGGCCACAGCACATTACCAAAATGAGGGCAACGCCTTCCATGGCCAAGAGGGTGGTGTGTCATCTGGAGGCTTGAGTCACCCAGGCAGACTGCACCTCCCGTTCCCAGTGTCACTCCTCATGGCCCCCCCGAAGCTGAGCTTTCACATGCACCAAGCGCTCCACCATCCTTTGGTAAGTTTTGGCTGGCACCATACCCTGCTTGCTGCGCCATTTGTCCTGCGGGGTGGCCTGTAGGGTCTCTAGTCCCGCTCCCCACATAAGAACGCAGGATATGGTGAGGCCAAAAACGAACACCCACGGAGCCATAGGTGGGGGAGTCATACCATTATAGTCTCACTGGAGGCACTATAGTCTCACTGGAGGCTGGAGTCACATGACCCACAACCCGCCGTCTGCCTGTCTGCCTGCCAACTGACCAACTGACTCGACTGGATTCTCCAGTGCAGCCACAGCAGTTATATCAGGGGCTAATTGGCTAACTTGTTACAGCTGATGGTCAATTAGCCACAGCTGACGGCCATCTACTACCTGAGCCAGCACCTTTCTACATGAGGCCAAGAGCCTGGAAACTGCTCTCTGGGACTCTGTCCCCACATACTGTAATGCTCGTGCTCCCCGCACAAGAATGTAGCATATGGTGAGGCCAAAAAGGAACAGCTATGGAGCCATAGATAGGGGAGTCATACCACTATATTCTCGATGGCGGCAGGTCAAGGCACAAAAGCAAACATCTGACAGTACCCCAACAAGGGGTCTTCCTGCACCCCAGTCTCGCTAAGGCCCGGCAAGACACGGGAAGTAGGATCAACACGATCCACAATTCACAGTCCGCTTGCTAACCGCATTTGCTAGCCACAGTCCACGCTTGCTAATGTAGCCACAGCAGTTATATTAGAGTCCAATGGCTAACTGGTTACAGCTGATGGCCATCTTATCACAGCTGATGGCCATTTACTACCTGAGCCAGCACCTTTCCATGTGAGGCCAAGAGCCTAGAAACTGCTCTCTGGGGCTCTGTCCCTACAAATACTTTAAGGTATTTTACAGAAAATAGCAATAATACAATAACTCTGAAAGATCAGCTATGTGCAGCATGCAGGTGTTTACAAAATGCCGTATATCTCTGGTGATTATATTTCTCCTCTTTGTTGGCAACCATTGTTTTTGGAATGATATCAACACAGAATTAAGATTTACCTGCAGAAGTTTCTCTTGGGTATTCCTTCCAAGAAATTCTTATCTATATCTAACTTAAAAACATGGAAGAGTTCAGAGGTATTAGATGAGCTTGATGAAAATAGAGACAATAACCAATGGAGAAAAAAACACTGCTATAGAGCAGTGCTATGTTTGTATTGGAGTGTTGTCGTGCCGGGAGGCCTGCGGGGTCTCTGGTCCCGCTCCCCATACAAGAACGCAGGACATGGTGAGGCCAAAAAGGAACACCCACGGAGCCATAGGTAGGGGAGTCATACCACTATATTCTCTCTGGCGGCACTATACTCTCACTGGAGGCTGGATTCACACTGTCCGCAAACCGCCATCCACGCTTGCCAGCCCAGCCGCCATCTTCTTGCTAGCCCCCATTCTTTTTCTCTTCTCTCTCCTCTCCTAGCGTAGCCACAGCAGTTATATTAGTGGCCAATGGCTCACTGGTTACAGCTGACGGCCAACTAGCCACAGCTGATGGCCATGCAATCACAGTTGGCCATTTACTACCTGAGCCAGGCACCTGTCTATGTGAGGCCGAGAGCCTGGAAACTACTCTCTGGGGCTCCGCCCCCACAAGTGTAAACATGTAAAAGAATTTATACAAAAAGTAAATTATGTTATGTTACCTTGGAAAATTGGAATTGAAGAAAAAATATTTCCTTTGTATTCCCAATGTATTGGAAATTTCCCTAGAAAATAGTAATAGCCTTTCTCATTAGAGAAATGTGAAGTAGAAATCTTACAGATTGTGTTTACTATTTGGTTGGTGATCACTGTTTGGCCCACAATATGCAAGAAATCTAAGAGAATTTTGCACAAATTAAAGAGAGCAGAAGAAAGATTTGATTATTAAACATATCTCTCAAAGTAAGATACAGCAGTTGAACCAATAGTAATTAGATAAAAATAATAATCTGGTTTATTCATTCATTTAAACATATTTATTAAAGCTGATTATATTCTTGATTCTATGAGTACAGTTATGAATATAACACAGTCTTTACCCTCATGGGGTTAACTTATAGTGAAGGGAAAGGATAATAAACATAATTAGTCACAGATAGTAATTAGGGCCATGAAGACAAATAAATCAATAAAATTGTGCAGTTTTTGAAGGCCATTGGATGCCTCATGGGCCATTATAAAGACTTTGGGTTTTGTTCTAATACTACTGGGAATCCCTTGGCTGAGTTTAAGCATAACAGTGAATTTCCCTCATTTATGTTTTAAAAACATAAATGGAAATACTTTAGGTTCTCCCAAGATGGAGTAGCCCAGTTCATCCCTGGTTTTCCATATTGCAATGAAAACCCTAGAGACAACACAATAAAGAAGCATAGGGAGACTCTAAAAGGTTGACAGTCTGGAGACCCCAGAACTTAAGGAAAGACATGGTGTTGACTTCCAAGTGTTTCCTTCTTTCTAGATATATATCCCAGTAGGGCACTGCAAAAGTCTCCAACCCAGAAGTACCAGTGGGTTCAGACATGGGAAGCTCTAAGGAAAGCCTGCCCCACAGCCCTACAACACAGAACGAGGTGGTATAATAACAGAATACTTATTTTTGGCAATGCACACCCTATCATATAAAATATCAAAGGAAAAACTGCAACCAAACCTCAGGATTTCAGCAGGTCTGAGCAAGAAGTGGCTATATTAATATCAGAAAATTAGTCCTCAGATCAAAGGAAATTTCTAGAGAGAAAAATGGTCATTACATAATGATAAAGTGGTTAATCCACCAGAGAGATAAAAATCCTAAATGTGTATGCACCAAAAACAGAAGATGAAAATACATAAAGCAAAAACAAATATAGCAATGAAAGTAAAAATAGATACATTGGACTACAAAAATATTTAAAACTGTGCATCAAAGCACACAATCTACAGAGTGAAAAATCAAATGTATAGAATGGGAGAAATTATTTGCAAATTATATATCTGATAAGAGGTTAATATCCAGAATGTATAAAGTACTCCTACAACTCTAAAACAACAACAACAACAACAACAACAACAACAAATTGAATTTTTTAAAATGAACAAAAGATTTGAATAAACATTTCTCCAAAGAAGGTATACAAATGTCCGATAAGTACATGAAAGGATGCTCACATAACTGGTCATTAGAACAATGCAAACCAAAACCATAATTAGAAACCATCACACACAGATTATGATGGCTACTATAAGAAAATCAGAAAATAATAAGTGTTGGTGAGGATGTAGAGAAATTGGAATCCTTGTGCAATCTTGGTAGGAATGTAAAATGAAATAACTGCTATGAAACAGTCTGATGGTTTCTCAAAAAATTAAAAATAAAATTATTCTGTAATCCATAAATTTCACTCCTGGGCATAAATCAAAAATATTTGAAAGCAGGGACACAAAGAGATATTTGTATACCCATGTTCATAACAGCATTATTCACAACAGCCAAAATGTAGACGCAACCTAAGTGTCCATCAACAATGAATGGATAAAGAAGATGTGTTATATACATATAATGGAATATTGTTCAAACTTAAAAAGGAAAGAAATTCTGACACATTTTACAACATGATGGAACCTGAAAACATTATACAAACTAAAATAAGTCGGTCAGAAAAGGACAATTACTGTATGATTCCACTTATATGAGGTACCTAGAATAGCCCAATTAACTTAGAAACAGAAAGTAGAATTGTAGTTACGAGGACTTAGGTGGATGCAGATTGGAGAGTTATTATTTAAACAATATAGAGTTTCAGTTTAGAAAGATGAAAAAGGTTCTGGAGATGAACGGTAGTGATGGTTGCAAAAAATGCGACTGTACTTAATGGCACTGAACTACAAGGTCAGACAATTAAGTTTGCAAATTCACCTAGAAAAAGTGCTATCTACCTCATTGCTGAATATCACTAAGGTCACCATCAAAGTACTCCCCTTGGGAAGCTATGCACTGACGCCAGTGCATAGTCCACCCTTCAAAGCAATTTTGGAACTCTTTTTCTGGAATGGCCATCAGAGCTGTCATTGTATTACCCTTGATGTCCTGAAAGTCATCAAAATGTCTTTCAATATTTCCTTTATCTTGGGGTAAAGAAAGAAGTCATTGAGGGCCAGATCAGGTGAGTAGGGAGGGTGTTCCAATACAGTTATTTGTTTACTGGCTAAAAACTCCCTCACAGACAGTGCTGGGTGAGCTGGTGCATTGTTGTGATGCAAGAGCCATGAATTGTTGGTGAAAATTTCAGGTTGTCTAACTTTTTCACACAGCCATTTCAGCATTTCCAAATAGTTAACTTGGTTAACGGTTTGTCCAGTTGGTACAAATTCATAATGAATAATCTCTCCGATATCAAAAAATGGTTAGCAACATTGTTGCAACAAGTTTGAGAACTTAACTGTCAGAACTTGTATACACTTAAAGATTGTTAAAATGGTCAATTCTATATTTTACTACAATACAAATCAATTTGAAAGAATAAATATCTAAGAGAAAATCTTTGGGACCCAGTCTAGAAAAAGAGTTTTTAGACTTTACAACAAAAACGTGATTCACAAAAAGCAAAGTTCATAAATTGAACCTCATCAAAATTAAAGAATTTTTACAGGTTAAAGAACCTGTAAAAAGAATGAAAACACAAGCTAAAGACAGAGAAAATGTTTGTAAACCCCATATCTGAAAAAGGACTATGGTCTAGAATATATAAAGAACACTCCAAATGCAACAGTAAATACATAAATATATAAATATAGATTACGTATATAATATATAATATTTATATATATGTATACATATATATGTATACATATATATAACTCTCAAATTGCAACAGTAAAATACATTATATATAATAATTAGAAAATTGGCAAAAAACTTGATAGACATTTTACTGTAGAAATGGCAAATTAATTATATGAAAAGATGCTCAACATCATTACACATCAGGAGAATGCTATATAAAACCACAATGAGGTATCACTACAAACCTATCATAATGGCTAAAATAAAAAATAGTGGTAACACCAATTGCCAATGAAGATGTAAAGATATAGATTTTGTCCTACATTGTCAGTGAAAATATAAAATGATTCAGATATTCTGGAAAACAGTTTGGCCTGTCTTAAAAAATATATACTATACGTACAATAATCATATGACAGATGGTTTGCACTCGGCATTTATCCCAGAAAAATGAAGAATTATATTAACACAATAACAAATATACAATGTTTATAGATGCTTTATATTACCAGGAAACAACCCATATGTGTTTCAATGGATGAATGGTGAAACAAATTGTGGTATATCCATGCTATGGAATACGTCTCAGCAATAAAAACAAAAGAACTATTAATACACACAACAACCTGTATGTATCTCCAAAGAATTACACTGAGTGAAAAAAGCCAATACAAAAAGTTATACACTGTATGATTCCATCTATTTAACATTTTCTAAATGACAAAATTATGGAAATATAGAGCACATTACTAGTTGCCAGGCATTGAGGGGTGAGAGAAGATTGGATGTGAATATAAAAGGGAAAGAGAAGTTACCTAATAGTAAACACTTGAATAATACTTTGCTCTGACTGTTATGTGGATATAGACTGTGGAGGACAAAAACAGATGCAAACAGATCAGTTAGGAGCCAGTCATAAGAGTGGCTTGTCCTATAGTCATACCTATGGATGTTGCATAAGTGTCATACCTTGGGTACATTTTGAAAGCAGGACGAATAGGATTCTTGATAGACCGATATGAAGTATAAGAAAAAGAAAGAGATCAAAGGTGACTCTTAAGGCAACTGGATGCCATTTATTGGGATGGGGAAGCCATAGGAAAAAGCAAATTTCAGAAGTAGTGGTAATCTGGAGTTTAATTTTTCATGTATTAAGATAGAGATGCCTGTTGGAAATTCTAGTAGAGATGACAAGTAAGTACTTAGATATTTGAGTCTGTGATTCAGAATGGAGGTTTGAGCTGGAGATACCAATTTTGGAGTCTTCAGTATATGATTAGTATTTATAGCCATGAGACTAGATGCAGCCACTTAAGGATTTAGCAGGACTGAGCCCTGGGAATTTCTTAAAAGTAGACTTGTACAGAATTAAATAGATTAATTAATTTAAAAAGTCAGCAGGAAAAGAAAAAGTCTGTTGTCACAACAGTGAGATAGAAGACAAATAAATAAACATAATGTGAAAAAAGAGCTTCCAAAAGGCAAGGAGTAATTAACTTAAGTCCAGTATTTCTGAGACACCTTGTAAGATGAAGACTGAGATTTGGCTATTGGATTTGGCAACATTGGGGGTCCTCGTCAAGAGACGTACTAGCAATTTTGGTTTCAGAAGATTGGGCCGAAAAAAAAGGTTAATTGAAGTAGTTCCAGGGGAAATCGTGATATAAAATGACATTAAGTTTAGCAGTTTATCTGAATATATCTTTTTACACTAAAGAGGAACAGAGAAATGGAATGATAGAGAGAGGCTGTGTGAGAATTTTGTATTTGATGAATACAATATAGCAAGTCTGCATTTGGAAATGAGCCAAAGTAGTTGAGAAATTAATGATGCAAGAAAAAGAGAAATAATTATACAAGCAGAATCCTTGAGTATGAGAGAGGAGATGGGATCTAATGCACAGGTGGAATGGGGGTTATACAATTGAAGCAAGAAGAATTCTTCCCCTATAGCAAGAGGAAGAATAGCATCTTTTTATAGCTATTTATAAGTTGGTAGTTTTTGTGGTGGAAAATACATTTTCTATTTTTTTCTCAGTGTAATAAAAAGCAATTTCATCAGCTAAAACTGAGGATATAGAAGGAAACTGAAAGTTTTAAGATAGAGAAGATATAAAGTTATTTTAAATATTGAGAGAGTAAATTGGCTAGGCAGGATCACTGAATTTGACCAGGACGTGTTAAAGACTCAGTTAACATCAGTAGTCAAATATTTACAGTAAGATAACTTGGCAAGTTTGTGTGTGTGTGTGTGTGTGTGTGTATGTGTGTGTGTTCAGACTTTTTCAGCTGCTTGGTACAGGTGTGGAGTGGATGGTATATTGGATCCAATCAGTGTTGTTTTTTTCAGAGATAAAGTGAGGGATCAGAGGATTGAGAGGGACAGAGTAGTTACTATAATAGAATGATGAGCTATGGAAGAATGCTGGGTAAAGAAGGATTTAAAAATATAGCATGAGTGAGGGACAGTGAAGAGCTGGTAAGGTCAGTAGAAGTCCCAGCAGATTTGGAGAATTATAGGAATGGAATAATAAAGATCAAGTTGGAAAAAATAGCAGTTTCAAAAATGTGTCAGTTGTATGAACCTGAGATTTTGGAGGTGATAATTATTGGTAAAGACAAAGCTATGACCATACACAGATGAGGCTGAAATGGATGGAGGGGGAAAAAATCATTTTAGGGGAGAAAGTAAAGAAATTCACAATTGATAATATTGGATTAATCATTTCTATGAATGTTAAAATCACTAAGAATCACCACATGAGTAGTGACGCTGACAGAGAACATGGTGAGCCAGATGTTGAACTATTCAATGAGTGAGAGAGAATGCCTGTGAGGATAGTAAATAACTACCGCAAAGAGGAATAGCAAGAGTCATCTAGCATGTATACATTAAGAAGGGGGTGGGGGGAAAGCTAATGAGAAATAAGCTCCAAGTTCTGATTTCGTAATGTTTTGAGAGTACGATCAGTGAAAGACTGACCCTGTAAAAGTAGAACTATAAATGTTTGGGGCTCTAATGTGAGCCCTGGACTTCTCTGGGAGTGTTAATTCTATTTTTTTGTTTTGTTTTGTTTTGTTTTTTTCATTATGAAACTCATGCCTACATCTTTAGTGTTCCCCAGGACAGGACATATGGAGACTCTTGAAGAGAAAGCAAAGCATGGATATCCAAGCGACATCCATGACAGGCCACATATTTTCTGAGAGGAAAAATACGTATCTATATGATAGCGAGAAAAGATAGGTGGGTAGTCAGTATGATTTTTTTTCTTTCAAAACTTCTCAGCACAATTCATCTTAACAATCTTACAATTTTAAACATCATCTTCTTGTCTTCTCAAATAATAGCTAATATTTATTGAACACTTACTGTGTAAGGTACTGTTCTTACTGTTTCCAGGCTCTCGGCCTCACATGGAAAAGTGCTGGCTTAGGTAGTAGGTGGCCGTCAGCTATAACTGGTTGGCCATCAGCTGTTACCGCTTAGCCATTAGTCACTAATATAACTGCTGTGGCTAAACTAGCAAGCGTTGATTGCAGTTAGCAAGTGGTTGGTTGGTTGGTTGGTTGGTTAGCAGAGAAGTGGAAGGTGGGTTGCGGATCGTGTGGCTCCTGTTTCCTGTGTCTCCAACCCAGCCACCAGTGAGAATATAGTGGTGTGATTCTCCTATCTATGGTTCCATTGGTGTTCCTTTTTG
This sequence comes from Rhinolophus sinicus, assembly GCF_057876585.1. NCBI lineage: Eukaryota > Metazoa > Chordata > Mammalia > Chiroptera > Rhinolophidae > Rhinolophus > Rhinolophus sinicus. The sequence goes on along the minus strand of NC_142518.1, from coordinate 55,245,794 downwards.
GCTTCACCATTGTCACGTGGGGTGTCATGTGGGGTCTTAGCTCCCACTCCCCACATAAGAACGCAGGACATGGTGAGGCCAAAAAGGAACACCCATAGAGCCATAGATAGGGGAGTCATACCACTATATTCTTGCTGGTGGCTGGGTTGGAGACACAGGAAGCAGGAGCCACACTGTCCTCAACCTGCCGTCCACTTTTCTCTGCCAACCAACCTCACTTGCCAACTGCAATCTACTCTTGTTAGCTCAGCCACCATCTACTTGTTAGCCCCCATTTTCTGCTAGTGTAGCCACAGCAGTTATATTAGTCGCCAATAGCTTACTGGTTACAGCTGACGGCCAACTAGCCACAGCTGATGGCCATCCAATCACAGTTGATGGTCATTTACTACCTGAGCCAGCACCTTTCTATGTGAGGCCGAGAGCCTGGAACACTAGAGCATTTTTTGTTATAATATTTGACCTTTGATTCCAGTTCCTGACACAATTCCTAAATCCGTTGCAATTTTCTGGGTCATAGGAACATCTTTTGTTCTAATAAGGTGACTCTTGATAGGCTCCTAGATACCTTCAAAATGAGGGCTAGTCACCAGAAAGACCAAGCCATGATTAGCAGTTTGGAACATTCAGCCACCCCGTCCCCTCATTCTCCAGGAAGGGTAGAGGAGTTGGAGATTGAGTTAATGATTGATCATGCCTACTTGAGGAAGCCTCCATAAAATTCCCAAAAGTATGGGGCTTGGACAGCTTCTATGTTGGTGAACACATCCATGTGTCAGGATGGTGGCACACCCCGGCTCCATGAGGATAGAAGATCTGTACTTGGGACCCTTGGAGACCTTCCCCTATATATCTCTTCATCTGGCTGTTCATCAGTAGTAGTCTTTATTATATCCTTTATTATATAATAAGCTGGTAAACATAACTAAGAGTTTCCGAGTTCTGTGAGTCGCTCTAGCAAATAATTGAATCTGAGGAGAAACTGTTGGAGCCTTATAGCTGGTCAGTTGAAAGCACAGGTAATAATTTGGACTTGCTACTGGTGTCTGAGGTTGTGGGGGTGGGGCTCTGAGTGTTTAACTTGTGAGGTCTGTGATAACTCGAGTTTGTGTTAGAATTGAATTGAATTGTAGGACATCCAGCTGGTGTCACAGAGAATTGCTTGGTATGGGAAAAAATAAAATAAAAACAAAAACTGGTATCAAAAGTGAAGTACTGTGAGTGTGCATAAAGAAAAACAGTGAGTTTTCTCTAGGCACTATGCTAATTGTATTAACCCTGAGATGGCAAAGTAATCATGCCAAGATTTTATCTGTTGGACTTTTTCGAGTCAAATGTGCAATAGGATTTTGTATTAGCTGTTCCAGCCAGCCGCTCAGAGCAAACATGATGGAAAGGTAACCCCAATGCCCCCGACTGAGTAGCTTATTTTTTTTGCTTGTCCTGTGAGAGATATTTATCTCTTTACCTAGCAATGGGAGGATACTATAATAAGCATTCAGGCTGTGTCATTAACCTAGGTTTATTATATGAGTAAGTTGTACCTTATTACTGAAAAATAATCTTTTAAGATGAAGATATTAAGAGTCCCGTCTCTCTGGTCTGACCCTAACCCACTGAACATTCCAAAATAATAATGATAATAACACTACTAGCATTGACCAACCAAAGAGTATTAGAATGTGTTAGGCATCGTTTACATTTCTTGCATTTCTTATCTCATTTAGTCCCTGCAACACACCTATTCTACAGATAAGGACATTAAGACTTAGGTTAAATTACTTTTCCCAGTCACACAGGTGCTAATGTTAAGCTGTCTGATCACAAAGCTGTTGCTTTTAACTATTATGCTTACAGATAGTACACTATAAAATGTCAGATGACATCAAAAAGAAGGTCTAACTACTAAGGGTGATGACAGAATCCAGATTCAAAATTATTTTGGCATAGCAGAATATTGGCTCACACTGATCACACTGCAAGAAATGAAATTTAACTGGTAGGAATTAAGATCTGATTTTAAGATTTTAATTAAAGTCAAAGAATGGAGGATGTCTTTCTTGGAAGCAATGTGAAAAAAATTTCTCAGGGGAAATGGTGGTGAACAAGTTTTCACTTGCCTATAAATAATATATGTATAACACAAAGTAATGTAACTATTATAGATGTGAATGAACTCTATTACTACATCACTAACATCACTAGAAGTGATTATAGTACCTGGTGACCTGTGACATTATGTTTAATTCCAGGCACTGAAATATCAAAGAGAATAGTCAAATTAAACTACTGTTTAGAGCAGAGGTTGGCAATCTATGGCCTGTAGGCCAAACCTAACACAGGACCTATTTTTGTAAATAAAGTTTTATTGGAACACAGTCACTAATATAAGTTTTGAAATTGTCTGTAGCTGCTTTTGCATAACAATAGCAGAGTTAAAGAGTTGTGACATAGACCACATGGCCTATAAAAGCTAAAATAATATGTGGCCCATTATAAAAATGTTTACCGACCTCTGCATTAGAGGAATGTCACCAGCATGATGAGATGATTTGGAAAACTGTGCTAAATGTCAACTAATTAAAGTAATTAGGGTTGAGTAACCTTTAGAGAAGAAATATAAGGGAATGAGAAGAAACAGTTACCTTTAAACATTTAGAACATTTTTCATGAGTAAGAGTGAATAGACATGTTCTGTAGCTCCAGAAAACAAACGTGACATGAATGGATTGAAGTTTTAGTGAGAAAAATTTGGCTGCATTATTAAAACTTTTCTTCCACTTAAAGCTGTATAACAACAGATAAACAATGGTTGCTTAATAAAATAGTGTAATTTGTCACTAGAAATATTTAAGCAGAGGGTAATTCACATATTAAGAACACTAGAGAGAAATACTTTTCCATACTCTAGCCACTAAACAAACAAACATTGAGTTATACACTATACTTTCCTTATTAACATTTAAGTTCAATATAGGGAGATGTATCAGAATAGTCAGTGGAAATTGTGGAAACGTTGAGAAATAAAGAAAGACAATGGAAGAAGATTGGAAATGATATCACAACAGAGAAAGCCACAGTTCTCTACTCCTGAGATGACCCTCAGAGAACTTTTAAGCTTAGAATGGAGACACAAGAAAAGAATACTGGCTCAGAGATAATTAACACTGTGATTGATTGAGGAACTAAATTCAGAATAGCAGAAACATCTGCTACCAAGCAGCCACGTATAATCTGTGTGAATGGCACTCCCTGCAGTTAGTTAGTGAACAATATGCACAGATGTGGTTGCCAGACCATATAGACAGAGTAGCTAAAAGCAATGAATTTACCTTCCAGCTGAACCCAAAGAACCGTTGTTGTTGTTGTTGTTGTTTTTTTTTAAAAAAAACTCCTATTAATTGTCCTGAAGTTTGAGAAAAAGTACATACTGATCTAACTCCACACCTCCACAATAAACTTGGAAGAATAATTAACAGACAAAAAGTAAAACAGGAAAAGCAACTATGCCCAGAATTGAAATACTCCAAGTGTTCCACTCCACAGTGAAAGCACTTTTTTAAGAATTGTGAGAATCCATCCTTGCTTGCCTGCTCTCTGTTCATGTACCCATAGGAATGCTCTGCCCACTTTGAAATACAACCCGCAGTCAGAGGACTGTAGAAGAAAAAACTTACAAAATCTTAGGCGAACAACTTATTCTAGATGACATAGCACTATATTGGTGAATATGGGCACCCAGGCAAAGAATAACATTTGATAAAAAAATCAATAACACAGTAAAGGAATAAAGTATAGTTTCAATTGTTTTTAGTTTGTGCTCAGACACATTGGGGAAAAAAGCAATTTCATCAGCTAAAACTGAGGCTATAGAAGGGAATTGAAAGTTTTAAGACAGAGGAGAAGATATAAAGTTATTTCAAATATTGAGAGAGTAAATTGGCTAGGCAGGATTACTAAACTTAACCAGGATGTGTTGAAGACTCACTTAATATTGGTAGTCAAATATTTACAGTAAGACAACTTCAAACCATAAAAGATAAAAAGAAAATTATGAAAGCTTCTCTGAGAGAGAAAAAAAAAAAAGTATCTTCAAAGTTACAGGAATAGGCTTGTCCCTAGAATTCTCACAACCAGTGATGGATATTAGCAAACAGTAAGGCAATATCTATTTAGGGTAAGTTCTGAGGGGAAATATTTTCACCTATAATTCTATACCCAACAAAATTATCAATCAAATATGAAGCCAGAATAAAGAAATTTTCAGACATTTTATACATTCCTTATCACAGAAAAAAATATTCAAGAATTTATTGTAACCAAATATAAAAAGACTATATTAAAGAGGATGATGTGTAATGCAAGAAATAGAAGCAGCTAAGTATAAACTAGAAAGAAATAATAGAAGCTAGACTTCAACATTAAATAATGCATCTAGCAATAGTAGTCAATCGTTGCTTAAGTTAAAAGCTGATAGAAAACATTATAATGGATGTATTACACTGATAATAAACTCCCTGATGGATTAAGCATCAGAAAATTAGAAGAAACCAGATGCTATATGCCTCCTGATGGGATCGAATAGAAAGTTTATAACATGATGTGTGAAGCAGTCTTGCCAAAGCCTGAACTGGAATATTATTAAGCCTCATATTAAATTACAGTGTTACAGGAACCTAGGTATGAAGCAATGTGTTAAATGACATTAAAAGGGAGCAATCATCAGAGTCTACAAATGCAGAAAAATCTAGAAGACAAGATATGTGGTTTCTTCAGAAAATAAATATCAAAAAACAAAATAGGGACAGAAAAACCATTGAATTTACAAACACTTTGAGCAAATGTAATGTGTACATTTTGTTTAGATTATAGTTTTAAAATTAATCATAAAATAAAAATGAGACAATTGAAGAAATGTGAATATTTTTTTTAATTAAGTTTATTGGGTTGATAATGGTTAGTAAAATTACATAGGTTTCCAGTGTACAATTATATAATATAATACATCATCTATATATCACATTGTGTGTTCCCCATCCAGAGTCAATTCTCCTTCCATCACCATATATTTGATACCCTTTTCCCTGTTCTACCATCCCCATCCCCCCTTACCCTCTGTTAACGACTAAACTGTCATCTGTGTCTATGAGTTTTTGTTTTTGTCTTGTTCCTTTGTTGCTTTCAGTTTTATATACCACATATCAGTGAAATCATATGGTTCTCTACTTTTTCTGACTGACTTATTTCACTTAGCATAATCTCAAGATCCATCCATGTTGTTGCAAATGGCAGTATTTCATCTTATGGCAGAGTAGTATTCCACTGTGTATATATACCACATCTTCTTTATCCATTCATCTGTCGAAGGACACTTTGGTTGTTTCCATGCCTTGGCTACTGTAAATAATGCTGCAGTGAATATTGGAGTACATATTATCTTTATGGATAAATGTTTTCAGATTTTTTTTGGTAGATACCCAGGAGAGGGATTGCTGGATCATATGGTAATGCTAGTCTTAATTTTTTGAGGAAGCTCCATACTGTTTTCCATAGTGTCTGTACCAATTTACATTCCCACCAACAGTGTATGAGGGTTCCCTTTTCTCCACAGCCTCTCCAACACTTGTTACTATTTGTCTTGTTGATGATCATTTTTTAATTGGATTGTGTTTCCCCAAAAGATATTAAAGTTGTACTGGCCAGAACCTGTGAAAGTGGCCTTATTTGGAAATAGGGTCTTTGCAGATGATCAAATTATGATCAGGTCATTAAGGTAAGCTCTAATCCAATATGACTGGCCTTATAAAAAAGGGAAATTTGGACACAGAGACATGAATATAGGGAAAATGCCATATAAAGATTGGAGTTATGCTGCCCCAAGCCAAGGAACTACCAGAAGCTAGGAGAGAGGCCTGGGACAGATTTTTCCTGAATATCTTTAGAGGAGTATGACCCTGTCAGCACCTTGAATTTTGAATTCTAGATTCCAGAACTATGAGACAATAAATTTCTGTTGTTAAAGCTACATAGTTCGTTATGTCAGTCCTAGGAAACTAACAGAACATTGCCTGGATATTTGATGATTAATAAGTGATTGTTGTTAATTTTGGTTTTTATAATGGATTTCTGGTCAGGTAAACAAATGAAGTCTTTATCTTTTAGAGATACATCCTGGATTTATGGATGAAGTGGTATACTAACTAGGATATATTTTAAAATAATTCAACAGAGTGGAGTGGGTGGGTCATGTGGTGATAATTTTTTAAGCTAAGTGATGGGCACATGGAGTTTATTATACAGTCATCTCAACTTTTTTATGTTTTAACATTTTTCATAAAAATATAAACAATATAAATTAGATTTTTATATCTCAAAGATACTCCTTAAGTAACAATGTTTAAATATATAATATTAAATATTTATTTCCGGTGGAATGTCCAACCTACTACTTGTTTCTATAATACACCATAGTTACATATATAATCATATGGTGCATATTAATAATTGTGATTTTATTTTTAGAATCAGTCAGTTAGATAAAGCATGTTAAACAATTATAATTATAGAACAGAATAAATATTATAGTCTTTTATCATATAAAATAATAATATAACTAATAAAAATGAAGGTGAGGAAGATATATGGAAAGAAGTTCTGTGTACTAATTTCTATAATTTTTATAGCATAATTAATTGGCACTGTGTAAAAGAAAATAAACGAAGACATAGAATTATAATAGATATTATTAGTGCTTTCCAACATTTCCAGCTCTCCTCTTATTCTCAATTACACAGAAAACTCTGTACCCCTGCCTCCTTTTAGTTATACGTGACAAATGATATGTGAATAGGAGTGACATGTGTCCATGTTAGGTGGATGCATTTAAGAGTCAATGATAGTTCTCCATGTTCTCTTTCCCTTGTACTACAAACCCTGAGCCTTTGTATTAAAATAGTGAAAACATAAAATTGAAAGCCTATTACAGAAGAGGTCCCTAAGTGACTGTGATGAACACAGCCTTTCTATTGATCTCAAGTGACATGTACTGTGAGTGACAAATAAACATATGTTGGTTTTAGTCATTGACGTTCTGTGGTTGTTTGTTACTGCAGTGTAACGTAGCCTATACTGGTTTGGTAAAAAGGATATAGGTATTTGGTTTAATATTATAATCAAGCCCACCAGAAGAACTAATTATGAAAATTATTAATGGTGGTCATCTCTACAGAGTGAAATTGTGGGTGAAGGTGGGGTTGGAAAGCAAGTATTTTATTTTTTATATCATGCTTTTCAATATTTTTGTAATTTTAGTGTTTATATACATTTATTTTATAATAAAATAATCAAATTTATTAGAATAATATATAGGCAGCTATTTATACAAGCATTCAGTGAAATAATATGCAGATATTAAAATAAATGAGATAGATATTTCATTTATATTTATATTATATATTTCATATATATTAAGATAATATCTTAAATATATATTGTTGAAGGAAATAACATTGCGAAAGAAAATACATTATACCACTTGTATAAAAAGTATATAGCTACATTGATACAAATATATGCATATATTAAAATATATAGTTAACTTTCTGTTCATTTGTTTATGCATTAAAACATGGAAAGATACAAATTATACTTTATTATTGGTAACTTCTGGGGAGTGGATTTGGAGGGAAAGAGGAGGTCTTTTACCTGTTTATTAGGTTATTTGCCTTTCTTTTATCTGAATTTTTCTTTTTGTAAAAAGCATGCATTTCATATGTATTAATCAAAACATTTAGAACTATTTAAACTAGTTCAATACATTATGAAACATTTGCATTAGACAATTACCTGTATGAGTATGAAGGACGCAGTACTAAAAGATGTCATTATATATTTTTTTGTTATTTTCAGAAAACTAAAGTACATTACAAAGATGTTTTATCTTTTCTACCTCCTCCCTTTTGTCTCTTCTTTTAATTCTGTGCTAGAACAACAGCAGTTCTTTTGTTTTAACATGATAGACAGACATAGAGTAGCTCATTTGTGATCACCTCCTCAGTCAAATTGCCCTCAGACTCAAAGGAGTAGTAATTTGGGAAGGTCGTGCATGTACTTAACAGAAGGCTAGAAACATTGTATAAAGGGTTGTTCACAGGAGAGATATTATGAGTAAAAATGATAGTTTTAATTTCCCTTTCCCCATTTTCATTATATTTGTCTCAAATCCTAAATGTTCTCCAGTTGTCAGTCACCTATGTCATGCCTTAGACATTAAGAGAATGGAAGGCTGTAATAGCAAATGGAAGGCTTTGATATCTTCACCATTTACTTTGACAAATCATTTAAACCCTCTGAAATTGGTTTATTTAACTTTATAATGGTTATTATACTATCATAATGAGGACCAAGAGAATGTAGTCTATTAAAGTCTCTTGCAGGAATATTATTTGTCATAAAAAAAAAAAAGAAATTTTGCCATTTGTGACATGGATGGACCTAGAGGGTATCATGCTATGTGAAATGAGTCAGACAGAGAAAGACAGATATCATATAATTTCACTTACATATTAAATCTAAAACAAACAAACAAACAAACAAAACAGAAACAAACTCATAGATACAGAGAACAAACTGATGGTTGCCACATGGGAGGGAGGTTTGGGGGCTGGGTGAGAAAGATGAAGGGATTAAGAAGTAACTATGCATGGTGCCAGGTGGATACTATACTTACCAGAGGGATCACTTCATAAATTATATGAATATCTACTATGCTGTATACCTGAAACTAATATAATATTGAATGTCAACTGTAATTGAAAAAAGGCTCTTGTAATCTTTAAAATGATAGCTACACTTAATTGGGAAAAAAACTGAAAGCTTTTCCTCCAATATCAGGAAAAATGCAAGGATGCCCACTCGTGTCACTTCTATTCAGCATAGTAAGAAAAGTGCTAGCCAGGGAAATTAGGAAAGAAAAATAAATAAAAGGTATCCAAATTGGAAAGAAAAGTAATATTCCCCTTGTTTGCAGATTTCATAATCCTATATATACAAAATGCGAAACACTACAAAAAATAGTTTGAACTAATAAACAAATACAGTGGTACCTCGGTTTTCAAACGTCTCCCTTGACGAACATTTCAGTTTACGAACGCCGTAAATTTTATGGATCTATGGTATCATTAGATAGTAAAACTCATGCTAAATTTGCAGTTTTAGGGGTTGATTTTAAAGGTCTGAAACAGATTAATCCATTTTGCATTACTATCTATGGGGAAACCATGCCTCAGTTTTCGAACGTTTCAGAACTCTAATAGTCTTCCGAAACGGATTATGTTTGAAACCTGAGGTACCACTGTACAGTAAAGATTCAGAAAAAGAATGAAACTAGACTGCTATCTGTCACCATGTACCAAGATGAACTCAAAATGCATCAAAGACCTAAACATAAGACTTGAAAAAATAAACTGTATAGAAGAAAACATAGGTACTAAGCTCATGGACCTTGGGTTCAAAGAGGATTTTATGAATTTCACCTCAAAGGCAAGGGAAGTAAAAGCTATCAACCTAAAAAGCTTCTGCACAGCAAAATAAACCATCGACAAAATAATAATAGGAGAAAACATTTGCAAACAATGCCTCCAATAAGGGAATAAACCAAAATGTATAAGGAACTCATACAACTCAACAACAAAAAACAGCAATCAATTAAAAAAATGGGCAGAGGACCTGAATAGACATTTCTCTAAAGAGAACATACAGATGCCCAATAGACATATGAAAAGATGCTCAACATCACTAATCATCAGAGAAATGCAAATAAAAACCACAATGAGATATCACCTCACACCTGTTAGAATGGCTATTATCAACAAGACAATAATAACAAAAGTTGGAGAGGCTGTGGAGAAAAAGGAATTCTCATGCACTGTTGGTGGGAATGCAGATAGGTGCAGCCACTATGGAAGGCAGTGTGGAGGTTCCTCAAAAAATTAAGAATAGAATTACCATATGACCCAACAACCACTCTCCTGGGTATCTACCCCAAAAATCTGAAAACTTACCTGTAAAGATATATGTGCTCCAATGTTCATTGCAGCATTATTTATGGTGGCCAAGACATGGAAACAACTGAAGTGCCCTTTGATAGATGATTGGATAAAGAAGATGTGGTATATATGCACAGTGGAATACTACTCTGCCACAAAAGATGAACTAGTGCCATTTGCGACAACATGGATGGATCTTGTTGTGTTTATAGACATCAACAAACTATCAGAAAGAGAAATTAAGAAAATAATTCCATTTATAATAGCATCAAAAAGATTACAATATTTAGGAATAAACAAGTAAGAAAGGAAAAAATCTTATATACTGCAAATTACAAACCACAGATAAAAGCTTCAGCACAGCAAATGAAACAATCAACAGAGTGAAAAGGTAACCTACAGAATGGGAGAAAATGTTTACAGATCAAATATTTGATAAGGGTGAAATACATCTATCTATCTATCTATCTATCTATCTATCTATCTATATATATATGTATGTATATGTATATATACATACATATCCTACAACTCAATAGCAAAAACAAAAACAAACAAAAAAACTAAAACTGGATTAAAAATGTGCAAAGGACTTGAAGAGACATTTCTCCAAAGAAGACATATAAATGGCCAATGGGTATATCAAAAAAATTTCCAATGTCACTAATCATCAGGGAAAAACAAATCAAAACCACAATGAGATATCACCTTACACCTATTAGGATGTCTATTATAAAAAAAGTCTTGGTTAGTATATGGAGAAATTAGAACACTTGCAGACTGTTGGTGGAAATGCAAATGGTGCCGCCACTATGGAAAACGATATAGAGGTTCCTCAAAAAACTGAAAATGGAACTCCCATATGCATATGCATATGAACCAGCAATCCTACTTCTTGGCAATTATCCAAAATAATTGAAATCAGGATCTTGGAGATGTTAGTGCTTCCATGTTAACTACAGCACTATTCACAATAACCAAGATGTTGGAAACAACCTAAATGTCCTTCAACAGATAAATGGATAAAGAAAATATGGAAAAAAGGGCTTCTGTCGTGAGTGGCACACGCAGGGCAGCTTGATTGTTCTGCGTGCGGAATCGACATCAAGAGATTTCGGAAGCATAATTTTTTGATACTTGGGCAGCTGGTGATCGTTGGTCCTGGCGCCCTTGTTTTAAAAAAAAAAAAAAAAAAAAAATATGGTATATACATATCATGTAATACTATTCATCTTTTAAAAAAGAAGGAATCCTGCAATATGCCACAACATGGATGAAATTTGAGGACATCATGGTGGGTGAAATAAGCCAGTCACATTAAGACACATACTGCATGATTCCAGTAATGTTAGATATTGAAAATAGTCAAACGTATAAAAGAAAAGAGTATAATGGTAGTTTCCTGGAGCAGGGTAGAGGAAAAAATGGAGTGTTGCTAACCGATGGCTATAAAGTTGCAATTATATTATGCAAGATGAAGAAGTTCTAGTGATCTGCTGTACAATATTGAACCTATTAAAAACAATCTTGCATTGTACATCTAATAATCTGTTTAAAATGTAAATCCCATGTTGTGTTTTTACCACATAATAAAAACAAAATAAAAAAAGAGTATGTTAATGTAATTACAAACCATTATGTAAATATTATCAACAATATATTTTCTATGAAGCAAGACAGACATCTGCCCAATATTCTGAATTAGAGAATATCTCCAAATTCAAAAATAGGCTAAAAATAAAATAAAATAAAATAAAATAAATAAAATAAAATAATAAAAACATAAAAATAAAAATAGAATCGCAAAAAAAAGAAAAAAAAAAAAAGAAAAAAGGCTAATTTACAATTGCATTGCCAAGATAATTCTTTCACAGGACTTGAATTTCCCAGCAGTACTAAAATTTTCTATTGGGTTTAGTGTTGGTGTGTGCTGAAAATAAATATCAAGCATGTACAATTTCATTATCACATTAAGATAGGTAATCTCGGTAGTGCCAGAATTGTATGTTTTTAATGGTGAGGAAGGTACATTAAAATTTAATACAAGTTTCCCCTGTTACTTGACAGTAGAGTGGTCCTATAAAACTTTTGTAAGCCACAATGGCATAAAGCTAGGAGTCTCCTTCACTTTCAGAATGTTTACATTATTTCCTTTTACAAAAGACCTGTATTAGTATGATAATAGCTGTTTTTGTAAAAGCAAAACTCCTGTTAGGATTTCTTTTAGTTAGTGATTAGGATTTCTTTTAATTAGTGAAAACAGATGTGTCTTTTGTAAAAGCAAAGTGGTACAACACAAGCTTTGAGAAAGTGGGATATACCTGTATAGGTGTATGTGTAATAGGAAACAAAGAAGGCATCAAAATTTTCTTAGACTACGGTCACCAGGTAAAATACAGGATGGCCAGTTAAAGTCAAATATCAGATTAACAAATTAAATTCAAATTTAACAGGAAATGCTGTATATTTATCTGCTAAATCTGGCAACCCAGTGTTACATCAGTCTTCTGTGTCATATTTTATATCTATAAGAAAATTGAATCTGCTCTGCTATTCCCAACAATAAGTAATGCATTATTTTTGAAATTATGATCATCCCCCATCCCAAAACATACCCTTGCACACTTATCTCTCCAATGCATCCAGAATAAAGCCAAGTAAAGGGAGTGTAAGTTGGGAAGAAACAACCTACAAATTTACCTCTAGGCCTTAGGCCTTAAGCATAAAGAAACTGTTTGTTTGTTTGTTTGTTTGTTTGTTTTAAATTTAAATTAACCAACACCACCCATGAGACTGATTTACCTCTTGTTCTATTTTATAGTTGGTCTACAGTGGCATCCATTTGTTTTGTACTTCTCTGGGAAATATTTCAATTTGATATAAAATCGTAGGAGACTGCTGGGCAGGTGAACCAAGTTGCCTAGTCCTCCATTTGTGGAATGACATGGATAATAAAGAGTAAGAAGCAGCTGATTTAGGTTGTCTTACTAGGGTCCAGGATGTAGGCAAAGCTTGACAATTGCTGCTGATCATTTTTCCTGGTTCTTTCAGGCACCAACTATATTGGATATTAGTATAATTACAAATTTGTATAATTTGCGTAATTGCTATTTCTTAGGAACGAAGAATTCCTTAACTTGTAAGGTTGTGCCCCCAAAGTAGAAGCCAGACATGCGTTCCCAGCCTACCTTGCAACCATGTCAGAGGCATACAACTTAAACTCTCCAATCAAGTTTCCGGAAGAAACTTTGATTGGGAAGATATGACATCAGTAAGCAGACATACATTCTGGTAAGTGTGTATTCAGTTTTCAGAGAAATAAATGGCAGAGTTTTAGTGCACACCATCAGAAGTACAAGCTGTAATGTTTAACTCAGCAGTGATGGTGGTACAGTCCTTCAAAGGAACAGTTCTGTGAAGTTGCACTTGTCCCTAACTATGCAACTTACAACCATTATTTTTGTGGCCTTATCACAAATTCAGTGAACTGCCTAATATTTTAGAATATATTGTTTGATGCTTACCTAGTTAGAGAGTTTTTTTTTTTGGTAATTAAGAACATTAATTTATTTTTATATGATAGGAAAATGATTATATCTGCCAGTGCTAAGAATCTACAAAATCCAAGGAATTATGCCAGAACTTCTACATACATTAACTTGAATCTCTGCAATTAACTTAGAATGTGATTTTTTTTCTTACAAAACATTTTTTACTGAAGTACAATATACATACAATGCTCATATAATAAGTGTAGAGCTTAATGAATTTTTACAAACTGTATATACCAATCTACTCGCACCCAGATCAAGAAACAAACCATTAGCACTAGCACCCCAGAAGTCACCTTCCTGTGCTGGAACTTTAAATTGTAGAATTTTGATCTTATCCCATAAACATTTTAGAATAGGGAATGAAATAATAAATGGTTTTTTTATGAATAGAACGAAGGTTTCTAAAAATACTTAACTATGTATCAGAGACTATGAGAAGCCTCATTTTTATCCTCCAGTTATTCTCTGTGTTAGATGCTGATATTTCCCCCATTTTACAGTTGTGGAAACAGATTTAGGCAAGTTAAGTAATTTGCCCAGGAGTCCCAGTTGACAAATAGTAATAAAGATAGTAGTAATTCGCATATGTGATGGTAAAAAGTTAGACTTGACATCTTTGCATATAATATTTGCATATAATTATTTGTTGAACAAACTGATTGTTTGTTGAAGCCATTTGAATCCTGTTTTCTTCCGGATACCAGAAGAGCCGAGGCAGTATTAGGCCCTCCTTTCTCTGTTCTCTTAGCACTTTTTATTTTATTTTGTATTTTAAGATATTTATTTAAAAATATAGCTAGCATATAACATTACATCAATTTCAGGGGTACATCATAGTTTTTCAACATTTATATACCTAAAGAAGTGATCACCAAGATAAGTCTATAATTCATTTTGAGTTGATTTTTGTAAAGGGTGTTAGGTCTGTGTCTACACTCTTTTTTTCCCTTCTTTTTTTTGCATGTGAATGTCCAGTTGTTCCAGTATTATTTGTTGAAGAGACTATCTTTGATCCATTATATTGCCTTTGTTCCTTTGTCAAAGGTAAGTTGACTATATTTATAGGGGTCTATTTCTGGCCTCTCTATTCTCTACCATTGATCTCTCTATTGTTTCACCAATAGCACACTGTCTTGATGACTTTAAATTTATCATAAGTTTTGAAGTTGAGTAGTGCCAGTCTTCCACCTTTGTTTCTTAACTTCCATATTTTGTTGACTATTCTGGGTCTTTTGTCTATTCACATAAAATTTAGAATTAGTTTGTTAAAATCAATAAAATAACTTGTTGGATTTTAGTTGGGATTCCATTGAATCTATAGATTAAATTTGGATGAATTGACATCTTGAAAAGTATAGAATATCTCTCCATTTATTTAGTTCTTTGATTTTATTCACTAGAGTTTTGTAGTTTTTTTCATGTATGAGTAGATCTTATACATGTTTTTTGTATATTTATGCCTAAGTATTTTATTTGGGAGGGTGTTCTAATATAAATGGCATTGTTTTTTAATTTCAAATTCTGCTTGCTTAGTGTTGGTACATAAGAAGGCAATTGAATTTTTTATATTAACCTTGTATCCTGCAACTTTGCTATAATCACTTATTAGTTCAGGGAGGTTTTTTTGTTGTCATTGTGTTGCTGATTTTTTCAAATTTTCTATATAGATAATCATGTTATCTGCAAACAAAGACTGCTTTATGTCTTCCTTCCCAGTCTGTATAGGTTTTATCATTTCTTCTCTTGCCTTTCTGCATTAGCAAAGGCTTCCAGTCTAATGCTCAACAGCTGTGGTGAGAGGCGACATCCTTGTGCCTGATCTCAGTGGGAAAGCTTTGAGTTTCTCACCATTAAGTATAACACAAGCTGTAGGTTTCTTATAGATAGCCTTTATCAAGTTGAGAAACTCTCTTCTATGTGTAGATTACTGAGAGTTTTCATCATGAAAGCGTGTTGGATTTTATCAAATGCTTTTTCTGCATCTCTTAATATGATCATGTAATGTTGCTTTTTCAGTCTGTTGACATATATAGCACTCATTTAAAAAATAATAGTGTCCACCTCTTGAGGCTCTGGGCATTCCTAACATGTTTTATTAACCAGAATGCTACCTAATTCTCTCTCTATCTCTTTGGCAAGTGAGTGGGTAAACCTGTGTGTGTGTGTGTGTGTGTGTGTGTGTGTGTGTGTGTGTGTGTGTGTTATCTTTTGAGTTCAAGGAAAGGCCCAGAATATCCTGCTTGGACCTTCCTCAAGGAGCTGATATGTAATTTTTTTTTGTAAAGATTTCATTCTGTAAGTGATGAATTCTCAAATGAAAAATATTGGAAATATAATCTAATCAGATAGTGCTATACTATTCTAGTAACATCCAGCAATACAATAATTCTGAAAAATTACTGAGTTATAGCCAATTATGATAAAAATACATTTCTAGAATTCCAACAATATCAACTACCAATTAAGTAGCTTGAGAAACACTTTAAAATATATAATGCAAAATAACAATAATAATAATATTGAATGAATCATATTTTTAAAAAGCTAATAAAATCATCTCTCTAGAGAATTGTGTGATATCAAACAGAATTTGGATGGATTCAAAGGGTGATAGCAAGGAGAAATTTCGAGGAGTGAGATATTACTTGTTTCCTCTCATATCTCTGCAAAATCAATCTGAAGTTTTCTTAGTTAGCCGGAGGCTATTGGACCCTTGCCTGCCTGCCCACAAGCATGTTCTAACCAAGCCCTTCTCTATAAATTTTTATATTCTGTGAATAAATTATGAATAAAATTTCCAAATGTCACTAAGCAGACTATCAATATGTATCAACATCCTCAAGCTACTTTTTGGCAATAAATATCAGAAGAAATTTTTATGGGTTTTAAAGCTTATTTGCAATTTAAAATGAGCTTTTTGAAGGACCCATTATTTTATGAGTGAGAACAACTGTCAAATAAATGTATTTGTAATGTCAGGACTTTTCTTACCACATGACTAGAGGCTAAAGTCTAGGTGCTAAGCTGCTCCTGGGTTATCTCTCAGATAACTTTTAAAATATGGGGTATTCCCTTACAACTTTTAATACTTTTTATTTACCCTTTTAAATTAATAATTTAACTTATATTTCTTAGTACCTTATTATCACTCATCTATTTCATTAAGGAATCATTGCAGCATCAGAGTTTATAGCTTTACAGGCAAGGGAAATATATGTATTAACCAGTAGTTTTGAGTTACGCAGCAGTAGCTGTAATTTGCAAGCTGAGCCTAAAGCAATGTGGATTTTACGTCATTAGAGATCTTTTCATCTTTCTGTATTTAAACCAGAAGGATGGTTTTAATTCTTTCTCAGAATAATTTATATCCTGTAGATTTTTTTCTTATTCAGCAATGAGGCTATAATATTAAGATTGAATATATAAATCTCATAATTCAAAAGAAGAGAACTATAACTACTTGAGAACATTTTATTATGAATGGGATTCTGTCATAGCCTTAAAAAGGGTACATTTAATACAAATTAAAGTCTTAGAAACTTATTCTTTAAGTACTTAATTTTGTATTTTATAAAATTCAACCAGTGCAATGTTGTTGTTATCTAAAATATTGAAAAACTAGTAAATATAGGATGAATAGTTTTCTTCCTGACGAGCTATTCTTAAATTTTTTTTTTTTTTTATATTACTGATCTGTGTAGGTAATGGAATTTATAATTCTATTATTCAAATTATAGGACAATTCTGTTTCTTTTTAATACAACATTATAGACCATCATAATATTTTCTAAATTCTATTTCACATTGAATTATTTTAGATGGCGAAACTTGTGTTCTACACAGTTATCATTAAGACGAATCTTAGAGATATTTGAAATGAGCATCATTGTTTCTAAACCAAATTATATTAATTATATAGATTAGTGGTATTTATAAATTACAATTGCTTCCTCCACTCCCATCAACACACACACACACACACACACACACACACACACACACACAACTTCTATCTTTGATTTCTGATGGTACTGTCTTAATTAGTACTATTAATTCTGGTGAAAATTAGACTTATGAATTTCTTTGCTTACATTCAAAAAGATAAAGCCATTTGAAGAACACAAAATATTAAATCTTGATAAACTCTACTGTAAGTCAAAATAAGTTCACAAATTGTATATCAGACTGTGTGCATGAAAACATCATAATGATTCATCATTATATGCCATAATTTTATAGGCTCATGCTTTACCTAGTTGTAACTGAGCTATATATGACATCAAATTTTAAAATAGCAAATGTAGTCCAAATATTTTGTCACAGTGATTCATACCAGCTTGTTTTTCCCCCATAAATTGTATAATTGCATTTGAGTTCTATAGAGCACTCAGTGCACAAAAGGTGGAATATTGAGACAACATTTAATGTGTTCCTGAATATACACCTAATTTCTGTCTTAATGTGAATAAATCTCATTTTTAAGACTAGCAATAAACTTAAGGTGAAAAGACAAAAAGTACTTTATTTTTTATAATGGGTGCCTGTTGATAAAGATTTTATAGCAAAGTAAATCAAGGGATATATATACATATATATATATATATATATATATATATATACACACACACACATATATACATATATATACACATATATACACATATATATGTATATATATACATACATGCACACACACATATTAGTATGACGAATAAATAATGAGATATAGAAGAGATAATTTAGTATGTATATAATCTAATCTTCTGGGCTGGCTTACTATTTTTTTCAGTAGGGAAATATCCATTTTAGTCTTTTGATATTCTTTTTCCATCTGCTTTATTGTTGAGTGGGTGGTTGCTAAAAACTAGCAGAAAACCTAAGATTTTAATTTGAAACAAAATTATATTCAAATAAATGCTTTAGTCTCTGGTTTATATAATTAGAATACTACAGTTATAATAATAATCACATTATTTCTAGGTATCAATTGGGACACTTACAAATTATTTGTCAATGACAGAGTCAGAGCTTTAGTTGGATTCTTTGTCATTATCACCTGAAGAAAATAAGCAGTACTTTAAAAATGAAGTCATGTTTCTTTTCTTTCAACCTTCTTAATTTCCCCTACTTTATGATATTATTTGGGATGTTGCCTTAAGACTATATCACTGCTAAAGAAGACTGGGAAAGACTTGGCTAGAAGACTATCAGTCCTGTTCCTAATTGGCTATAGAAATCAATAAATCAGCCCCTTGCTCACCTGAGGGTTTAATACATTCCTTCTGCAGAATATGTAGTCCCCTATGATCAGAAAGTTGGATAGCAGGCTTGGTAATCAGATAGTATTAAGTATTTTCATTACAAGTAAAAATACCTTAAGATCTCCTAAAATTTGGAAGAGAGAGAGAAAGAAGATTGTCCAATATACATATGCAAAATGTTCATAGCTCAAAATTTAAAAGCATGTTCCTGATTAAAATATCTCCATTCAAAAACATAATTTGAAAAAATAAACATTGATGGATAGTATATTGTGTGGTGCCTATAATTTATCTAACAAAGACTTCAGAGTAGTCTTTATAAATATGTTTAAAGAACTAAATGAAACCATAATTAAAGAAGAAAAGGAAGGTATAATGTATCATCAATTAAATAACATAAAGAGAGAAATTATTGTAAAAGTAGAAATTCTGGAGTTGAAAAGTACATTAAGTGAAATAAAAATTTTATAAGGAGGCTTAAAAGTAGATTTGAACTGGCAAAAGAGAGTTAGCAAACTTGAAGACAGATTGATAGAGATTATGTATTCCCAAAATCAGAGGGAAAAACATGAGTAGAGAAAACCTCAAAGAGATGTGGGACAGCAATAAGCACAAGATACGTGTAATGGTAGTATCAGAGAGAAAGGGGTAGAAATAATGTTTAAATTAATAGCTAAAAATTTCCAAATTTAATTAAAAACATTAAACAAGAATTTCAATGAAGCCAAATGGGATAAAGCAAGGAAATCTACACCCAGACAAGTCATAGTAAAAATACTGAAAGCCAAAGATTTAAAAAAAAAAAAAAAAAAATTGTAAAGCAGCAAAAGAAAATGATTCAGGTAGAAGGAACTCCAATAAAATAAACCACTGACTTGTCATCAGAAAAAATGAAAGCCAGAAAGCATTAGGATGACATATTCCTCTGTTCATGTTTTTCTTCTTTTATTCGCTTGTAAATCCAATCTAATTAGCTTTTGTTTCTACCACTCTACCCAAACAGCTCTTGACACTATCACGTTTGGCCTCCACATTGCTAAACACCACATTAAATTCTCAGTTCCTAACTTACCTGACTTCTCATCTTAAATCTTGAAATACTATCTTCACTTCGTTTCCATGACATCAAATGTTGATAATAGTCTCCCTGCTCAACTATCTGTTGACTCTTTTCCTTTAATGTTCATTTTCTACTGGATTCATTTATCTTACCTTTTATTCTCCAGCCATTTTCATTTTCATGGTGATTTCACATAGTTACTTGGCTTCAAAAAGTATTCATATGTTGATGACTTCAGAATTTATATATTACCCCTAAGTATTCAGCTGGAATACTTGACTGCCTACTCCACTTTCCTATTTAGATATAAAAAGACATAGTAACATGCCTTAATCTGAACTCATTAGGTTCACCTGATCCAAGCCTATGACGATTAATACTGTTTTTTATCTCATTTAATTATTCCAGGTTATCAGATAAAAATGTTTGATTTCCTTGACTCTTCTTTGTTATATAACTCATATCATAATGATTAGAACATCCTATTAACTTTCCTTTTAAGAAATACCCAGGATCTGACTATTTCTCACCATCTCCATTGCCTCTACCTAGTCTTGACATCATTGTGTCTCATTTGGATTATTGTAGTAGACTTCTATCTGGTTTTCATGCTTCTACTCTTGTCTAATTTTGTTTCAACAGCCCGAGCAAACCTTTGCAAAAACATAAAGTCTATGTCACTACTTTGCTCAAAACCATCCAATATCTCCTTATCTCAGAACAAAAGTCTAAATCTACTGTGTCTTACAAGACTATATGATCTGCCCCTTCTGCCTTACCCCTCTGACCTCAGTTTCTCCTACTTTTCATTTCTCTCTCCTCCTTCTCACCCTGGCCTCCTATCTGTTTCTAGCACCGGCCGTGCTTTTCCTAGGCTATGCCCCACCCATTTCCCCTCTTGTAACACTCTTTCCCACATATCTGCATTGCTCACTACTCATCTACTTCCAATTTTTGGTTTGACTTAATCTTGTGGATAAAATCTACCCTAACCTTTCCAATTAAAGTGTACTCCTGATCTCTTTTACCTTTTGGGATTTTCCCATATTACTCACTGCATTTTAACATATTATATAATTGCTTAATATATACATTGTTCATTGATTCCTTCCTTTTACCAGAATATGCACTTCACAGTTTCATTGTTTTTGCTGTTTATTTACTGATGTGTCTCTATTACTTAGAATAGCCTCTGTCATAGTAAATTCTCAAGAAATATTTAAGTAATTAAGGAATGAATAAAATATTTGATATCCAAAAAATGTTTACATGAGATCAGATTTAGATGTTTTTATTTGGTAAGTGCCCTCCCAAGCTCTTCACAACCTAATAGATGGATCTCATGAAGGAGACTAAATTGGTTATAGAAATACAGGAGCCAATAACGTCCTATTTGCTTTGTATATCAGAATAACTTTTATATGTATGTGTGTGAATTTTGATTACATAAAATGTCAGTATTTGTCCAGTATTCCTAAGAATGCATGTGCAAAGTACAACCTTGTTATAGGTTGATTATATACCTAAACTAGAATATAAAGTCACCTTGAGACAAGAACTTGCAAAAAAAATGCGGAAATTGATTTATTACAGTCAATATAAGGAAATGGAAGGGCTTGAAAGTCTACTTCCCTTGCCTGGACAATGAATTTTTCAGAGAAGAGAATCTAATTCTAGGGTTAGTAACCCAGGCACAGTGTGTAATGGACTGGGACAAATCTAGAGAGCATTTATTTTGGGGAAGAGACTAGTTGCTTCAGTGAAGCATAGAAGAGAACTCAGTAATATAGAAACTAAGGTTATCTTGGCAAATCTCAGGAAGGCAGAGAATGGACGCACACTTGTTTTAGGAGAGACAACTGAGTGCACATAATTTTCCTTTTTAATATACATGCAGAGATCACACTGAACAATGATTATTTCAAGAAAGAGAGAGATTGGAGTTGATGCCTAATTCACTTTCTATTGACTTTACTCACTTTACTAAGAGACATGTTCCCATATCATAATGATGTCAAACCACCAAAACATAATTCTAGGGCAATTTCAGTTTTGCCTGATGATATGGTTTAACTATGTGGACTATCCATGTGGCTAACAGAAGGAAGTTAAGCCTATAGGAAATGAAAACCTCCAATGGTAAGAGTTACAATTTTCAGTTGATACCCTGGATGCTGAATAAAAATGGAAGAACATAGGGCAAGTAAAAGATAAAGAAAATAGATTTTTGGAAGCAGAAGTACCAAGATGATGTTGAATTCTCTATGGAAACACAAATGCTTATTTGGGAAGCAAATATTAATGATAATAATTTTGGATTTTCCCTTATCATGAAGCCGTTTTTTGTCTTTCCTCCCTTTCCACCTTTAAGTTCTCCAGGGAAGGCAATTGAAAACAATGCCACCTCTGAATGGAGGAAGATAGTATATGTGAGAAGTATCTGCTAGATAAAGGAAAGAATCATGATTCCCTAAAAATAAGACCGAGTCTTATATTAATTTTTGCTCCAAAAGACACATTAGGGCTTATGTTCAGAGGATTTCATCCTGAAAAATCATGCTAGGGCTTATTTTCTGGTTAGGTCTTATTTTGGGGGAAACACAGTAAAGTCCAGCTTTACTCCCCAGCTGGAGTTGTGGGGAGGAGAAGAAAGAGAGGTAGGCAAAGCAGGTCATCATGAGTGGATGTGTCCTGAGTTGTCCTCTCTTGACCAACTCCCAGAGAAGCAGGGATATTAAGTTGAAAGAAACATCAAGAGCAGTGTTGCACTGATTCCTGTTTTGATCCCTGGGATGAGATAGAGACACCACCATGTAAGATGGCCTTGTACCAAAATAGGAAGTGAGGTAACACATCTGAAGTAGATATGGAAAACTATTACTAGATATGTGATTGTGTATACATTTAGACAAACTTCCTCTAACTTTCCTACCTCTTACCAGCAAGAAATATCTGAGACTCAGAAATAAGTAATTTGTTTAAGGTCTTATCGTTTGTTAATGGCATAAATGGTAACAAACTCCAGAATCCAAGTCCATGATTGTCCAACTTCTCTAGAATTCTTTTATTAAGCCCTTCTTATCTTAGCCATTTTTATATAACCCATGAGTAAGTATGCATCTTTAGGTCTTGAAAAATATAATCTCAATCCATCTCACATCACCACCAAATACATAATGATCTAATACACATACTAAACCTTTCTAAGATAATCTGCATCTATAGAGCAAGGACGATAAAAATCTACTGTCTAAAACATTATCTCCAAAAGCAATAACTCCTAAATAATAATCAGAACTTCTCTATTTGTCAAAGTGAGTGCAATAACTCTCCCAAAGTAGTCCTCAAAACAAAATATTAGGTAAATACTATGCCTACGGCCTCCCAGGATCACATAAAAATTACGAATAAAGAACAATCAACCTCAAGAATCATCTGAAGACTAGCTGAACAGAAGCCCTATAACTGTGGATCTGGAGAAGAGGCCATATCAAGAATGATAGGAACTGTGGAGATGTGAAACAGGCTGACTACAAGCCCACAGATAGTGGTTGAACACCAGGAGGGACACCTCATGGATGGAGGTTCCCCCAAAGGAGAGAAAAGTCCCAGCCCCACAATGGGCTCCCCAGCCCAGGGGTTTTGTGCCAGGAAGAGGAATTCCCAAAATATCTGGCAGTAAAAATCAGCAAGGACTCTGTCCAGCCCAGGGAGACGGAAGGTGCCTAGAAACCAAGACACCCTTTTAAAGGGCCTGCACACAGATTCAATTGTTGCAAACACTTACCTGGTCTCCAGTGGAGGGGTGACAGCTCGAGAGGGGCCAGAGACATACTAGGAAAAACTGATTTTCAGGGCAAAGGCTGGAGAGACAGTAGCCATTGTCCCTGTGTGGAGCCTGCCTCACGTGTAGCCTACAGGAGGTCACCATCTTTTCTATGTTGAACCCTCCCACAAAGGACCAAATCTGAGATCACATTGGGCTGGTAAAATCAGCATGTGCTCACCACATTGGTAATGCCCTGGGTCCCCAACCCACATAGCCAGGACTGCATTGCCAGGGGTTCTCTCGGCTCCTAGACTGCTGGCCCTGCCCCACAAGCTGCAGAAGACTTTTAAAGCAGCAGACAGCCTGCAGCTGCCCAGAGAACTTTTGGTGATAAACAGTGAGCTACAACTTGTGCTGCAACCTGTCTTGGGCAGCTCTCAGGGAACTGTAGGGTAGAGGTGAGTGGTGGCAAGCTGTGGTGTTCTCAGGGTGTTTTGCGAAGTGGTCACAGGCCAGGCACTGGTGCAAGAACTGAATCTGCATTAACCTTATAAAAACCACCAGCCATGCCCTGTGGACTCTCTGGGACCCTGCTCCGCAGAGTTAGTGCTATATTGCCGGAGGCACTCTCAACACTGGGTCGACCAATCTGGCTCATGAACCTAAGGAGACTCTTTCAACGGTTAAGCCACATGGGCAGCCAGCGGGTGGCAACAGGCCTTGGAGTTCCTGCGCCATTTGCTAAGCTGCCTTGGGCCCCATACTCTTGGTAGCCAGCCTCAATTCATAGCAAGGTCACCCCCACATGACTCTAGGTCCAGCAAATGCGTCAACCAACCACATATAGCTTTGTAGCTCCTACCAAGTAGCCCCAATCCGGTCATAGGTAAGGCTGAAATTGGCCTGCACAGGAGCCCCTCCCAAGAGATACCAGAAACAACACACACAGAGGCCAGCTTCAGACCACACCAGAGAACTACCTGGTTAGCCCCACAAGAGGCACATACATAGGGCAGCCTCAAAAGACACAAGAGCCCACCGGGGTGAATCCCTCTCTGAAGGGTGAGCCTCCACATAGCAACTCATACACTGAGGGCATAGACAACCCTCACAGTCAGTCAACATGGGAGTAAGTTCCACTCACTGGCACACCAAAAGCAATCAAGGCTCAAATACAACAGGAGAATACACAGAAAACACTCAAGGGGCACTCCTGGAAACATGCACAGGAGACCAGAGAGACTGCGCCATTGGAACACACAAGACACATACTACATAAGTCTACCCAGCAAAGACATAGAGGCATAGAAGATTAACCTAATACATAGAAGCAAACACAGAGAGGCAGCCAGAATGGGGAAACAAAGAAACATGTCCCAAATAAAAGAATAAGAGAAACCTTCAGAAATAGAACTAAATGAAGTGGAGGCAGCCAACCTATCAGAGACAGATTTTAAAACACTGGTTATAGGAATGCTTAAGGAACTTAGAATTTCAACAGGGAGTAAGCATAAAGGACATAAAAACTATTTTTAAAAAGTCAGAAATAAAAAATACAATAACTGAAATGAAGAATACACTAGAAGAAATCAACAATAGCTTACATCAAGCAGAGAACTGATTCAGCAATTTAGAAGACAAAGTAGCAGAAAACACCCAATTGGAACAACAAAAAGAGGAAAGAAAAAAAAGAATGAAGATACTTTAAAAGACCATTGGGACAACATCAAGCATAATAATATTCACATCATAGGAGTACCAGAAAGAAAACAGAGAAAGCAAAGAATTGAGACTTATTTGAAGAAAAAAATGACTGAAAATTTCCCTAACCTAACAAAGGAAATGGACATACAAGACCAGGAAGTGCAGAGTCCAAAACAAGATAAACCCAAAGAGGCCCATACATTATAATTAGAATGGGAAAGGTTAAAGACAAAGAGGGAATCCTAAAAGCAGCAAGAGAAAGACTAGTTACTTACAAGGGAGCTCCCATGAGATGATCAGCTAATTTCTCAACAGAAATGTTGCAGGTTTTGAAGGAGTGGCAGGAAATATTCAAAGTATTGAAAAGCAAGGGCTTAAAACTAAGACTACTTTAATCAGCAAAGCTATCATGTCAAATTGAAAGAAAGATGAAGAGCTTCCCAGACAAGAAAAAGCTAAAGGAATTCATCACCACCTAGCCAGTATTACAAAAAATATTTTTTAAAAAATTCTTTAATCAGAAGGAGAAAACAAACAAACAAATGAATATCAAGCATGAATAATAAATGGCAATAACTATGTACCTATCAATAATCACTTTAAATGTACAGGGGTTAAATGCTCCAATCAAAAGACATAGGGTAGCTGAATGGATAAGAAAACAAGACGCATGCTATGCTGTCTAAAAGAGACCCATCTCAGATCGAAAGACACACATAGACTGAAAGGAAAGGGATGGAAAAAGATATTTCACACAAATGGAAATGAGAAATAAGCTTCAAGAATTATACTTATATCAAACAAAATAGACTTTAAAATAAAGAATATAATAAGAGACAAAGAAATACCTTACATAATAACAATATTATAATAATCAAATAAGAAGACATAACTCTGGTAAACATTTATGCACCCAACATAGTGCACTTAAATATACAAAACAAATATTGACCAACATAAAGGCAGAGATCAACAGTAAGACAATCATAGCAGGGGATTTTAACACCCCACTGACAGCAATGAACAGATCTTCCAGTCAGAAAATTAATATGGATGATGTCATAGAAATGGCAGCATGAGGTGAGCCTCTTGAAATCTCCCCTGGAATTTACAACAAATTGAACAGCTATAATTCCACAAAGGACTCCCCGTGCAGCAGACAGGCAAGACTAAGAGAGGTACAACTGAAATCATTTAAAGGTGGGCAAGTTGGGTGAGTGGAGGAGGAGGGAAGCAGTAAGTGGGCAGACACGGGCCACAAGGGTGCAGGACACAGACTTAGCTCAGAGCTTGCTGCATTCCAGAGCTGTTGCAGCCATGTTGTGGGGACAGAGCCAGGACTGCAGTTTCCAGGCTCTTGCCCTCACGTGGAAAGGTGCTCACTCAGGTAGTAAATGGCCATCAACTGTGATTGGATGGCCATCAGCTATGGCTAGTTGGCCATCAGCTGTAATCAGTGAGCCATTGGCCACTAATATAACTGCTGTGGCTATGCTAGCAGAAAATGAGGGCTAGCAAGAAGATGGTGGCTGAGTTAGCAGGCGGATTGCGGAGTGTGGCGGATTCTGTGGCTCCTGCTTCCTGTTTTTCCAACCCAGCCACTAGCGAGAATATAGTTCTATGACTCCCCTACTTATGGCTCTGTGGGTGTTCCTTTTTGGCCACACCCTATCCTGCATTCTTATGTGGGGAGCTGGACAGGAGACCCCGCATGACACCCTGCATGACACATGGGAGAGGGAAGAATTAATTTGGACTGCTAGTGGCCCACAGTCCCACCTGAGGGATTAACATATAATACCACTGAACCCAAGGCTCACGACAGAGACCTTGGAACAAAGACTGAGGGAAGAAAGGTGAAAATGGAGGTTTAAGCACTCACTGCTGAGCAGAGAATGGATGGCTTAGTCACGGAGCACAGACGACCACACCCCACATTACCAGAGCTCGTTCCACCCCCACCATCCCAGTGCTAGAAGTGGAGCAGTAGCAGTGTCAGAGCAAAAGAACAGAGTATTCACAGTTCAGAGAACTGTGAACACAGCCACGGACACACAGTCCAAATAGTTCCAGTGAAGGGGAGAGAGCCTAGGGTGCCGACTGGCTGTGGTGGTGGTCACCACTATTGCTCTGGGCCACATCTCACAAAACACCCCACCCCTGTCCCAACTTATCTGGGCATATCCCTGCAGGAGTAAACAGCGCTGTTGAAACACAAAGGCTCTGAAACTAATATAGGAAGAGCTTTGGAAATTGAGAAGCTCTCCACATCCCTCCAAGGAGGCAGTGCCCTATGACCCAGGAGACGTGTTCACACAGGAGTAAACCAACTTCCAGGGAGTCCTGCCATGTGTGAGAAGCCAGAACAGTGAAGAGAAAATATAACACTACAGTGTGAGAGAGAATAAAAAGTTGCAATCAGAGAGAAAATAAAGCATTCTACCAATGCCTACTGGAAAAAAAAACAAAAAAAAAACCTCTTCCTATCAACCTGTCGCAGAACCACTCCTTTAGATGAAAGACAAATAACAATTCACTAATTGCCAACAATGACCAAGGTAACAAGACAGCTCAGAGAGAAAATGAAAAATCTCCAGAAAATGAACTTAAAGACATGGAAATATGTGACTTAAATGACAGAGAATTCAAGATTGCAGTCCTGAAAAAACTCAACGAGATACAAGAAAACACAGACAGGCAGTTCAATGAACTCAGAAACATAATCAAAGAACAAAATGAGTATTTTACCAAAGAGACTGAAATTTTTAAAAAGAACCAAATAGAATTTCTGTAGCTTAAAAACTCAATAAAAGAAATGAGGAATGAAATAGCCAGCTTAGGTAATAGAGCTGACCAGATGGAAGAAAGAATCGGTGACATTGAAGATAGAAATCTGGAAATGACACAGATCAAAAAACAGAGAGACTTGAGAGTTAAAAGAAATGAAAGAGCTTTACAAGAACTTTCTGACTCCATCAGAAAGAGCAATACCAAATTAACAGGCATACCAAAAGGGGAAGATATGGAGAAGAGAATAGAGAGTATATTCAAACAAATAGTGAACGAGAACTTCCCAAACTTGGG
Source organism: Rhinolophus sinicus (assembly GCF_057876585.1). NCBI lineage: Eukaryota > Metazoa > Chordata > Mammalia > Chiroptera > Rhinolophidae > Rhinolophus > Rhinolophus sinicus. Next base: position 55,217,316 of record NC_142518.1, on the reverse strand, counting down.
GAAAGAACTGGATCCTTGAATCCAAGAAGCATATAGAACACCTAATTACCTCAATCCCAACAGGCCTTCTCAAGGCACATCGTATTTAAGCTGTCAAAAATTAATGACAACAAAAGAATCCACAAGGCAGCCAGGGAAAAGAAGACGGTAACCTACAAAGGAAAGCACATTAGGTTATCATCGGATTTTTCAACAGAAACTCTACAAGCCAGGAGGAAGTGGACACAAGCATTCAAACTATTGAAAGAAAGAAATTATGAGCCAAGAATAATATATCCAGCAAAGATATCCTTTAGACAAGGAGGAATAAAGACCTTTCCAGACATACAGATGCTGAGGGAATTTTCTAACACATGACCTGCACTACAAGAAATACTGAAGGAGGCTATTCGACCAGCATAAATAGGGATAATTTGTGACAACAAAAAATTAAAAGGAGAGAGAATAAAGGTCTGAACTGGTGTAAGGGAATGGAGAAAGTAAGCATGTTGAAGAAAATGGAATACTCAAATATGAAACTTTCTTTTACATAAAATTAATGGTAACCAAGCAAAAAAAAAAAAAATCCAGAACTGAAATATGTAACATAATAAAAGAACAGGAAAAAAAAAAACCATACAATATTACCACACTGAAATAATAGAGAGCAACAAAAAGGCATAGAAACAATAGAGACACACTCCTACCATAAAACCACAGATAGAATGATAGGAAATCCTCATATATGAATATTTACCCTAAATGTAAATAGACTGAACTCACCAATAAAAAGGCACAGAGTAGCAGATTGGATCAAAAAACTAAACCAAACCATATGCTGCCTCCAAGAGACACATGTCAGCTACAAAGACAAATGTAGACTCAAACTGAAAGGCTGGAAATTCACACTCCAAGCAAATGGTATTCAGAGAAAAGCAGCTGCAGCCTTACTGATATCAGATGAAACAGACTTCAGGATAAAAAGGGTAATAAGAAAGAAATCTTACCATTTGCAACAACATGGATGGACCTAGAGAACATTATGTTAAGTGAAATAAGTCAGAAAGAGAAAGACAAATACCATATGATCTCACTTATATGCGGAATCTAAAGAAAAGAATAAGTGAATGAACTAATCAGAAACAGTTTTGGAAACATGGAGGAAAAACAGAGGGTTGCTAGAGGGGCGGGGGGGTGGGGATAAGGGGAAGGTGAGAGGTTTGGGGAACGTACAGAGGGATAGTGGATGGGGGGAGGGGGGTTCACACAGTGTGAGGGATATAAATGATAAATGTCTAAGTTTTGCTTTGTCTTGTGCACCTGAAACTAATTAAAAAAAAAAAACACACACACACACAAAAAAAAGGGTAATAAGAGACAAAGATGGAAATTTCATAATGACAAAGGGGACTATACAACAAGAAGACATAACAGTCATCAATATTTATGCCGCCAATCAGGGAGCACCAAAATATACCATGCAAATACTAACAGAACTGAAGGGAGAAATTGACCAAATCACAATTATAGCAGGGGACCTAAATACATCATCGACAGCTTTGGATAGATCATCCAGACAGAAAATAAATAAATAAATATCAGCCCTAAATGACACATTAGATGAAATGGACATAATTGACATTAATAGAGCATTTCATCGTGGACCATCAGACTATATACATCCTTTTTAAAAAAAAATTCTTTATTTTTAATTAAAGTTTATTGGGGTGACAGTTATTAGTAAAGTTACATAGATTTCAGGTGTACAATTCTGTATTACACCATCTATAAATCCCATGGTGTGTTCACCACCCAGAGTTAGTTCTCCTTCCATCACCATATATTTGATCCCCTTTACCCTCATCTACCACCCACCTTCCCCCTTAACCTCTGGTAACCACTAAACTATTTTCTGTTACTGAGTTTTTGTTTCTCATTTGTTTGTCTTGTTTTTTCATTGTTTTCAGTTTATACACTACATATCATTGAAATCACATGGTTCTCTGCTTTTTCTGTCTGACTTATTTTGCTAACCATTATAATCTCAAGATTCAATCATGTTGTCACAAATGGTCCTATTTTATCTTTTCTTACCACCGAACAGTATTCCATTGTGTATATATAACACAACTTTTTTATCCATTCATCTATCAAATGATATTTTGGTTGTTTCCATGTCTTGGCCACTGTGAATAAAGCTGCAATGAACATTGGAGCACACGTGTCTTTATGGATAAATGTTTTCAGATTTTTCAGGTAGATAACAGGAGAGGGATTGCCGGGTCATATGGTAATTCTATTTGTAATTTTTTGAGGAACCTCCACACTGCCTTCCATAGTGGCTACACCAGTTTCCATTCCCACCAACAGTGTATGAGGGTTCCTTTTTCTCCACAGCCTCTCCAACACATGTTACTATTTGTCTTGTTGATGATAGCCATCCTGACTGGGGTGAGGTGATATTTCATTGTGGTTTTTATTTGCATTTCTCTGATGATTAGTGATGTTGAGCATTTCTTCATATGTCTATTTGCCATTTGTATGTCCTCTTTGGAGAAATGTCTCTTCAGGTGCTCTGCCCATTTTTTAATTGGATTGCTTGTGTTTTTGTTGTTGAGTTGCATGAGTTCCTTGTATATTTTGGATATCAGCCCCTTATTGGAGGCACTGTTTGCAAAAATCTTCTCCCATTCAGTTGGTTGCCTTTTTACTTTGTCGATGGTTTCTTTCGCTGTGCAGAAGCTTTTAAGTTTGATATCGTCCCATTCGTTTATTTTAGCTTTTACTTCCTTTGCCGTTGGAGTCAAATTCATAAAATGCTCTTTGAACCCAAGGTCCATAAGTTTAGTACCTATGTTTTCTTCTATGAAGTTTATCATTTCAGGTCTTATGCTTAAGTCTTTCATCCATTTTGAATTAATTTTTGTACATGGTGACAGATAGCAGTCCAGTTTCATTCTTTTGCACATGGCTTTACAAGTCTGCCAGCACCATCTATTGAAGATGCTGTCTTTTCTCCATTGTGTTTTTGGCTTCTTTATCAAAAATTATCTGTCCATATTTATGTGGTTTTATTTCTGTGTTCTCTGTTCTATTCCATTAGTCTGTGTCTGTTTTTCTGCGAATACCATGCTCTTTTAATTATTGGTGCCCTGTAGTACAAGCCAAAGTCAGGAAGTGTGATAGCTCCAGTATAGTTCTTTTTTCTTAAGATTGCTTTGGCTACTCGGGTTCTTTTGTGATTCCAAACAAATCTGATGATTTTTTTTCTATTTCTTTTTAAAATGCCACTGGTATTTTGATGGGGATTGCATTAAATCTGTATATTGTTTTGGGTAATATGGCCATTTTAACTGTGTTGATTCTTCCAATCCATGAGCATGGAACATTTTCCATTTCTTTGTGTCTTCTTCAATTTCTTTTAAAAATATCATAGTTTTCAGTACATAGGTCTTTCACATCCTTAGTTAAGTTTATTCCTAGGTATTTTACTCGTTTTGCTGCAATTGCAAAAGGAATTGTGTGTTTTGTGTGTGTTTTTTTCACTTTTTTTTCTGAGATTTCATTGTTAGTATATAGGAATGCAATGGAATTTTGTAGTTGATTTTGTAGCCGGCAACTTTACTGTATCCGTTGATTGTTTGTAATAGCTTTTTGGTGGAGTCTTTAGGGTTTTCTATATATAGCATCATGTCATCTGCAAAGAGTGATAATTTAACTTCTTCATTCCCAATTAGGATGCCTTTTATTTCTTTCTCTTGCCTGATTGTTCTGGCAAGGACTTCCAACACTATGTTGAAAAGCAGAGGTGATAGGGGACAACCCTGTCGTGTTCCTGAACGTAGAGCAAAGGGCTTAAGTTTTTCTCCATTAATTATGAGATTAGCTGAGGGCTTGTCATATATGGCCTTTATTATGTTAAGGTGTTTTCCTTCTATACTTATTTTATTAAATATTTTAATCATAAATGGATGTTGTATGTTGTCAAATGCTTTTTCTGCATCTATTGATATAATCATATGATTTTTGTCCTTTATTTTGTTTATGTGATGTATCACATTGATGGATTTGCATATGTTGATCCATCCTTGTGCCTCTGGGATGAATCCCACTTGGTTGTGATGAATAATCTTTTTAATGTATTGGTGCATTCGATTTGCTAGAATTTTGTTTAGGATTTTTCCATGTGTATTCATGAGAGGTATTGATCTGTAGTTTTCTTTTTTTGTGCTGTCCTTACCAGGTTTTGGTATCAGGGTAATGTTCACCTCGTAAAATGAGTCAGGAAGTACTGTCTCTTCTTCAATGTTTTGGAAGAGTTTGAAGAGGATTGGTATTAGATCCTCTTTGAAGGTTTGGTAGAATTCACTAGTGAAGCCATCTGGTCTTGGACTTTTGCTGTTGGGAAGGTTTTGGATGACTGATTCAATGTCATTACTGGTGATCGGTCTGTTTAGATATTCCAGTTCTTCATGGTTCAGCCTTGAAAGGCTATATGTTTCTAAGAACTTGTCCATTTCTTCTAGGTTATTGCATTTGGTGGCATATAGTCGTTCATAGTATTCTTGGGTGATCCTTTGTATTACTGTGGCATCCGTTATTACTTCCCCTTTTTCATTTCTGATCTTGTTTATTAGTGTCTTAGTGTCTTTTTATCTTAGTGAGCCTAGACAAGGGTTTGTCAATTTTGTTAATCTTTTCAAAAAACCAGCTCTTTGTCACATTAATTTTTTCTATTGTCTTTTTTGTTTTATATTTCATTTAGTTCTGCTCTGATTTTTATTATTTCCTTTCTTCTGCTACTCTGTGCCTTTTTATTGGTGAGTTCAGTCCATTTACATTTAGGGTTATTATTGATATGTGAGGATTTCTTATCAATCTGTCTTTTATCTTCTGGTAAGACTGTGTCTCTATTGTTTCTTTGCCTTTTTGTTGTTGTCTATTATTTCTATGTGGTGGTATTCCATGATTTTTCCCTGTGTTTCTTCTTTTATTACAGTATGTATTACAGTTCTGGATTTTTTTTGACTAGTTACCTTTAAGTTTATGTAAAAGAAAGTTTGATATTTAGAGTATTCCATTTTCTTCAGCACGCTTACTTTCTCCATTTCCATATTCCGGTTAAGGCATTTACTCTCCCTGTTTTTATGTTTTGGTTGCCGCAAATTGTCCCTGTTTATGGTGTTTGAATAGCCTCCTTCAGTATTTTTTGTAGTGCAGGTTGTGTGTTAGAAAATTCCCTCAGCTTCTGTATGTCTGGAAAGGTCTTTATTCCTCCTTCACATCTAAAGGATATCTTTGCTGGGTGTATTATTCTTGGCTCATAATTTCTCTCTTTCAATAGTTTGAATATTTGGTTCCACTCCATTCTGGCTTGTAGAGTTTCTGCTGAAAAATCAGTTGATAATCTAATGGGCTTTTCTTTGTAGGTTACCATCTTCTTTTCCCTGGCTGCCTTGTGGATTTTTTCATTATCATTAATTTTTGACAGCTGCAATACAGTGTGCCTTGGAGAAGGCCTATTTGGGTTGAGGTAACTAGGTGTTCTATTTGCTTCTTGGATTCGAGGATCCAGTTCTGTCCACAAGTTTGGGAAGTTCCCATTGACTATTTATTTGAATATGCTCTCTGTTTCCTTCTCTCTTTCTTTTCCATCTGATATGCCCATTATTCTTATATTGCTCTTTCTGATGGACTCAGAAAGTTCTTGTAGAGTTCTTTCATTTATTTTAATTCTCAAGTCTCTTTCTTTTTCCATCTGTATCATTTCCATGTTTCTGTCTTCGATGTCACTTATTCCTTCCTCCATCTGGTCAACTTAAGCTGGCTATTTCATTCTTTATTTCATCTATTGATTTCTTATTCTCCAGAAATTTTATTTGGTTCTTTTTCCTTTCTGTGTTTTCTTGCATTTCGTTGAGTTTTTCCAGAACTGCAATCTTGAATTCTCTGTCATTTAAGTCACATATTTCTATACCTTTAAGTTCATTTTTTGGAGACTTTTCTCTTTCTCTCTGAGCTGTCTTGTTGCCTTGGTTATTCATGGCAATTAATGATTTATTATTTCTCTTTCTAGGCATCTACAGGAGTGGGTTCTGCAACAGGTTGAGAGGAAGAGGTCTTTCTTTTGTTTTCCAGTACTTGCTGGTAGAATGTTTTATTTACTCTCCAGCTGCAGCCTTTTTTTCTCTCTCACAGTGTAGTGTTGTTTTTTCTGCAGTACTCCAGCTTCTCACACAATGGGGGGATTCCATGGAATGTGGGCTTCTCCTCTGTTAACAGTTCACCTGGGCCATAGGGCACCACGTCCCTGTGGATATGCGGAGAGGTTTTGAAGTTCCAAAGCTCTTCCTGCACCAGATTCAGAGCCCGAGTGTTTTAGCAGTGCTGTTTACTCATGCAGGGATCCCCCCAGTTAGGTGGGGAGAGGTGCGCAGTGGGTTGTGAGAGGTGGCCCCAAGCAATGGCTGTGACCACCACCACAGCCGATCCTCCTTCCATAGCTCCCTTCCCTTTGCCGGAACTAGTTGGGCTGCGAATCTGTGTCTGCGGAGTACAGTTTTCAGAACTGGAAATTTTCTGTTCTTTTGATCTGACACTGCTGCTGTTCCACTTCTAGCACTGGGCAGGTGGGGGTGGGGTGAGCTCTGGGAGGGTAGGGAGGGGTTGTCTAGTCTCAGTGCCTAAGGCTTCCATTCTCTGTGGCAGTGAGGGCTTAAACCACCGTTTTCAGCCTTCTTCCCTCAGTCTTTGCTCTGAGGTCTCTGCTGTGAATATTGGGTTCAGCCGTGTTACATGTTATCCCCTCAGCCCTGTGAGCCATAAGCGGAGCCCTAGCAGTCCGAGTCCTTCCCTCTCCTGCAGCTGTGGTAGTTCCGGGATGCGGCGAACTTGGAGCACTGAGCTAGGTCTGCGTCCTGCGCCTCACAGCCCCGTCTCCACACTTCTCCCTTCCCTCCTACCCTGCTCACGCAGTTTTACCACCTTTAGGTGAATTCAGTACTGAGCCTCTTTGTCTTGTCTGTCTGCTGTGCAGGGAGTCCTTTGTCTATACATTCTCTTCTAGTGTACATGAAACATTCTCAAGGATAGACCATATATTGGGAAATAAATCTAGCCTCAGCAAATTTAAAAAGACTGAAATCATACCAAGCATATTCTCTAACCACAAGGCTTTGAAATTGGATATCAACTGCAAAAAGATAGCAGGGAAAAACACAAATATGTGGAAATTGAACAACATGCTTTTAAAGAACTGGGTCAAAGAGGAGAGACAGAAAGAGGAGAGATCAAAAGATACATAGAAACAACTGACAATGAAAATGCATCCTACCACATTTTTGGGATGCAATGAAAGCAGTTTTAAGAGAGAAATTTATATCATTACAGGCCTATCTCAAGAAACAAGAAAAATCCCAGATAAAAAACCTCACGTTACACCTTAAAGAACTAGAAAAAGAAGAAAAAATTAAACCCAAAATCAGCAAAAGAAAGGAAATGGTAAAAATCAGAGCAGAATAAATGAAATAGAGAACAAAAAGACAATAGAAAAAATTAATGCAACAAAGTGCTGGTTCTTTGGAAAGATTAATAAAATTGGCTAGACTCATTAAGATAAAAAGAGAAAAGACACAAGTAAACAAAATCAGAAATAAAATGGGCAGTTATCATGGATGCCACAAAATAGTGTTTGAACATACATTTGGAAATGAAATTCCTATTTCTATATTATTCATAAATTGAAGTCATAAAAATTTAAAATATTTATATCTGAAAAAAATGTCAATAGTGTGAATAAAAATAGATGTAGCAAAAACAGTATTTGAAGTAAAACTATTTGTCTTAAATGCTTATATAATGAAACAGGAATCAGAAAATTCTTTCCCTAAAGGCCCAGGTATACAATTATTTTCGGTTTTGTAGGCCAAAAGATCTCTGTCACAGTTGTTCAATTCTGCTTCACCTCAAGGAGCCATATACAATACGCAAACATACGAGTATGGGTGTTAAAATAAAACTTTATGGACATTGAAATTTGAATTTTATACCGTTTTCATGGGTTACAAAATGCTATTCTTATTGTTTCAACCATTTATATGATGTTATTAATCAATATTACCTCAATAAAATAAATTAATAAAATAAATACATAAATAAAAATAAGAAAATAAAATTTAAATTTATAAAAAAGGAGCTTTCTACATCCTAATCTGACTCTATTCTTCTTTTCCCATTCCCTTTCAAACTGCATCCTCTTCCATACATGGAACTTTTTATTTTTGTGGCTATAAGACTCTATTAGGGTTTTATATATATCAGATCACCGGGAGGTGATAGTATTCTAAGATTTGGTTTAAAAGAAAATCATTTTCCCATTCAGTCCTCAAAATTAAATAGCGTGAACCAAGAAAGCTTTGTCTTTTCTACTTATTGAATATATTTAGCACAGGACCAGCTAATAATAAAGCTGTACTTTAATTATAGTTTTGTTATTTTCCCTTGGTTTTAAAGCTCTATTTAGACCTTTATATTAAGGAGGTGTGGTTGGTTAGGGCAAGATTTGGACTATTTCTTTTATTCCAGCCAAATTAATAAAACATTTTCAAAACCTCACCATGAGATCTAATATCTGGCATTTATGTCCAGATAGCTGGTAGTTATTAATATTAAAGTTTTTGATTAGGGATATTTGTATTTGTAAAAATAATTTCACACCTCAATCCTATGAAATGAAAGCAAGTCGCAACCTAAAATCTGCCACGTATACAGATATTTGTTAGCAAGCAAACCCCAAATGCAAGATAAATTAACCTCAAATATTTTTTCCTTTTAGATGCTCTTATTTCATCTTGCGTGTAGCAATTCATTTTTGTCTCTCCAGAGTGTGGTAACCAAGAGTCCTCAAAAGTTAGTACCTAAACCCAGAACCACTTAGAAATCAAACCTAAGGGGTCATCTTTAATGCTCTAGACAACTGAGGTCACTAAATGTTTATGCCTGTGCATGGAAGTATGATAATAACCTTAAAATACTTCTACGCAATGCACATATTTTGAACTGCAGAAATTTCACCAATGAAATTTTATTTATAACAGCACTATGCTATTTAACAAAGTCTCTACATGGCCCATGCATGGATGGGTATATCAGACACTGCTTACTCCCCAGCTCATAGCCTCTCAGCTCAACTTTTATCCCATCTACTACTTAGGCCACCAGCTTCAAGTAGGTGTAAACTGACAGCTTCAGTTTTTGGCTGAACAATGCATCTCTCACATTCTGCTTCAGGCTTCACTAAATCTGTGGAAAGGATGTTTTCAGAAGCCTGCTTAACACTTTCTTGGTGCTCAAACCTGGAAGAGGATGAAATCCAGAGGAAAAGTACTCCTCTCCTCCATCCCTAAGGTGGACATTTCCCAGGCACAATCAGCCCAGTTTCTCAAAGGGCTCCAGCCTAATTGACCCATAGTTGCCCACACCAGATATCAGCTCAGTAATGCACCCTGCCATGGGATCGCTCTCCTTCCCTAGTTCACTCTGCCTTATTTTCCACTTCAATTTCCTGGGATCATTTTCAGGAATAATCAACCTGGACACAAATTCTTAGACTTTGATTTCTGTGGAAACCCAACGTAAGACAGTGATACTGACTCTAAAATATATCTAGCCAATCCAGATATCAGGAATATTCTGAATTTCACCAATGAATATCCATTTGTTACATTCAGTATGCTAATTTACAAAACCCTCTGTGTTGATCAGAGATAATGCTCATGGAAGCACTAGCAGTAGCTACCTCTACAGTGTGGTCTTTTTTGCAAATGCTAGCTAACCACTCCTGGAGTGTCCGTTCATGAATAGGATGATTGGGTCACCCAAGGGTGCTGTTTAAAACTAATGTACAGAAGTATAACATATTATGAATGCTAAAATAAATGAAAATATATATATATCAGAGAGCCTATATTTGAGAGCCTATATTTAATTTTCCATAGTACTCCTTCATATTATTTGGGGAAATAATTCATGAACATTTAATTTTCTTTTCTAAAAGGAGTTGAAAGTTCTGAGGTTCCATTTTATTGTTATATCTGTATTAAAAAAAGAAAAGTTGATCAAAGTTGATTAATTAAACTTTGGGAACTTTCCTTGGGACTAAATGGGATTAAAGGTTAAGATAATTGTGAGAGGAGGTTACATTTGGCAAAGATAAAAGAAATGACAGAAAACAAAGTAAGACAGATGTATATACACTTATAAGTAGGATGCAAAGTCTGTATGAGTACATTACTCAGGTGATCTATATCAGAATTATCTAGGGCATTATAAAAATATGCAGATTACTAGTCTATACACCAGACATATTGAATCAGAATTTCACAGGGTGGAGGCCAGAAATTGCTATATTTAACAAGCTGCACAAATGCGGAATGTACACCTAAGTTTAAGAACCATAATAATAAAAGGTAGTCACGTCTTGAAAATTAGCTCTTGGTTTTAAATTTTCGCCTTTCCTTCTTTTCGCTGTGGCTTCCTTTTTGTCTCATCTTTAATGGATCCTTGGCATAGAAGGGTTATCACTCTGGTTCATTATAACCACAGTGGTCAAGAAAGATTTGTGACAGCCCTTTATCTCCATTAGCCTTAAGTTTGGGGAATGCCACATACCCCCTCCATGGAAAAATGCACTACTGTACCACCAGCCAAAGCCTCTGCTGGAAGCTGCAAATCTATTAGACTGATTCCTTAAGGACATCCTGGTGTTTGCATTTTGATTGGGTTAAGTTATGGTATTGCATCAGAGTTAATTTATTTGGTAACATCTTATTGCTGAGTTTCAGAGAGAAGTCCCCTGAGGGTGTGAGGAACAAGTAAATTTTGATGGGAGACTAACAGAAGAAAGGTGAGGTCTAAAACATAGTATCACTTCATATGGAAAGACAGAGGAACCGTGAGGTCACACGATATCTGTGTATGGTTATATTTGTGGTAAGGGAAAAAGTACCAAAAAGCCAAGGATATATGAAAGTTGGAACCATGAAAAGGGGATGAAAATGAAACAAATTTGTCTAATGCAAAGTTGTGATATATTACTAAGAGACCATCATACTTATTCAAAATGGAAACTCAGCCTCATGTAGCCCTACATTTTGTTTTAATTTGGAAGCTAAAAAAGCTTTCTAGCTATTTTTAAGTGTTTTCAATAGTTCAGTGCATTTGTAACTTAAAACTGACAGTTTCAAACGTGAGGTTGTAAAGGGGAACTAATATAATGTACAAAAAGAATCTCTTATGTTCAGGGCCATATAAAATTATTCAAATAAACTTTGTAAATGCTGACCATTACTGTTTTAAATTAGATTAGATTGTGTTTATGGGATAGTTCAATTGGATGGCAGGTAAAATTAGGCATTCAGTTTTGTATACTGTTGCAATTTGTTATTTTTGAGATGTTTAGAGACATTGCACATTTCTCTCTTTATGGGGAAAATGTCAAACTTATTTAAAGAGACATTGAGAACTATCAATTGTACATTTCCAGCCATAAATGTAATATGCTTCTTGCTGATAAAATTTCTAAAATGACTACTAAAAGCACTATATTCTCCTGGAAATCTCAGCTTAAGCACACATGTACACCCTTCTTTAACTTCCTCAAAGTTATGTATCAGAGTTTAAAAGCACTGATAAGGAAAAGTATCTGGTTTAGGTACATTATGCTTCTATACTTGATAATTTATCTACTTCATTGGTGCTAAAAAAGTATTGATTAATATCTTTTTTTGTGCCTAGCCCTTTGCTATATACTTGTAACAAGTGAAGCAACATTTGGAGTGGAAGCTGGAACCTAGGACTAAAGAAACATAAGATTATCTCACTGCCATTGATGAGTTTACAATCTAGGTGAAAAGAGACATGCAAGCATAAATCCAAGAGAAGAAAACAGATAATATGATCATGAGTCATTTTTTATAGTATGTTTAAGCACTAGAGGAAGTCAGAGAAGGGGCCAAGTAGGCTGGAGTAGTCATAGGAAGTTTTACAGAAGATGTGAGGCTTGAATCTAACCTTGAAGAATGGGTGGAATTTGAACAGAAGAAAAGGAAAGAGATGATATGCAGGACAAGAACAGTATGAACAAAGTTGTAGAAGAATGATTAGTATGTAATATTGTTCTGAGAAGCAATAGGGAGGTAAAGTGGGATTATTTAGTAGTGAAGAAATTTATAATTTCCTTTTGTTTCTCACATCTGACAAAATCACTATCATTATTACTATAATCGCATAGTATAATTAATTTTTAGTGAATGTGGATTCACTAAAACATTGAAAAAATTAGCAGAAAGACAGACAGACAGAAACAGTCTAAAAGTCATATTACCACTCACTTGGAAAGGGCAGCTACAGAAGAAACTTGCTTAAGGAATATTGATAATGCCAAAATGTCATGACATTATTAGAATTAGAAATTTGGCTTGGACCACATGAACAAGACATTCCAAATTGTTGAAAACCTCAGACATTTTGAATTCTTACCTAATTACTCTGCAGCAGAATTAATTTGCCTTAGAAAAAAATTTCCAGTTATTTCTCAGTATGAAGTTATTCAATATTTCTCCTTCATTCTTTCAGTAATAATATAAATTTATTAAAGCATTTTACTTTATATATATATATGTGTGTGTGTGTGTGTGTATATATATATATATATATATATATATATATATATATATATATATATATATGTAGTCTTCCTTCATTGATTCTCAAACCACTGTAGCCTACATTTGGTTCACACCAAAATAGTGACTATCTCTTAATTGGGTTCATGAATACATCCTGTCAAATGTAATGATATTTTCATGTACTAATCTAAACAGTTTTGACACTGACAGAAATATGACATTTTTGACTACTTCATCATTCTTAAAACTATCTCCTTGTTTGGCTGTTATAATGTATACCTTGTTTATCTTTCACTGTTCTTTATCAGGTCATTCATTACCTTTATTCTTCAGCCTGCCTTTATGTGTTGGTATCATATTATATTTTCAATCTATTCTTTGGGCAGTCTCATCATTAAAAAAAATAATAATGTCAAATATATCAACCTATCATCCCCTCCGCAACCAGCTTCCAAACTTGTTCTACCTTCCATATTCCCTATTTTAATAAATTACATAACATTTACTTATATGCCCAAGCAAGAATTCCTAAGATTAACCTAACCCTTTTAATTAAGTCATTATGAAGTTCAATAAGTTCTCACTCTAAAATGCCTCTCAAATCTACCCTCTCATCCCTCCAGAGACCCATGTTCTCATTCCATCTGGCCTAAATTAGCCAATGAACTCTTCACTGATCCTTGTCCTCAATTTCTTTGCTTTTCTTTTATATCCTCCTTAGTGCCCCCATAATTAACTCTGATCACGTCATTTCCCTGATTATTGTGGTTCAACCTCCACTGACTACAGTGATTTTCAAATTTCTTAGCATGGCTTTCATGGTTCTTCTCCTATCATCCTACCAGTATCTATGAATCTATTAATCCCTTCTCCTCAAAATACATTCTGCATTTAGCTGAAAAAAAAAAAAAAAAAAAAAAAGAAAACACACACGAAAATCCCAAAATACCATCTAGTGGTTTCCTCTCATCTTAGCAGTAAATTCCTTACTAAAAAATGTTAACTTATGACTATTTAAGATGTGAGAACTCCTAGGAAGATCGGCATTTCAATAAGACATTTTTGAAAATGAAAATATTTTCAAATTTCACTCTCTCCAGTGAGTACATTTCAGGTACCATATTAAATGATGAAATGTTATGTTCATATCAAGAATTCTGAGTTTCTGTGAATAAGAAGAAATAATATTTATTGATCAGCTGCTATGAATTACGCACTGTAGCAAATGGTTAATATATGTTAGCCTACCTAATCCTCACAAAACAAATATATTATTTACTCTAGTATTAGTGGTCTTTTACATCTTATGTTCTTATATTAAAATATAGTGGATTTTTCTTTCTAAAACTAGGTCAATCTTAGTTTGTCCAAGAATTATCCCCAAATCTTTGAGCAGACTGCTACTATTTTACAATAATTTACTCAGCTTTTAAATAAGTTGTAAAATATAAATACTGCTTATTGGCATGATGACTGATACTCCAGATTTGCACACAATCCAATTATGAATGCATATTACAATCTATAATGAGTGTGATACTTGAATTCACTTTTTAATTAAAACCTTGTAGATGTTACATAAATTACAGTGAGAAATAAAATGTCTAATATTTATAAGCAACAGTTTTAGAACAAGTTGCTCTCCTATAGAGAGAAATTAGTATGTTTTCTCCATCTTACAGTGAGAAAAGTTAAATTTAAGAGTGTTTGTAAGTTGCTAAAATTGCACAGCTAGTTAGTTGCAGAGTAGGATTCTAATTTAGGACCACATGAACCCAAAACCTAGTCTCGATCTATTCTACTACACTATCACAGCACAGGAATTGCCACATTAGCCTCATTGCCTGGAGGTTGTCAATTTGAACCTTGCATAGGACGAAATACTTACACTGAACAGAAAGGACTTTAAAATAATCTGTCTATCTCTCTGTCTGCTTATTTAACCATCCATCTATCCATCCATCTGTCCATCCATCCATCCATCCATCCATCCATCCATCCATCCATCCATCCATCCATCCATGTGTCCTTCTTTCTATTTGTCCATTTATTTCATAGGCATGGTATGCTCCAGTGTGGAGATTTCAATTTATTTTGTTTGGCTACGAAAATCTTTGGTCAAAAAAACTGTTCAAAATAATATAGATTAAAAACAGAATGCAACTAGTTAAAATTGAGGTTTGAATTGTTGAAAATTATTTATTCAATATAGTTATAAGTACATGTCAAAGTTTTATTTCAAACTTACAAGGAAAGGGACTAAAGCAGGTTAAGTCAAAGAATACCTCCTGATAAGTACATTTCATAGAAAAAGAAAAATTGTTACATAATTAATGTTAAACTGGATACAGGGAAGAGAATGACTCACATTAAGCTGATAGTCATCCAGGTGAGGCAGGAACCAGAAAACTTACCTATAACATTAGCAGGGACTGAAGCAAGTGTATACATGGAGGTCCAGATACCATAGGTCTGAATATTTAAAATTTATTAACCAATCTAACAAACTGTTTAACAAAATATATTCTCCTTGACAAAAAAAAACCTTTCATAAAGACCTGGAAGGTCAGATTCTAAGTCAGAATAATCAGACTCCTTGGCTATCTTTACCAAAAGGTGGCAATTTCAGGAGAGCTGGTCCATAATCTATATGTTATCTTTTCCCACCCC
This sequence comes from Rhinolophus sinicus, assembly GCF_057876585.1. Lineage (NCBI taxonomy): Eukaryota > Metazoa > Chordata > Mammalia > Chiroptera > Rhinolophidae > Rhinolophus > Rhinolophus sinicus. The sequence continues at coordinate 55,201,981 of NC_142518.1, read as the reverse complement.
TGACTTCCCTGAATTCTTTCTCAAGGAGGCTTTCATGTAAACGTGTGGACACCCCAGCTTGCAAGTGTAAGCATTGTCCACACCTCCACCCTGGCCTTCAGCTACCTCAGACCTAGAGATGTGTAAACCAGAAGACGGTCTACCTTAGTTGGATGAGTCCAGGGAAAAATGTCATCATGGTCTTGGAAGCAGGCTCAGAGCCATTTGGGTAGAGAATATTCCATATTCTAGTAGATATAGCATAGCTTAGAAAGGAAGCGGTGGCTAGGTGCTTAGGTGGGCAGGTACTCTTTGCCTGTGGACTCCTCATATTGTGGAGAGTGGCATGGCCCTATGAGGGAGGGGCAGAGTGGGACCCTCTAAAGAGCACAGAGGTCCAGGGCATGGGCCCTTTCTTGCTTGGGTCTTAATCAGGTACCTAGTAACTAGTTTCTTAGAAGAGTTCTTAGTCATGTCAAAGTTTATCTAAAAATTGCTTAAGAATTTTATATAAAAACTTTTTTTCAGAATTTATATCACACAAAAATGTTTTATTATATACTAGGTTTGTGATAATCTTATTTATTAGGAGTAGTAGCTACCATCATCTGCTCTCCCTCAAAACACACACACACACACACACACACACAGAATTATAAATACAGCTAGTAGGTTTCATCAGAGTTTCCAAGAAGCATAACACAAATTTCTGGTCTACTGAATTCAAATATCGGTTGGCCCTTGCCTTTTTGTGTAAACTTGAACAAGTTAACATCTCTGAACTCAATTTCCTATTTACAACATAGGGAGTTTTAAAAATGTTTTTTCAACAAGCCGGGAGGTGGGGGAAAGCATGTCTAAATTTACCTTTAGTTACCAGACATCCACTTCCTGAGGTCAAGTTATTACAAGTTACAAAGCATAGTGATTTGGAGACATTTGTAAGGAGATTCTACAGAGAAAAACAACCTCTATGAATCAAAATGTGAAGAGTGGTCTCCAGTGTATATATCAGACTTTCTCAGTCTGACTTATTTTACTTAGCATAATATTCTCTAGGTCCACCCACATTGTTGCAAATGGTAAGATTACATTCTTTTTTATGGCAGAGTAATACTCCATTGTATAAATGTACCAAAATTTCTCTATCCATTTGTCAATAGACAAATTCGATAGACATTTTTGTTGTTTCCATATCTTGGCTATTGTGAATAGCACTGCAGTAAACATAGGAGTACATACATTTTTTTGAATTAGTGTTTTGAGTTTTTTTGAATAAAGTAAATACCCAGGAGTGGAATTGCTGTGTCATAAGGCAGTTCTATTTTTAATTTTTTGAGGAACCTCGATACTGTTTTCCATAGTGGCTAAACCAATTTGCAATTCCACCAACGGTGCACAAGGGATCCCTTTTCTCCATATCCTCACCAGCATTTGTTGTTTGTTGATTTATTGATGATAGCTATTCTGACAGAACTGAAGTGATAGCTGATTCTGGTTTGTATTGGCAATTTTTTTCTAATGATTAGTGACATTAAGCATATTTTCATATATCTATTGGCCATCTGTATATCCGCTTTGGAGAAAGAGGTCATCTATTCAGGTCGTCTTCCTAGTTTTTAATCAAATTGTTTGTTTTTTGGTGCTGACTTGTATGAGTTTTTTAATAAATTTTGTATATTAACCCCTTATCAGATGTATCAGTGGCAATTATCTTCTTCCATTCACAAGGCTGTCTTTTCGTTTTGTTGATTGTTTCCTTTGCAGTGCAAAAACTTTTCAGTTTGATGCACTCCCATTTGTTTTTCTTCCCTCCCCCACCCAAGGAGATATATCAGTTAAAATATTTTTAAGGGTAATGTCTGCTAGTTTCCTTCCTATATTTTCTTCTACCATGCTTCCCTGAAAATAAGACCTAACTGGAAAATAAGCCCTAGCATGATTTTTCAGGATGACATCCCCTGAACATAAGCCCTAATGCGTCTTTCGGAGCACAACTTAATATAAGGCCAAGTCTTATTTTCGGGGAAACGCAGTAGGAATTTTGTGGTTTCGGGCCTTACATACAAGTCTTTAATTAGTTTTGAGTTTATTCTTTTATATGACTTAAGAAAGTGGTCCAGTTTTATTATTTATTTTTTGCATATATCTGCCCATCTGCCAGTTTTTTCCACCACAATTTATTGAATAGATGGTCTTTGCCCCAATGTAAATTCTTGCTTCCTTTGTCGTAGGTTAAATGACCATATAGGCATGGATTTACTTCTGGGCTCTCCATCCTGTTCCATTGATCTATGTGTCTGTTTTTATGTCAATACCATGTTTTAAATTTAATTTGATATCAGGTAGCGTGATACCTCCACCTTTGTTCTTTTTTCTCAGGATCACTACGGTTATTCAAGGTCTATTATTGTTCAGTATAAATTTTAGTGTTATTTGAACTAGTTCCGTAAAAACATGTCACTGGTATTTTGACAGGGATTGAACTGAATCTATAGATTGTTTTGGGTAGTATGGAAATTTGAACTATATTAATTCTTTCTATGCATGAGCATGGTATATGTTTCCATTTATTTGTATCTTCTTTAATTTCTCTCTTCAGTGTTTTATAATTTTCTTAGTACAGGTCATTCACTTCCTTGGTTAAATTTATTCCTAAATTTTTTGTTTTGTTTTGTTTTTGGTGTGCTTTTTTATGCAATTGTAAATGGGGTTGTTTTCTCAATTTTTCTTTCTAATAGTTTATTATTGGTGTATAAAATGCAACTGATTTCTGAATATTTTTCATCCTCCTACTTTATTAAATTCATTTATGAGTTCTAATAGTTTTTTGGTAGACTCTTTGGGGTTCTCTATATATAGTATCATGTCATCTGCAAATAATGACAGTTTTACTTCTTCCTTTCCCATTTGGATGCCTTTTATTTCTTTTGTTTGTTTCATTGCTATGACTAGGACATCCAGTACTGTGTTGAATAAAAGTGATGAAAGTGGGTATCCTTGTTTTGTTCTTGCTCTTAAGGGGAATGCTTTTAGCTTTTCCCCATTGAGTATGATATTAGCTGTGAATTTGTCATATATGACCTTTATTATGTTGAGATACATTCCCTCTATTCCCACTTTGCTGAGAGTTTTTATCAAAAATAATGCTTGATTTTGTCAAAAGCATTTTCTGCATCTATTGATATAACCATATAATTTTTAATTTTCATTTTGTTTGTGTGGTGTATCATATTACTGATTTTTGGATGTTGAACCAATCTTGCATACCAGGAATGAATCCCACTTGATCGTGGTATATAATCTTTTTAATATATTGCTGAATTTGGTTTGCTAATATTTTCTTGAGGATTTTAGCATCTATGTTCATTATAGGGATATCAGCCTATGGTTTTCTTTTTTGTAATGTCTTTGGTTTTAGAATCAAGTAATGGTGGCCTCATAAAATGAGTTTGGGAACTATCCCTCCTCTTGGAATCTTTTGGAATAGTTTGAGGAGAATAGGTGTTAGTCTTTTATGAATGTTTGGTAAAAATTTACCTGTGAAGCTAGTTGGTCCAGCACTTTCATTTTTTGGAAACTTGTTGATTATTGATTCAATTTTATTAGTAGTAATTGGTCTGTTCAGATTTTCTGTTTCTTCTTCATTCAGGCTTGGAAGATTGTATGCTCCTAGGAATTTATGCATTTCTTCCAGATTATCTAGTTTGTTGGCTTATAGTTGCTCATAGTATTTTCTTTAAATTTTTTTGTATTTCTGTGGTGTCCATTATCACTTCTCCTCTTTCATTTCTGATTTATTTATTTGGGTTTTGTCTCTTTTTTTCTTGATGAGCCAGATAAAATATTTGACAGTTTCTTTATCTTTTCAGGAAAGCAGCTCTAGGTTTCATTGATTTTTTTAAAATTGTTTTTTAGACCCTATTTCATTTATTTGCCCTCTGATCTTTATTATTTCCTTCCTTGTATGCACTTTGGATTGTTTGCTATTATTTTTCCAGTTTCTTTTGGTATAAAGTTAGATTGTTTATTTGAGATTTTTCTTGTTTCTTTAGGTCCTGCATTGCAATGAATTTAACTCTTAGGATTCCTTTTCTTGTGTCGCATAGGTTTTGGGTCATTGAATTTTCATTTTGGTTTGTCTCAAGATATCTTCTGATTTTTTCCTTTATCTCATTGTTGACCCTTTTATTATTTAGTAGCACGTTATTTATCCTCCATGTGTTTGTGTGTTTTCCAGTTTTTTTCTTGTAATTGATTTTCAGTTTCATACCATTGTGGTCAAGGAGACACTTGATTTGATTTCAGTCATTTTAAGTTTATTGAGAATTGTTTTGAGTCCTAACATGTGATCTATCATAGAAAATATTTCATGTGCACATAAAAAGAATGCATATTCTGCTGCTTTGGGGTGAATTACTCTAAAAATATCAATTAAATCTATCTGGGCTACTGTGTCATTTAAGGCCACGTAATTTCTTTTTTTTCTTATTTTCTTTTTTAATTAAAGTTTATTGGAGTGACAATTGTTAGTAAAGTTACATAGATTTCAGGTGTACAGTTATGTAATACATCATCTATATATCACATTGTATGTTCACCACCCAGAGTTAGTTCTCTTTCCAAAACCATACATTTGATCCCCTTTACCCTCATACCACACCCCTCCCTCTTTACCCTCTGGTAACCACTAAACTATTGTCTGTGTCTATGAGCTTTTGTTTCTCATTTGTTTGTCTTGTTCTTTTGTTGTTTTCAGTTTTATATACCACATATCAGTGAAATCTTATGGTTCTCTACTTTTTCTGTCTGAGTTATTTCGCTTAGCATTATAATCTCGAAATCCACCCATGTTGTTTCAAATGGTGCTATTTCAACTTTTTTTTTACGGCCAAATAGTATTCCATTGTGTATATATAACACAACTTCTTTATCCATTCATTTATTGAAGCACGCTTTGGTTGTTTCCTGTCTTGGGCACCATAGATAAAGCTGCAATGAACATTGGAGCACATATGTCTTTTTGGATAAATGTTTTCAGATTTTTTATGTAGCTATCCAGGACAGGATTGCTGGGTCATATGGTAATTCTATTCTTAATTTTTTGAGGACCCTCCATACTGCCTTCCATAGTGGCTGTACCAATCTGCATTCCTACCAACAGTATATGAGGGTTCCTTTTTCTCCACAGCCTATCCAACACTTGTTACTTTTTGTCTTGTTGATGATAGCCATTCTGACTGGGGTGAGGTGATATCTCATTGTGGTTTTTATTTGCATTTCTGTGATGATGAGTGATGTTCAACATTTTTTCATATGTCTATTGGCCATTTGTATGTCCTCTTTGTAGAAATATTTCTTCAGGTGCTCTGCCCTTTTTTTAATTGGATTGTTTGCTTTTCTGTTCTTGAGTTGTATGAGTTCCTTATATATTTTGGATATTTGCCCCTTTTCAGAGGCATTGTTTGCAAATATCTCCCGTTTGATTGGTTGCCTCTATATTTTGTCGATGGTTTCTTTCGCTGTGCAGAAGCTTTTTAGTTTGATATAATCCCATTCATTTATTTTAGGTTTTAGTTCCCTTGCCTTTGGAGTCAAATTCATACAACCCTAGATGAACCCAAGGTCCATAAGTTTAGTACCTATGTTTTCTTCTATGCAGTTTATTATTTCAGGTCTTATGTTTAGGTCTTTGATGCATTTTGAATTAATTATGGTACACAGTGAAAGATAGTAGTCTAGTTTCATTCTTTTGCATGTGGCTTTCCAATTCTCCCAGCACCATATGTTGAAGAGGCTATCTTTTCCCAATGGTGTTTTTTGCTTCTTTGTACAAAATCATGTCCATATTTACATGGGTTTATTTCTGGGTTCTCAATTCTATTCCATTGGTCTGTATGTCTGTTTTTTGGCCAATACCATGCTGTTTCAATTATTGTTGCCGTGTAGTGCAAGCTGAAGTCAGGGAGTGTGATACCTCCAGCATTGTTCTTTTTTCTCAGGATTGCTTTGGCTATTCAGGGTCTTTTGTGGTTCCATACAAATCTGATGATTTTTTGTTGTTGTTGTTCTATTTCTTTAAAAAGTGGCATTGAGATTTTGATGAGGATTGTATTAAATCTGTATATTGCTTTGGATAATATGGCAATTTTAACTATGTTGATTCTTCCAATCCATTAACATGGAACGTCTTTCCATTTCTTTGTGTCTTCTTCAGTTTCTTTTAAAAATGTCTTATAGTTTTCAGTACTTAAGTTTTTTACATCCTTGGTTAAGCTTATTCCTAGGAATTTTTTTTTGTTGTTGTTGCAATTGCAAAAGGAATTGTTTTTGTTTGTCTGTTTTTTATTTATTTTTCTGAGGTTTATTTCATTGTTAATATATAGGAATGCAGTGAACTTTTGTACAATGATTTTGTAACCAGTTACTTGACTGTATCCATTGATTGTTTCTAATAACTTTTTGGTGGAGTCTTTAGGGTTTTCTATATATAGCATCATGTCATCTGCAAAGAGTGATACTTTAACTTCTTCATTCCCAATTTGGATGCCTTTTATTTCTTTCTCTTGCCTGATTGCTCTGGCAAGGACTTCCAACACTATGTTGAAAAGCAGAGGTGATAGGGGACAGCCCTGTCGTGTTCTTCATCCTACAGCAACAGGCTTCAGTTTTTCACCATTAGTTATGATATTAGCTGAGGGTTTGTCATATATGGCCTGTATCATGTTAGGGTATTTTCCTTCTATACCTATTTTATTAAGTGTTTTAAACATTAATGGATGTTGTATCTTGTCAAAGGCTTTTTCTGCATCAATTGATATAATCATATGATTTTTGTCCTTTATTTTGTTTATGTGATGTATCACATTGATGGATTTGCATATGTTGATCCATCCTTGTGCCCCATGGGTGAACCTCACTTGGTCGTGATGAGTAATCTTTTTAATGCATTGTTGTATTCGATTTGCTAGAATTTTATTTAGGATTTTTGCATCTGTATTCATCAGAGATATTGGTCTGTAGTTTTCTTTTCTTGTGCTGTCCTTACCAGGTTTTGGTATCAGGGTAATGTTGGCCTCATAAAATGAGTTAGGGAGTACTGTCTCTTCAATTTTTTGGGAGAGTTTGAGCAGGATTGGTATTAGATCCTCTTTGAAGGTTTGCTAGAATTCACTCGTGAAGCCATCTGGTCCCGGACTTTTGCTTTTGGGAAGGTTTTGGATGACTGATTCAATTTCGTTACTGGTGATCAGTCTGTTTAGATTTTCTAGTTCTTCATGGTTCATCCTAGGAAGGCTATATGTTTCTAAGAACTTGTCCATTTCTTCTAGGTTATTGAACTTGGTGTCCTATAGTCCTTCATAGTATTCTTGGATACTATGTATTCTTAGATACATAGTATTCTTGGAGTGCTAGCAGTCTGAATTCTTCCCTCTCCCGTGGCTGCAGTGGTTCCGGAATGCAGGGAGCTCGCAGTTCTGTGCTAGGTGTGCATCCTTCTTCCGCACGACCCTCGTCTCTGCACTTCCTTTTACCCTCCTCCCCCACTTGTCCAATTTGCCCACCTTTAGATGATTTCAGTTGCACATCTCTTTGTCTTACTTGTCTGCTGCACAGGGGAGTACTTTGTGGAATTATAGTTGTTCAATTTGTTCTAAATTCCAGGGAAGATTTCAAGAGGCTCACCTCATACTACCATTTCTATGACTTCATTTCCAAATTTTTATATTGATAAATTTGTTTTGCTTTTCATACCTAAAAAAGTGGAAGTTATAATTTCCTTCTTCTTGAATTATATTATTTAGAACTTACTTTAGTGGAGGTTTTGCTGGTGGTAAAATATTTTCTTATTTATACAAAATTATATTTAACTATTCTATTTGGAATAAATTTTTTAGGATACTTAATTCTAGTTTTAAAGCTATTTTTCTGTCATCATTTGATATTATTGGATTTGTTCCCCCTTTGGCTTCGATTGTTGCTGTTGAGAACTCTGTTATCAAACAAATGGTAACAGAGGAGGTAACAAAACTGAATATTTAGAGGTACCTTTTGCAAAGCTTATAAATAACCTTTAACTTATGCCTATAAAATGGAACCCAGAGGCTTGCTTTGTTTGTTTTATTTTATTTTTGCCCATCAACAAGAAGATGCTATTAAGTTCTCAATGGGAAAATTATCCAAAATTATCCTTCTTAGTAGTAATATGTGGTATTCATTTGACCCCGTGTTATGACTTTGTTAAATTAACATTTGTTCAGTGGAGCACACGGTGCCAGATTGTGAGTCACAGTTCGACAACAGAGCTGAAGAAAAATTTAGATAGAGAAGTTATTACTCTCAGGTCCTGGAGGAAATATATGGCATGCCTCCAGGGGCCACATGGGGAGGTCAAGGCAGAATACAGACAGAAAGAGCAATAGAACCCAGGGCACATGCCTTTATTAAGGTCTGTGTGTAGAGTGCTTTGGGGTTCCCAAGCTAAGGCTGCATTGGTCAATTCAAAACAGAAGAATGGTGTTCTGGTAAGCTCCACAGGAGTCTTATCTAAAGGGCACACAAGGGAAAGACCCTGAGGCAGAAGAGAATGTTGATCACCAGGGCTGTTGATGAAGTCATGTCAGGAAATTATATTTTCTTGTGACTCCGAGGGCTGTTATCTAGGGCATGTGCTTGCATGAGAGGGCTAGTGTCAGTTTAAGGTTCCTGCAGACCCATTGGCCAAACAAAATGGATGCTGAAGCAGCAACATCACGGGAAGCTTAGCTAAATTCTCAACACCCATAATTTTTATATTTAAGAGTTATTCATCTTTACCAGGTACTCTGGCTGAGGAAAAATGCAAACAAATAAATTACATGACTGGCAATGAACATTTCCAGCTGAATCTTCCAGTTAATTTCCAAATTAGGCTCCTAACTCCCTAAGACTCTCAAGCACCTGCTACTCTTTAAATTTCTTTTATTTCTTCCCTGCCCCTACGCCCGATACACTCAGACTATCACTGGATATTAACTCCAAAATGAACTATATTTGAAACATGTTTCTTTCTAAATACCAATGGTTATGAAATATCCAGAGCATTAAAACCTCCTAGCAGGCAGGAACACTGTAAGAGCTGGTAGCTTTGTTTTCATCTTCTGTGCTGGGCATGTTTGTGAAAAATCCAATTCTTTTTCCTCTAGGGTACTTTCATTGGGACAGTTAATCTAATTTCTTGCTGCTTTATACTTTTGTCCTATCATTTTTTCCTCTGACTGCAAAGATTACAGGACTTCAAAAAATATTTTATGCTGCTGACTATAGATAGATTTATTGAGGAAGTTACACTGACTAAATTCTCATCTTATCCCTGTTCTCCTCCACATCAAAGGGTGAGGCAAAGGAATGCTCTTGCTAAAAATCCTCTTTAGTTTATCCAACTGCTAAATTATTTACCACTTTGGTTTCTGTATAAAATCTTTTGATAGAAATGAAAGCCTCAGCAATAAAGTGTGATTACTTTTTGTAGCTCAAATGATCACTGCTCAGAGATGCAGTATGAGGATGATTTTGTGTAAATCATTTTTTGAAGAAAAAATATATGGTGTATTAAGAATCCTGTTCAACATGGCTTTATGTGACATACATTCAAATATACCGTGGGTCATATCATGACCTCTAACAATTTACTAGTCATGGTAAAATATAATAGAATATAGCTGGTTTCTTCCTTCAACATCAACATTAGAAATAATTCTGTTATACCTTCTAATATGAGATGGCATAAGTTACTTACAAACAATATGGCATTAACTGCTCATTCATAGTCAGACTCTGTCTCTACATACTCTTACCTGTTTTCTTTTGACTATGACTTATTAGTTGTTGTAGCTATACTGTCAATGAAGTCCTGATCACAGAACTAAAAACAGAATTTTTGAGACTCAGTTTTTGCTTTCTTTTTCTTTGAAACACAGTATGGGGAATATAATCAATGATGTTGTAAAGATTGTGTAGGATGCCAGATAGGTACTGGACATAGCATCATTAACTTTTTGTAGAAGAGTGAAAAGAAGAGCAAAGAAGACCCGAAGAACCTGATTTCTAAGTGTAGCTCTGCCACCAAACAAAGTCAGTTATTTTGTTTTTCTGGATGTCAGTGTCTTCAACTGAATACAATAAATGTTGAATCACTCTAGTTCTTTAATAATTCCTGAATATTCACAATTATCATTATTTGGTATTCAACAGTATAAATGTGAAGTAGAACTAGTTCTTATTGAAATAAATATAAGTAAAGATGAATGACAATTAGTATTAAAATATATAGAAAATAACACCATGTATGAGTGAACTTGAGGAAAGAAGCATAGCTTTTGGAAGCAGGATTACCTAAGGTTTAAAAGCATAAGCTTTGGTCTCAAGCACAACTGGATTTATATATGTAAATTGGCATGAGACCAGGTAAGTAGAAATCATGTAAGATATTATAATTAATATAAAGATTTTGACTTTTTCTTTGAATGAGATGGGAAAGCACTGGAGGATTTTGAGCACAGTAATAACCTGATATGAGCTATAATTTTTAAAGACAACCCTGGCTGCAGTGTCTAGAATAGACTTGGTGTAGCAGGCAAAAGCAGAAATAGATAGACTATTTTGGAGGTCTTGTTTATTTTGAGAGGCTACTGAATTTTATAATGAACTGAATATGTAGTGTGAATGAGAAGAATCAATGATGATGCCAGGGTTTTGGCCTGAACACCTGGATGGTTGGTGGTACAGTATTAATGATACAGAGAACAATATGCAAAGGATAATTGTGGAGAGAAACAGCATATGGTTGATATACATAATTAACTCCACACGTATTTTAGACCTTCAAATAATGATGAGATTAGGCATTTAGATATATGAGTCTAGAGATAAAAAGAGAAGTCCAGGTTAAAGATACAGTTGTGGGAGTCACCAGTATATCGAAGGTATTTATGTACATTGGACTGGTTGAGATCACAAAGAGAATTAGTACAGACAGAAAATGGAAAGGGTCCTAAGATGAGATGTGATTAAACAATATGGTGGATGTTTAAATAAAAACAATTTCATTATAGTAAAAGACCCATTGCTATTAACAGCCCTCAAAATACTGCCTCTCGCTTCAAACACACCCCATCATTCTTGCCACTTTCTGAAGCAGTTTTGGAATTCCTCTTTCATAAATGTCTTTGGTTGTGCTGTCATTGCTGCCTCAATATCCTGAATCCTTTTGACTTCGGGGAGGAGCCAGAAGTCGCATGGTGCCAGATCTGGTGAATAAGGTGGATGAGGACACACCATAATGTTCTCATTAGATAGAAATTGCATATACCAGAAGTGATGTGTGACATGGAGCATTGTCATGATGGAGAATAATTTACAGCACACTTTAAAACACACCTCTCAACCATAGCTCATACTCGACTGACTGCACCGAACAAGTTGAAACTTATCACACACTGTTACTAAGGTTTGATGTGCTGCTTCCCATATTGAAGATCCCTGCCCTTCTGTTGGATGGCACTCAGCAGCAGCAGTCACAGTATTTTGTGATCACAACAGAAAAGCTCTGGATCACATAATACTTCTGATATGGCAATATCTATCAAATAAACACATGATGGTGTACCACAACTTCTTTATCCAATCATCTATCAAAGGACACTTGTTTCCATGTCTTGGCCACCGTAAATAAAGCTTCAACGAACATTGGAGCACATATATCTTTACGGATAAATGTTTTCAGATTTTTTGGGTAGATACCCAAGAGAAGGATTGTTGGGTCATATGGTAATTCTATTCTTAATTTTTTGAGGAACCTCCATACTGCCTTCCACAGCGGCTGCACCAGTCTGCATTCCCACCAACAGTGTATGAGGGTTCCTTTTTCTCCACAGCCTCTCTAATACTTGTTAATAGTCTTCTTGATGATAGCCATTCTAATTGGTATGAGGTGATATCTCATTGTGGTTTTTATTTGCATTTTACTGATGATTAGTGATGTTGAACATTTTTTTCATAAGTCTATTGGACATTTATATATCCTCTTTGGAGAAATGTCTATTCAGGTCATATGCCCATTTTTCAACTGGATTGTGTGGGTTTTTTTGTTGTTGTTGTTGAGTTGTATGAGTTCCTTATATATTTTGGATATTAGCCCATTATTGGAGGTGTTGTTTGCAAAAATCTTCTCCCATTCGGTTGGTTGCCTCTTTATTTTGTCGATTGTTTCTTTTGCTGTGCAGAAACTTTTTAGTTTGATACAGTCCCGTTCATTTATTTCAGCTTTTATTTCCCTTGCCTTTGGGCTCAAATTCATAAAATGTTCTTTGAACCCAAGATCCATAAATTTAGTGCCTATGTTTTCTTCTATTCATTTTGTTGTTTCAGGTCTTACATTTAGGTCTTTGATCCATTTTGAACTAATTTTGGTACACAGTGAAAGATAACAGTCTAGTTTCATTCTTTTGCATGTGGCTTTCCAATTCTCCCAGCACCATACATTGAAGAGGCTGTCTTTTCCCAATTGCATGTTTTTTACTTCTTTGTCAAAAATTATGTCCATATTTACATGGGTTTATTTCTGGGTTCTCAATTCTATTCCATTAGTCTGTGTGTCTGTTTTTCTGCCAATACCATGCTGTTTTGATTATTGTTGCCCTGTAGTACAAGCTGAAGTCAGGGAGTGTGATACCTCCAGCACACAATGGAGTACTATTCAGCCATAAGAAAATATGAAATAGTACCATTTGCGACAACATGGATGGATATTGAGATTATTATGCTGAGCGAAATAAGTCAGACAGAAAAAGTCAAGAACCTTATGATTTCACTGATATGTGGTATATAAAACTGAAAACAACAAAAGAACAAGACAAACAAATGAAGAAACAGAAATTCATAGACACAGACAATAGTTTAGTGGTTACCAGAGAGTAAGGAGGGAGGGAAGTGGGAGATGAGGGTAAAGGGGATCAAATATATGGTTTTCAAAAGAGAACTGACTCTGGGTAGTGAACACTCAATGTGATATATATAGATGATGTATTACAGAATTGTATACCTGAAATCTATGTTACTTTACTAACAATTGTCACCCCAATAAACTTTAATTTAAAAAACAAACAAAAAAAGTTATGTTGTGTCGTCATCCACCTTATTCACTAGATCTGGCACTATGCAACTTCTGGCTTTTCCCCAAAGTCAAAACGACCATGAAAGTAAACGTTTTAATTAGATTCAGGACATTGAGGCAGCCATGACAGCGCAACTAATGACACTCACGAAAGAGAAATTCCAGAACTGCTTCAGAAAGTGGCAAGAAGGATGGGATAAGAGTGTCCAAAGCAAGGGGGAGTATTTTGAGTGGCATTAATAGTAATGTGTCTTTTACTGTAATAAATTTGTTTTATTTAAACATTCACCATATTCTTTGATCACACCTCTTATATATTCCAAGAATAAGTAATGTTGTTGGTGCCCTGCCCATATCCCTTGGCACTGACATTTTTGTGCAAACCAATCCAACTTTCAAGAGTCAGCACTGATGTATCTGTTTTTGTTTTGGTTTTTCCTTGGGGGGAGTTGTTTTTCTTTTTTAGAATTATCTTTTAACACTAAAGTCCACTCTGTCATTAAATACAGAAAACTGATAGTTTTTGGGTATTTAATGCTACTCACCCAGGAGTAGATGCCAACGTAAGTTAAGAGTTGATAGATAAATGTGTTAATTTTTTTCATCCCTTGTGTGGGAGAAGTACAACGTGTATGCTATACACTGCCTCTCATAGTTTCCAAGTAGAATTAAGTTTCTCTAGCACAGAATGAAAACCTGCTTGATAACCAACCTTACATTTTCCTCTTTCCTTGTTTTATTTCTGTTACTTTTACTGATATTTACACAGGTTTTTCGGGTGGGGGAGGTAATGAGATTGAAATATTGTAATATTTGGATGTTGAGCAGATACAAAGAAAAAATATCAAGGTGGCTCAAAATAAGTGGGTAGTGAGATAAGAGGAGAATACTTTATCACCTGTGTTAGATGCTACTGATAGACCAGGTAAGGTGAACGCTGAGAATGGCTATTGGATTTATCATTATACAAGTGATTGATGACCTCGGAAAGAGTGGTGGGGGCAAATTTTTGTTTAAAATGAGTTGAAGAGAATGAAATAAGAGAATTTGAAGAGAATATGTTATCGACCACTTGTTCAAGAAGGTTTGCTCTAAGGGGAGTGGGTAGAGAAATGCATGGTAGCTACAGGTTGATTGTGGGGACAGAGCCAGGAGTGCAGTTTCCAGGCTCTTGGCCTCACATGGGAAAGTACTCACTCGGGTAGTAAATGGCCATCAACTGTGATCAGATGCCCATCAGCTGTGGCTATTTGACTGTCAGCTGTAACCAGTGAGCCACTGGCCACTAATATAACTGCTGTAGCTACACTATCAGCGAATGGTGGCTGGCAAGTGCAGATTGCAGTTAGGAAGTTGGTTGGTTGGCAGAGAAGCAGAAGGCAGGTTGCGGATCATGTGGCTCCTGCTTCCTGTGTCTCCAACCCAGCCACCAGTGAGACTACAGTGGTATGACTCCCCTATCTATGGCTCCGTAGGTGTTCCTTTTTGGCCTCACCATGTCCTGTGTTCTTATGTGGGGAGCAGGAGCTGAGACCCCACATAACACCCTGTGTGATAATGATATAAGACAAAAAACATGTACTTTGTTTTTAGATTAAAGAACTAACAATGTTTTCATTCTGATGAAAATGATCCAGTAGAGAGGGAAATTTTGATCATTAAGGAAAGTGAGGAAATAGCTAGAGTGATATGCTTGGGTAGTTTAGTGTGGCTGAGCCAGAGTGCACAGAATAGTTGGCCTTACGTAGAAAGGACCGCAGAAAAGTCGCTCAGCAGTGTAAGGAAAATCAGAATATACAGAGAGGTTGTGTGGTGAGACAAGCAGGAATATCTAAAAATTATCCTCAGAGTACAGGATGGGTTGCCTGGACAATGATACAGCTGGTTCTAGTGAACAATTTCATCTCCCAGCAGGATGAGCTGTACCTGAACACAGCTTCATAGGTGACTGTGGCTCTCTGTCCTGTTCTCCATCCAAGAAGGGGAGTTTTCATCTTCACTCAGGTCTTCAAGATGCCAGGGAGTTCACTTTCCAAGATACCTCTTCCAAATTGTTGTCACCTAAGTTCAGACATCCTGACACCCAGTAGTTTAATTATCCTTTTATGTGTGCTGCTGCATAACGAATTACCATTAACTAATCAGTTTAAAACAACACTATATAATATAGTTCTGTAAGTTGAAAGTCTGTGTGGTCTCAGATGGGTTCTCTGCTTAGGTCAAAATCAATGTGGCAGTTTGACTAGATATGTATCTGGAGGCCTGGGGAAGAATTTCCTTCCAAGCTTATTCATTCAGGTTGTTGAAATAATTCAGTTACTTTTAGCTGTAGGACAGAGATCCTTGTTTTCTTTCTGGCTGTCAACTGGTGCTGTGCTCAGCTCATAGATGTTGTTCTCAGATGTGTTCTGTGTGACCCTTTCCATCTTCCATGCTAGCAATAGAATATCTTTCTCGAGTTGAATCATTCTCAGCTTCTCTCAAGTTGTCTGTACCTTCTCCTCGCTTTTGAATTGTCCAGAAATCTCTCTACTTTCAAAGGGCTCATGTGATTAGGTTACCCCACCCCCACCCCCAGATACTCTCCGTTTCTTAAAGTCAAATGATTAGTAAATTTAATTACATCTGGAAAGTTGTTTTTGCTATGTAATATAACATAATCATGGGACTGACATCAGGGAACAAAGGACATTTTACCTATCGTGGTCTAGCTTCTGGTTCCTATGATTTATGTCTCTTTTACATGCAAAATATATTTGAACCATCCTAAATTATCCAGATTTTCATCTCATTTTAATATCAGCTCAAGTACAAAATCTCATTTAAATATGCCTTATTATCTTATTAGGCGAAGTTAAAAATCTCATTTAGATTTTCTCAGCTATGAAGGATAGCAGAATATAGTGCCCCAAAATATGCCACTTTGTCTTAAGGATTATTTTACCTGAGGCAATTGAGAAGAAGCAGATACAAAAAAAGCACCCTGCCCACCTCCTATTTACCCTGAAGCAGGACATAAATTTACAAAGGTGTCCCCTCTCTACCAGGAAGGACAAAGGTAAATAAATTCCCAGAGACAACTTTAAACCTTTATCAGTGGAGAAGACACATAATTAAATCTGCCTGATGAACCTTACTCTTATTTACCTTGATTTTCCTGGTAACGTCCCCATAACTGGCCTCCCCACACCACATTTTTCTTTAGCTGAAGATGATATTTCAGCTGAAGTGCTAAGTCACCTCTTTGAGTTACTCATTGTTTCCCTGGCTATCTCCATGAGATATATGTGTTCATAAACATCTGTTTGTTTTTCTTTTGTTAATCTGTCATTTATTATAGGAGTTTCAGCCAATGACTCAGAAGGGTAGAGGGAAAATAATTGTTTTCTCCCCTATAGCTCAAAGCTCAGAATCTCATCATTCAATCAAGCGTTCAGGTTAGGATGAGGCTCCTGGGTATGAAAATTCCTAGGGTACAATTTCTCTACATCTCTCCTAAGCTATCTGCCCCCATTACTCCCCACATACCATGGTGAAATAAGCATAGGGAAACATTTATAGACATTAGGTTTCAAAAAGTGGAAAATTGAAGGTATGAAAGTGTCATGGCTCTAAACAGTTTGGGAATCCAGCCTGGGAATGTAGGTTTTTCTTAATTGGGTTTCAGGGCTTAACAATAATTCCCTTTAGCTTTTGGTTTTCCCTTCTGAGGTGTTTTTTAGAATCTTTGGACTATTTGTTCTGTCCTCTGGGCTCTTTCTTTTGTTCATGAATGGTAGCATGTGTATGCATCTCAGTAGTTCTTTTAACCCACTACCTGCCATTAGAATTTTGAGGGCCAGACAGACTTCTCTTATTTTATACTTTCTTTATCTCTCGCAGTTCCAGCTAGCATTGTTTCTGCTGATGTAATTTATTCCAAGAACCTTGTGGGCTATGCATATATTGTAGTGGTTTTCACTCCATTAGACAAAAGGCTGGTCCATATATATTTCTGAGAGAGTTTCTTCTTTAATTTTAGCTTTTACCTAAATGCCTGAGGGACAATACTCTTAAGCTTCATAGAAGACCTCTGGTTTGCTGGAGAGAACATGTGAATCACACGCTTAATCACTTCCAAAAGCCTTTGTATGGTTGCTACTTTGATCCTTTCATCTTCCTGAGGTTTTAGTAAAAGGATATAGAGACACATACCCAGTTTTTCTTCTATGCCATACTTTTAGCAGCCATTTCTTGCTCTTAGCATTTTTTTTTTTTTTTGTCATCTTGAGAGGCTGATAATCTTCAAAATTATCAGATGTTGGTTTATTTTTATTTAACAGTTCTTCCATTGACTTATCTCCTACTTTTCTCATATTTGCAAGTAGACAAAAGAAACCAGGCAGCACCTTCAGCAATTTGCACAGAAATCTCCTTAGCTATATATCCAGGTTCATCGTTCATAAGTTGTGCTTTCTACATAACTGCAGGACACATTTTTTTTTTCCTAAACATGCTGATTCTACATAACAGGCATCTACTTTCCTCCAGTCTCTAATAGTACATTCCTCATTTCCTTTTGAGCCTTTACCAGCAGTCTTTAACAACACATTTGTATTAACAGTGTGTCTACGGCAATACAGACTTAATTTCACATCCTTGAAAATTCTTCTGATATTTCTCCATGTCCCAATTTCCAAATAACTTTCACATTTTTAGGTATTTGTTATGGCAGCAGCCTACTTCCAAATACCAGCATTTGTGTTAGTGTACTACTGCTGTGTAAGGAATAACTACAAACTTAGTAGCTTAAAGCACTACCAATTTGATATCTCATAGTTTCTGTAAATCAGAAGTAAGAGCACAGGATGGCTGGATTTTCTGATCAGAGCATCTCTAGACTAAAATCAAGCTGTTTGTCTGGATATGGTTCTCATCTGGGGCTTGGTGAGTTCTTCCAATCTCACTGTTGCTAGAATTCATTTTCGTGTGGTTGTAGGACTGTGGACCCATTTTTCTGCTATTTGTTTTTCAGGGTCCATTCTCTGCTTCTAGAGGTTTCTTGCAGTTCCTTGCTATGTGGAACGCATAGGCAGTTCACAATATGGATACTTGTTTTCTTGCAGGCCAGTTGGAGAATGCCTCTCTGACTTCCTTTTTTGTGAATAGCCAGAGAGAACTTGTGCTTTTCAAGGGCTCACTTCCTTAACACGTTGCGTACGGCGGGGTTTAAATCCCTCATACCCCTCTGTTCCGGCAGGTTTTTAAAAGAAACTACTTTAAAATGCACTCTTCTCTTTAAAGCGTAAATGCTTCTATGTCATGTATTATTTTTCTATAAATAATAGATTCTACAAATAAATTATTCTATAAATTATTCTATAAATAATTATTCTACAAATAATTCAATAAAATATGCAAAGTAAAAAGAGTCAACAGTAAAAACGAGAATTCTCGTTATCCGTCCTTAACGCATGGCTCAGAAAAAAAATGAAGATTCTCGTGATCCGTACGCAACATATTAAGTTAGGTACACATAGCATAATCTCAATATATGACATACTCACAGGGAGGCTGTCTCATCAGATTCACAGATTTTATCCATACTAGAAGTGGAGGGGTTTATATAAAGGTGGGGGTTATTTTAGAATTCTGCCTACCATGCCCTACAACACTGGAGAACAACTGTGGGATAGGGTAACTACACCAGAATATAAATCCACTGCATATCTAATAGATTATTGGGCTTCAGCATACCTCTCTAAGAGGTGACAAAAGAACAGGGCAGATCATATGCTTCTTCTAATATACTTCTTGATGAACATCACTTTTAAATTTTATCAATAAAGTCTATTTCTTAATTTGCTTTGTGTGATATTGTTGGATTTTTCAAAATTTTAATAACATTTTTTAACACAGTACTCGTATATCCATGATATTAGTATTTCAACATGAAATCAGTGGAAGCAATTATTAATCAGATATTTTATGTTCTGGTCTTCTTACTCAGTCTTTGAAATTCAGTGTGTAGTTTGGACTTACTGCACATCTCAATTTGAAATAGCCACATTTAAAAAAACGTAATTTTCCAACTTTATGGAGATATAATTGGCATATAATATTGTGTAAGTTGAAGATGTGCAATGTAATGAATATATGTATCTATATCTATATCTATGCCTATACCTATATATATCTATATCTCTGCATATAATCTATATCTATATCTATATCTATATCTATCTATATCTATATATAACTATATATCTATCTATATCTATATCTATATATCTATATATCTATATATCTATATATCTATATATCTATATATCTATATCTATATATATATAAATAAAACAGGGTCAATTAATACCTCCATTACCTCACAAAATTACCATGTTTTGTATATGTTTGTGTGTGATGAAACCATTTAAGATTATTCTTTTAGCAACTTTCAAGTATATAATATACTACTGTTAACTATAGTTACCATGCTGTTCATCCGATCCCCAGAACTTATTCATTTTTTAAACTGGAAATTTATAAGCTTTGACCAACGTCTCCCCATTTCTGCCATCCACCACCATTTGTGACAATCACCACTCTACTCTCTGTTTTTGTGACTGACTTTTTTTAGATTCTACATTTAACTAAGATCAAGAGTATTTGTCTTTCTCTGTCTGATTTATTTTACTTAGCATAATGCCCTCAAGGTCCATCCATGTTGTTACAAATGGCAGAATTTCCTTCTTTTCATGGCAGAATAATATTCCGTTGTATATGTATACCACATCACCTTCATCCATTCATTTATCCATGGACACTTAGGTTGTTTCCATGTCTTGGATATTGTAAATGATGCTGCGATGAACATGGGAATGCAGGTATCACATCACAATAGTGATTTTATTTCTTTTGGGTATATATTCAGAAGTGGGAGTGGTAGATTATATGATAGCTCAATTTTCAATTTTTTGAGGAAACTGCATAGTATTTTCTCTAATGGCTGTACCAATTTACATCTCCACCAACAGTGCACAAGTGTTCCCTTTTCTTCACATGGTCACCAGCATTTACCTCTTCACTTTTTGGCAATAGGCATCTTAATTGGTGTCAGGTTATATTGTGGTTTTGATTTGCATTTCCACAATGATTAGTGATGTTGAGCACCTTTTAATTACCTGTTGATCATCTATCTGTGTTTCTTCTTGGGAAAAATGCTTATTCACCTTCTTGGCCCATATTTTAATCACAGTTTGTCTTGTTCCTATTGAATTTCATGACTTCCTTATATACTTTGGGTATTAATATCTTGTCAGAGAGACGGTTTGCAAATATTTTCTCCCATTACATAGGTTGCCTTTTTTTTTTAACATTGCTTTAGTTTGATACAGTCCCACCTGTTTATTTTTGCTTGTGTTGCTTGTGCTTTTCGTGTTACATCTGGGCTTTTGATGTTTATATCGGTTAAAGAGCCCGTGTTTGCTTCTAGGAATATTACAGTTTCAGGTTTTACATTAAGTTTTTAATCTGTTTTGAGTTAATTTTTATGAGCAGTGTAAGATAGGTGTCTAATTTTGTTCTTGCATGTGATTATCCAGTTCTCCCAACATCATTTATTGAAGCAAATATTATTTTCTCATTGAATATTGTTGGTTCCATTGTCAAATAGTAGTTGATCCCATATGCATGGGTTTTTTATGGGCTCTTGATTTTCTTCTGTTGATGTATGTATCTGTTTTTGTGCCAGTACCATACTGTTTTAATTAGTACAGTTTTGTAATATAGTTGAAATCGGGAAGTGAAATGCCTCCAGCTATATTCTTCTTTCTCAGGATTGCTTTAGTTATGTGGTGTCATTCAAATTGTGGACTGTTTTTTCTATTTCAGTAAAAAAAATGCCATTGGAATTTTCATAGGAATTTCATTGAGTCTATACATGGCATAGAGTAGTACAGACATTTTAACAATATTAATCTTTCAAATCCAAGAACATGAGGTATCTTTCCATTCACTTATGTATTTTCAATTTCTTTCACCAATGTCTTATAGTTTTCAGTGTACAAATTTTTCACTACATTGGTAAAATTTATGCCTAAGTATTCTTATTGTTTTTGATGCGGGATTGTGAATGGGATAATTTTCCTTATTTGCTATCTTTTGTTTTCATTTGTTTCAACATCATTTTTATTTTTATTTTTATTTCTTCTTTGATCCATTGGTTTTTCAGGAGTCTGTTGTTTAGTTTCCACATATTTATAAAATTTTCAATTTTCCTCCTGTTATGTATTTCTAGTTTCATACCATTGTGATTGTAAAAGATACTTGCTATGATGTGAATTGTTATATTTGCTAACACTTCTTTTGTGTGTTCTAATATATTATTTATCCCAGAGAATGATCTGTGTATGATTGAGAAGAATGTATTTGTTGCTGTTGGATGGAATGTTTTTGTGTTAGGTTTATATGGTCTATAGTTCAAGTGCAAAGTTTGCAAAGTTTTTTTATTGACTTTCTGTCTGGATGATCTATCCATTTTTGAAAGTGCAGTATTAAAGTCCCCTACTATTATTATATTGTTGTCTATTTTTCCCCTCAGGTATATTAGTGTTTGTTTAATATATTTATATGCTCCAATGTGTCAGGGATATGTGGTGTGTGTGTGTGTGTGTGTGTGTGTGTGTGTGTGTGTGTGTATGACTCATATATCTTTTTGATGAACTGACCATTTTATTATTATATAATAACCTTTTTTTTCCTTTATTAGAGCTTTTGAGTTAAAGTCTATTTTGTCTGATATAAGCATAGCTATTCCTGCTCTCTTTTGGTTTCCATTTGCATTACATAATTTTTCTGTCCTTTCACTTTTAACTAATGTGTGTCCTGAAATATTAAGTCTTTTTTAGGCAGCTTACAGTTGGGTGTTGCTTTTTTTTTTTAATCCATTCTGCCAATTTATCTCTTCTTATTTGAGAATTTAATTCAATAATATTTAAAGTAATTATTGATAGGTAAGGACTTACTAATGTCATCTTATTAATTTTATTTTTCTGGATCTTTGTAGTTCTCTTATTCCTTGTTGTTTTCCTTTGTGAATTGATAATGTTTTTGTAATGGTGTGCTTGATTCCCACTCCTTATCTGGTTTGTATCTATTGTAGGTTCCTGCTTTGTGGATACCCTGTGGCTTATGTAAATCATCTTATAACTACAACAGTCTATTTTATGTTTTAAACACCTTGTCACACAAAAAACTCTACTTTTTTAAAAATTAAACTTATTGGGGTGACACTGGTTAGTAAAATTACATAGGTTTCAAGTGTACCTTTCTATGATATCTATATGTCACATTGTGTGATCACCACCCAGAGTCAATTCTCCTTCCATCACCATATATTTGACCCCCTTTACCTTCTTCTACTGCCCCTCTTCCCCCTTACCCTCTGGTAACCACTTCTTCTCACCATTAATGTCTTTGATGTCATAGTGTCACAATTTACCTCATTTTATATTATGTGTCCATTAGCAAGTTATTGTAGCTATAGCTACAATATTTTTAATACTGTGTTAACATATATACTAGAGATAATTGATTAACACACCATCATATTACAGTATTAATGTATTCTGCATTTGACTATATACTTACTTTTCCAGTGTATTGCATATTTTCACGTTTTTGTGTTAATCATTAGCATCTTTACATTTAAGCCATGAAGATCTCCTTTCAGCATTTCTTTTAAGGCAAGCCTAGTTTTGATGAACTCCCACAGCTTTTGTTTGTTTTGGAATGTCTTTCTCTGCTTCATTTCTGAAGGATAACTTTTCTGAGTAAAATATTGTTGATTAGAGGGTTTTTTGTGTTTTTTTTCTTTCAACATTCTAAATATATTATCCCACATTCCTGGTCTGCAAATTTTCTGCTAAGAAACCCACTGATAGTCTTCCCTTGTATGAGATATTTTTTTCTCCTGCTGATTAAAATTTCCCTCTTTCTCTTTGATTTTAGACAGTTTTATTCTAATGTTTCTTAGAGAAGATAATTTTAGATTTAAGTTGAGTGAGATCGACTAGATAAATAAATCTGCCCAAATCTTTCTGTAGATTTGAGAAGTTCTCAACCATTATTTATTTAAAATGCTCTCTGCTCCATTCTCCCTCGCTTCTCCTTCTGGGACTTCAATAAGCAAATATTTTTTTTTTCTCTTAACCCATATTCACATAGGCTTTCTCCACACTTTTTCATTCTTTTGTTGTCGTTCTCCTCTGATTGGATGCTTTCAAAGGTCTTATCTTCTAATTCACCGATTCTTCTGCTTGATCTCTTCTCCTGTTAATATTCTCTGTTGCATTTTTCATTTCATTCATTGTATTCTTTAGCTCCAGAATTCCCATTTTAAAGATTTCTATTTCTCTGTTAAACTTCTCATTTTATTCATGTATTTCTTCCCTTCATTTAGTTGTTGTTTTGTCTTTTCTTGTAAAACTCATTGAACTTCCCTAAAATAGTTATTTTGAATTCTTTATTGGACAAATCACACATTGTAATTTTGGGTGTCAGATACTGCAAAATTATTATTTTCATTTGGTGGTATTATGTTTCCTTGATTTTTCATATTTCTAGAAGTCTTGTGTTGCTGCCTAAACATTTGAAATAGGAGTCACCTACTCCAGTCTTCACTTACTCTCTTCAAGAGAGAAAAACCTTCTGTTAGCCCTGCTATGGATTCTGAGGCTGTCTCAGACCTTTTTTATGAGTATGCCTACTTCACACTTCTTGCTACCTTTTGTTGCAGAATTCTTAAGCTTGCATGCCTTCTCTTGATTCTGTAAATTCAGGCTAGGTGTCCATAGCCTCCCTTTTGCTTTCTCTAAGGTGGTGCTAAATGCTCAAGCTTGTAGTTTCTCCCAGTCCTGCAGATTCAGGCCAACATTTTGCACATGCTCATTAGCCATCTGCTCTCTTTGCCACTATTGAGAGTACACATAGGGGAAGGTGCATGGGGTGGGAGGGTGTGTGGGTTGAAGTATGTGGTGCACTGGGGATGCCTGTTAGTTGGGGAAATGTGCAGGTGAGGCATCCCCAGAAGCTCATGTGTGAGCCTACCAAGAGAGCCTGTGTCACAGTTAATAGGATACACATCCCTTTGATGTATTCCATCCTTAGCCCTGGCTACTGTTCTCCCAGAAGCTCACAACTCAGTACTCTGGATGGTTCAAGAAAAATGGGCCTCATCACCAGCATTTTTCCAGAGTTTGGGATGTGGAGAAGTTGGGTACTCACTCACATGTTCTTACTTTTCCCAACCAGAGAAAGCACAGGCCAAGAAAAGCTCTCTTGGCACTGAGCTGTGCTGCCAAGCACCTCTTGGGGAAGAGGTGATATATGTAAAGTCAAATCGTTCCTCCCACCCTTCTTCAATGCCTCCAATTTCGGGTGTGTTTTTTCCCTCCAACAGTTTCTGGAACTTCTCTGTTACACTACAGGACTTCCATACTTGGCTCTTTCATCCATGGGTAGTTGTCAAAAATCAGTGCTCTTTGGAGGTAGGATAATAGAAAACTCTTATTCTGACTTTTAATGGCATCACCCTCTGATATTGTTGGATTAATTCTGAGCCCATGAGTGACAACATTGAAAAGTTGCAGATCAGTTTGATAGATATGGTGGAAGGCGCAGAAGATCTCTTCCTTTTTTTAAAATTGAATTATAATTGACATATAACATATTAATTTCAGGTGTATAACATAATGATTCAATATTTACATATATTGCATAATGATCACCATGATAAATCCAGTTAACTAACATCCATCACCACAATAGAAACTGATAAACTAAGAAGGAGGGTTAGCTGTAGTAAACTTTATTTTCTGTCTTAAAAACTAAAGTAGCAGGTGTGTCAAAAAATGTATACACATGATTTGTATTCATCTTTTGTTATTGGTGTTATTGGTTAATTTTTTTTTTCTTGTGATGAAAACTTTTAAGATTTACTCTATTAGGAACTTTCAAATATACAATGAAAGATTATGAACTATAGTCACCATGGTGAACATTATATATCTATGGCTTATTAACTTCATACCTGGAAATTTTTACCTTTTGCCCATCCTTCTCCCCTCCCCCCTGGAAATTTTATTCTAATTGCTTCTATTTTCTATTGACAAAAGGGGCAAGAGAATTAACTAAGAGTGAGGATGAGGTGAGATGTTAAAAATCTGAGGTGAGAGAAGAAAAGTGAAATAGTCCTTAGCAAATAGGAGAGAGTATGGGCCTGAAAAATGTAATAATATTACTGGGCAGTTAAAAGCACACATGAAGTTGCCTGTGGTCATATATTTAAAGGGAGTCCAGTCATATCAGTGTGTCTAACCTCACACTGGGCCAGCCAGGAAATAAGGACATTCATGCCGTTGATCCCCTGAATAGTTACTGATATGATAATGCTTTGCTGTGTCTTCCCATAGTTGTTAGAATGTGGAAAACTTCCATAATGTAACCCACAAAAGCCTTCATGTTGTAACTCCTGCTCACTGCTCTAACCTTATCTCATACCGCAGTCAAGCTTTGCTCTTATAAGCCGTAGTAATGTGGAGATTATTTTTTGGTCTTCAAACTTAGTATACTGTATCCCTGCTCAGAAGCTTTGCATTTTTTTTTCTCCCTGGAATGTTCATACCTCTACTCTTTGCCTAATAAATGCATAGTCATCCTTCAAAACAGCTTGCTCTCTAAAGGCTTTTCTGATTTTCTCCAGGCTAGATAAAGGCTTCCTGTTATTGCTTTTTATGGTATATTGTTTTAGAATTCCAGCTCAAAGTAGTCAGGGATCCTGCCTGCCACATTCCTATACTAGATACTTAAACACTTTGTGAATGAATTCTTTTTTCTTAATTCTGTTTCATGTATAATGTGTTATCAAAAAGACTAACTGAATATTTTGTGACAACTTTTTTAAATTGCAAATACGTTCAATCTTAACTACAGAGATTTTAAAAAGAAAAAAAAGAGAGAGAGTTTTCATTTGGAACAGACTATCTACAATCTGGAGTGAGTGGGTGTTGGAAAAAGAAAATAAATATATACTGTATTTGGGAGACTAAGATATAAAATTATTCCAAATAATAAAGCTGTTTTTAGTTAAATTAGGAACATAAGGAAAGCATATTTGGGGTTTTGCAAAGCATTGTGAATTATACTTTAACATCTGTATAATCAGAAAATGTCATATCCATTCATGTTAAACCTAAGAATAAACACAAATATTGATCATTTTGCATATATTTATACTCTTTCTTTTTTAGGAAATAGAAATTTAATTTAATTATCTCTAAATTTGCATGAATTTACTGGTATTATATGACCTTGCATACTTTACTGTCATATTAAGTCAACTAGAATTGTAAAGTTCTGTCTCCTGGTCTCAGACAAGATCAATTTATAATCATAATAACACATTAGTTTAATATTTTATCCAGAGGAATACATGCCATGAATAAAGAATTTTAAGTACATGGAAAAATATGTGCATCGTTTCTGGATGACTATCCATTCCTTTATGCAATAGAAACTGATAAACTAAGAAGGAAGGTTGGCTGTCGTAAACTTTATTTTCTGTCTTAAAGATTAAAGTACCAGGTGTGTCAAAAAATGTATACACATGATTTGTATTCATCTTTTGTTATTGGTATATATTGAGTATTACAATTTTAATTGTTTTTTTTTCCTTTCTTAAAATGTATATACATTTTTTGGCACCCTCTGTATATAAAACACAATTCTAATTCACATTGTTAACTTTAAAATAACTTCAAATGGGCACAAGAATATTCATTCACCCTCTCACTATTATTGAAGTGTTGGGAATTGGAAAGGAAATATTTGCTGATGGAAATAAATTTTAAAAGATAGGGGATGACACTCTTCAAAGGGATACTAGGGTCAATAGCGTTCACGGGTGAATTCTCTTTCTATCACTGATTTATGATAGAAATCATATGTTACTTCCACTAAACTGTGAGCTGCTCAAGGATTTCTCTGCATATGGGAATCCGTGGCATATAGTAGGTTTCAACTATTTTTTGCACTGACCTTTCCAAAGTTTTCATAAAACCAGAAGCATAGATTCTTTTGTTTCCTCCCCTCTTTATAGCTTGTAGAGCAAAATTCTTATACACCTTTCTTTAGCTACTAGGGACCTTTCTTCACACAATTTCTGGGGCTCACTAGTGTGCTTTTTAGCATTCTAATTATACAAACAGGCTATGTTTTGTTTTAACAAGATTTACATATATTTTATAGTAATGGTTTCAGTAATATCATGTTCTAAATAAATTCTTGTTTTTGCCTTGGTTTTCACTATTTTTGATGTACTTTTACATTATAATAATCCGAACTTCACAATAACCCTTTGGGATAAAATGAGAGCATATTTTATCTTTATCCCCCATTTATAGATAATAAAACTAAGTCTCAGAATGATTAAGTGATTTGCGAAACCCTGCATTTTCCCTTCCCCACTGCAGGTCCCAGTAAGTAGAAGAGGTGAAACTTGATCCCATGTTCTATCCACTTAGTTCAATGCTCTTTCCCTGCACTCATTTATAGTAAGTAATGGAGTTTTTCCCAACATAATTTTTACATGAAAAGAAAACAATTCAAAATTAGCTTATGTTGTGGCTTCAAATGATAACCAGTCCAAATATGTGATTCTGTTGTGTTTAACTTTAGGTCATACAAATATCCTATTCATCCAACTTTTATTTACTGAATATTTCCAAAAATTATATTGCAGACATTTATTTAGGCACTGATGATATATTAATAATAAATGGGATCATCATGATCTTTACCTTCATGAAATTTAAAGTCCAGTGGAAATTATAAGGAATTGTGTAGGTCTTTAAAATAAATTGAGTTAAGCAGGCAATGAGAGAAAAGGTATAAGGTGCTAGGGGAGTACAGAAGAGAATCATCTAACACAGATAGAGTGGAGCAAGAATGCCTTCTTAGCTAATGTGCTTTAAAACTGAGACCAAAGTTTAAATAGGGGAAGGAAAGCATTTTTTGAAGATATTCCAAATTGTCCATATGCTCTTGAAGCACATGCATAATCTGCAGATTATACTTACCAATGTCTTATGGTGCCTGTCATTATAGCAATGGCACCATATTGATGATGTTAGTTTGGGTATGCAAAGAAGTCTGGCACTCAATTAATTTCTGTTAGTGCAGCAATGAGCTGTTCACTAGTCAATTCATTGCTTTTATAAGCTTTGTTGAAAAAGCCTTTTTTTTTTCTTAGATCCCTAGTAAGTATTATCTAGAATAGCCTCAGTTGTTAGGAATTTCCATCTTCATTGTTAATCTAAATTGTAGTATGAAAGTGACATTTATATAACTGTTAACCGCCATGTTATTTCAAGAAAAGGAGAACCCTAGAAAAATTAAGGACAACAAAATAAATGAATATCTATTGTATTACTTTATGCCAATAACTTTACATATGTTACTTAATAAAATATAGTCCTAAAACTACTAGGAGTTAGGTGATATTATTCTCATTTTAGAGAGAAAAAACTGAGGATCAAATCAGTTAAGAACTGGTTTAAGGTGATTTCTAATAAGACATAGGGTCAGGAATAAAACCTGGATTTGTTAGAAGTCTTTTTTTCACCACAGAGAGCTGGAAGAATCTTTTAAAATTCAGAGAGTCATCAACCATATTTCATTGATATGGAAACTGAGATACAAATTAAGTAACTTGCCTAAAGGCATACATCATAGGGGAATGAGAAAGATAAAAAGATAAAAATACAGTGGTTTATTTGTATAATGAATCACCTTTCAAATATGAAGTAAAATTCAGGGAAAAAAATATTTTACCATGAGTCTCTGAACACATGCATCTTGAGCTTATAATTTTACTATATTAAATAACATATGTGTTTCGTATTCCTATAACAAGCACATTGGGGGTTGACTAAACATTCACATTTGAAGTTCCAGTGAAGACTGATATTTGATTCCCGCCTGAGGTCAGTGCTGTGGAAAATATGCAGAAGATAGGCTTTGCCCATTGGGACCATTAAGGATAGTAATGTGCCACATAACATTTTGGTCAAAGATGGATCACATGTATGACGGTGGTCCCATAAAATTATAATGGAGCAGAAAAACTTCTGCTGCCTTGTGATGTCCTAGCTGCCATAGTGTTGTAATGCAATGCATTACTCACGTGTTTGTGGTGACGCTGGTATAAGCAAACCTAGTGTGCCACCAGTCAGAAAGTATAGCACATGTAATTACAGTAGTAGGCTGTACCATCTAGGTTGGTGTAAGTACACTCTATGATCCCACAATGACAAAATCACCTAACAACACATTAGGCAGAAGCATCGCTATTGTTAAGTGACACATGACTGTAGGAAAACTTTGAAACGTCTTAATAAAAGAAAAAAATCTATAGGGATACCTTGTTTTATTGCACTTCACAGATGTTGCATTTTTTACAAAATGAAGGTTTATGGCAACCCTGCATCTAGCACTCTATCAGCACAATTTTTCCAACAGCATTTGTTCATTTCATCTCTCTGTCACATTTTGGTCATTCTCTCAATATTTCAAACTTTTTCATTATTATTATAATTGTTATGGTGAGCTGTGATCTTTGAGATTACTATTGCAATTGTATTGGGGTGCCACACTGGCCATATAAGATGACAAACTTAATATATAAATATCGTGTGAATTCTGACTACTCCACCACCAAGCCATTCCTATGTCTCTCTCCCTCTCCTCAGGCCTTCTCTGATACACAACAATATTGAAATTAGGCCAATTAATAAACCTACAGTAGCTTCCAAGTGTTCAAGTAAGAAGAGTCATATGTCTCTCACTTTAAATCAAAAACTAAAAGTGATTGAGCTTAGTGAGAAAGGCATGTCTAAAGCCAAGACAGGCCAAAAGCTAGGCCTCTTGAACCAGGTACCCAATTTGTGAATTCAAAGGAAAAGTTCTTGAAGGAAATTAAAAATGTTACTCCAGTGAATGCACAAATGATAAGAAAATGAAACAGCCTTATTGCTGATATGGAGAAAGTTTCAGTGGTCTGGATAGAAGATCAAACCAACCACAACATTCCGTGAAGCCAAAGCTTAATCCAGAGCAAGTCCCTGATTTTATTTATATTAGTTTCAGGGGTACACCATAGTTATTGAACATTTATATACCTAAAGAATTGACCACCATGATAAGTCCAGCAACCATCTGACACTGTGCTATATAGTATCACAATAGTATCGATATTCCCTATGTTGTACATTACATCACCATGATTATTTGTTTAATACCTAGAAATTTGAACCTCTTATTCCCCTTCACATTTTCAACCCTTTTTAAATTTTTTCAATTACAATTGACAATCAATATTATTTTATATTAATTTCAGGCATATAGTATAGTGGTTAGACATTTATATAATTTAAGACATGATCCCCCTGACTAATCTAGTACTCACCTGGCACTATGCATAGTTATTACCATATTATTGACTATATGCTGTATGCTATACCCTACATCCCCATGACTACTTTGTAATAACCAATTGGTACTTCTTAATCCCTCACCCTTTTTTACCCACCCTAATCCGCCTCCCGTCTGGCAACCACCAAAATGTTCTCTGTATCAATGTGTTTGTTTCTGTTTTGTTTGCTTATTTATTTAGATTTTTAGATCCCATATATGAGCGAAATCACATTGCATCTGTTTTTCTCTGGCATACGGGGTGTGATCAAAAGATGCGGTGAACGTTTAAATAAATAAAAAATTATTAGAGTAAAAGACTCAGGGCCACTAATCTCCCTCAAATTGTTCCCCCTCGCTTTGAACACACTTATCCCATCATTCTTGCCACTTTCTGAAGCAGTTCTGGAAGTCATCTTTCATAAGTGTCTTTACTTCATCCTCCATCATAGCAATGCTCCATGTCACACACTGCTTCTGGTATGGCAATTTCTGTCAAATAAAAACATGGTTTCTTTTCATCTACCTTATTTACTGGATCTGGCACTGTGTGACTTTTGGCTCTTCCCCAAAGTCAAAATGACCATGAAAGGAAAACATTTTGAATTGAGTCATGACTTCAAGGCAGCCATGATAGTGCAACTAAAGATACTGATGAAAGAAGACTTCCAGAACTGCTTCAGAAAGTGGCAAGAAGGATGGGATGAATGTGTTCAAAGTGAGGGGGAGTATTTTGGGAGGGATTAATGGCAATCTGTTTTTCACTCTAATAAATTTTTTTAAATTAAACATTCACCGTATTTTTTAATTACACCTCATACTCCACTCAACACAATACTTTCCAGGTCCATCATGCTGCCACAGATGGCAACAACCCATTCGCTTCCATGGCCAAGCAATATTCTATTGTATATATGTACCATCTACTCATTATCCATTCATTCATTCATGGAAGGAAACCCAGACTGTCTCCACATTTTGGCCATTGTAAACAATGCTGTAATGAACATATGGATGCACACGTGCCCTTGAAATAGCATTTTGGGTATCTTAGAAAAAATACTCCGAAGTGGGATCACTGGATCATTCTTTATCCCTTGTTATAGCCTTTGTATCAGTGTGGCTACCCAACTGTTTTGTTTGTTTCCATTTTCATAACACATCTGTGTGTGTCTTTTGATCTGAAGTGAGACTCTTGTAGGAAGCTTATGTAAGGGTCTTGTTTTCTTAATCATTCAGCCACCTTATCTTTTGATTGGAGAATTGATCCATTTACATTGAAAGTAATTATTGATAGATATGTAGTTCTTGCCATTTTATTATTCATATTTTTTAATTCTTTCTTAAAGGAGTCCCTTTAGGATTCCTTGT
Organism: Rhinolophus sinicus; assembly: GCF_057876585.1. Classification (NCBI taxonomy): domain Eukaryota; kingdom Metazoa; phylum Chordata; class Mammalia; order Chiroptera; family Rhinolophidae; genus Rhinolophus; species Rhinolophus sinicus. The sequence goes on along the minus strand of NC_142518.1, from coordinate 55,169,973 downwards.
AATTCTGTTTTGGTGTTAATGAACTCCTTTAGCTTTTTCTTGTCTGGGAAGCTCTTTATCTGTTCTTCAATTCTAAATAACAGCTTTTCTGTGTAGAGTAATCTTAGTTGTAGGACCTTGCTTTTCCTTACTTTGAATATTTCCTGCCAGTTGCTTCTGGCCTATAAAGTTTCTGTTGACAAATCAGCTGATAGTCTTAGGGGTTCTCCCTTGTAGATAACTGCTTTTCACTGGATGCAAATTTAAGATTGTCTCTTTGTCTTTAACTTTTGGCATTTTAGTTATGTCATGTCTTGTGGGCATGTTTGGGTTCATCTTATTTAGGACTCTCTGTGCTTCCTGGCTTATATGTCTATTTCCTTTGCCAGATTAGGGAAGAATTCTGTCATTATTACTTAAAATAGGTTTGCAATTCCTTGCTCTCTCTTTTCTCCTTCTGGTACTGCTATGATGCAAATGTTGTTATGCTTGATGTTATGTCAGAGGCCCCTTAAACTACCCTAACTTTTTTGGATTATTTTTTCCTTCTGCCACTTTGTCTTCCAAATTGCTGGTTCTGTCCTCTGCTTCATCTAACCTATTGTTGATTCCCTGTAATGTATTCTTTATTTCCATTATTGTATTCTTTATTTCTGACTAGTTCTTCTTCATGTTTTCTATCTCCATTTTAAGGTTTCCTATCTCTTTGTTGAAGTTCTCACTGAGATCATTGAGCATCCTTATAACCAGTGTTAGGAACTCTGCATCTGGTAGATTGCTTGCCTCCATTTTATTTAGTTCTTTTTCTGGAACTCTGTTCTGTTCTTTCATTTGGGATATGTTTCTTTCTCTCCCCATTTTGGCTGCCTCACTGTGTTTGTTTCTATGTATTAGGTAGAGCTTTTAGATTTCCAGGTCTTTGTCAAGTGGCCTTATGTAGTAGGCGTGCTGTCGGGCTCAGTGGCGCAGTCTTCCTGGTTACCTGAACTGGGAGCTCCAGGTGTGTCCCTTGTGTGGGTTGTATGTGCCCTCCTGTTGTAGTTGAGCCTTGGTTGCTGTTTACATATCAATGGGAGAGATGGATCCTCGGGCTGATTGGTTGTGAGGACTAGCCCTGACTTCAGTGGAGGAGCTGTTGTGCAGGGGCTGACTCTATGTAGCAGGATTCGCTTCAGCAGGAGTCTGTTGTCTGCCCAATGTGTTATTTAGGTGTTTTGGCCCTGGAGGTGGCCGGGTGATGCTCTGGCTGGGTCTGAAGCTGGCCACCAGAGGTGCAAGCCCTGGGACATACTGGTAGGGCCCCCACCACAGGCCATATTCAGCCCAAGTTCATCCAGAGCCTGTACTCTGTCTAGGGCCACCTGACATGAGCCACAAAGTAATCTGTAAATGGCTGTCACCCACACTGGACTTGGAGGTGCCTGGCAAAGCCAAGCCACAAACTGAGGCCAGGTGTCACTTGTGCCGAGCTTAGGGCAGCTTAGCCAGAAGTATGAGACACACTGAAGCCATATGCTACTTGTTTGTGTTTTGTAAACCTTTGAGAGATTTTAGGAAAGTCCACAGCATGAGCCAAAGCAGGCCATTCATACGAAAAAGCTGCTGGAAGCAGCTTTGGTGGGCCCAAAATTTGGGTGAGGTGGGATCTCAGAGGATCAGGGCAAATGAACAATATTAGCCAAATTGATGGAGACTCAAATATGGTGGCTGCCTGCATCTGCACACTGAGAAGGGGGAGGGCTCAGCAAAGAAACAATGGCTTTCACCATCTCCTCCATCCAGGAGAAAGTTACCCTTCTAGCTCTAGCCTTGAAACCAGACAATTCACTTCCTCCCTGTGTGTCCCTGGTGCCTTTTGAGCTGCTGCTGCAGCACTGGAGCTCAGAGCAAGTGAGTCCATCAGCAAGTAAGTCCATGCCTTGGCCTTTTAAGAGGGGCACCTGGGACTGCAGCTACCCTCTGTTTCACTCAGATACAATTTCTACTGGTTTTCACAGCCAGAAGTTATATGGGCTTTTCTCCCTGGCATTGAAACCCTGGGCTGGGGAGCCTGGTGTGGGGCTGGGACCCCTCATTCCTCAGGTGGGGGGGTACCATCACAGCCACCGACAATATCCTTGCTGATTTTTAATGGTCACACGTGGGTGTGGAACCAGCCTGTTCCACATTTCCACCCCTCCTACCAGTCTCAAGGTGGCTTCTTCTGTATGTCCTTAGTTGTGGGGCTTTGGTTCAGGTAGAATTCAGGTGATTCTCAATGATGGCTGTTCTACAGTTTAGTTGTAATTTTCATAGAGTGATGAGAGGAGGCAAGCACAATATTTAACTACTCTGCCATCTTGACTGGATCTCTTGGCCCTGACTTTCTTTAATTTTATGAATGCTGAGAGTGGTAAGCAAGCTTCAGAAGAAAAGTCTGAAGCTAGCTGAGTTTGGTTCATGAGTTTTAAGGAAAGAAGCCATCTCTAAAACATAAAAGACAAAGGTGAAGCAGCAAATGTTGATGTAGAAGCTGCAGTAAGTTTTCAGAATGTTTCACTAAGATAATTAATGAAAATGGCTACATGAAACAACAGGTTGTCAATGGATGTAAAACAGCCTTATTTTAGAAAAAGATGCCATCAATACTTTTCATAGCTAGAGAGGAGAAGTCAATGTCTGACTTCAAAACTTCAAAGGACAGGCTGACTCTAAATGCAGCTGGTGACTTTAAATTGAAGCCAATGCTCATTTGCCATTCCAAAAAATCCCAGAGCCCTTAAGAATTTTGCTAAATCTAATCTGCCTGTGCTCTATAAATGGAACAACAAAGCTTGGGAACAGCACATGTGTTTACAACACATTTGATTAAATATTTTAAGCCTACTTTTGAGACCTAATGCTTAGAATAAACACACACACACACACACACACACACACACACACACACACACACAAGGTCTGACAATTAAGTTCACGAACATGTTGCAACGATGTTGCTAACCTTTTTGATATTAGAAGGATTATGTATTATGAATTTGTACCAACTGGACAAACAGTTAACCAAGTTGACTATTTGGAAGTGCTACAGAGGCTGTGTGAAAATGTTAGATGACCTGAACATTTCACCAACAATTCATGGCTCTTGCATCACGACAATGCACCAGCTCACATGGCACTGTCTGTGAGGGAGCTTTTAGCCAGTAAATAAATAACTATATTGGAAAACCCTCCCTGCCCACTTGATCTGGCCCCCAGTGACTTCTTTCTTGACCTAAAGATAAAGGAAATATTGAAAGGAAGACATTTTGATGAAATTCAGTACATCAAATGTAATACGATGACAGCTCTGATGGCCATTCCAGAAAAAGAGTTCCAGAATTGCTTTGAAGGTGGACTAGGCACTGGCGTCAGTGCATAGCTTCCTCAGGGGAGTACTTCGCAGATGACCATAGTGATATTCAGTAATGAGGTATGTAGCACTTTTTGTAGGATGAGTTCACGATCTTAACTGTCAGAATATATATATATATACACATATATATATACACAGACATATATATACATATATATACACACACAGACATATATATGTGTGTGTATATATATATATATATATATATATATATATATATTATTACTGGGACTGACAAAAAATGTATACAAATGGACACTTTGGTCAACGTTGCTCACGCTGTAGTTCACTATAATCAGAAGTGTCTGGACACTGATGGCAACTACTTTGAGAACATATTGTAAGTGCAGAATTCAAACGTGGCTTGTATTCATCTTTTGTTATTGGTATATATTAATACAGTTTTTTTCTTTCTTAAAATGTGTGTAGATAGATAGATAGACAGATAGACAGACAGATAGATAGATATAATTTGAAAATATTGCTGTTTTTTGATAATGCAGCTTCTCGTCACCCAAGAGCTCTGATGGAGATGTACAATAAAATTAATGTTGCTTTCATACCTGCTAACACAACATTCATTCTGCAGCCCATGGATCAAAAAGTAATTTTTACTTTCAAGTCTTTTTATTAAAGAAATATATTTTGTAAGGCTATAGCTGCCATAGGTAGTGATTGTTCTAATGGATCTGGGCAAGGTCAATTGAAAAACTTCTGGAAAGGATTCACCATTCTAATGCCATTAAGAACATTTGTGATTGATGGGAGTACAAGAAAATATCAACATTAACAGGTATTTGGAAGAAGTTGATTCCAACCCTCATGGATGACTTTGAGAGGCTCAAGACATCAGTCAAGAATGTAATTGTAGATGTGGTGGAAATAGCAAGAGAACTAGAATTAGAAGTAGAGTCTGAAGATGTGATTAAATTACTGCAATCTCATGAGAAAAAAAAATTAATGGATAAGTAGTTGCTTCTTCTGGATGTGAAACAAACAAACAAACAACAAAAAAACAGTGGTTTCTTGAGATGTAGTCCACTTCTGGTGAAAATGCTGTGAAGATTGTTGAAATGACAAGAAAGGATTACATAAACTTACATAAACTTATTTGATAAAGCAGCAATAGGTTTTGAGAGCATTGACTCCAATTTTTAAAGTTCTACTGTGAGTAAAATGCTAACAAACAGCATTGCATGCTACAGAGAAATCACTTGTGATGGAAAGAGTCAATCAATGCAGCAAACTCCTTTGTTGTTTTAAGAAATTGCCACAGTCACCCCAATCTTCAGCCACCAGCACCCTGATCAGTGAGCCACCATCAACATCAAGGCAAGATGAAAAGATTATTACTTCCACCAGTGAAAAGATTATTACTCACTGAAGGTTCAAGAAGATGGTTAGCATTTTTAGCAACAGAGTATTTTTTAAGATATGTACAGTACATTGTTTTTGTTTAAACATAATTATGTTACACACTAAATAGACTACAGCATAGTTTAAACATAACTTTTATATGCACTGGGAAAGTGAAAAAGATATATAGATGAATGTAACTAGATTATGAAAGTCCTTACTGTATAATTCCAAGTAACAACTCACATTGCTAAGTGTATAATGTTGCAGACCCATCTCATATTTATAGACACATAAAGATGAAATGTAACAATGAAAAAGAGTATATAAGAAAGTAGTTGCCAGGTGGAAGAGGTGTAATTATTTTAATAGGAAGGGAAAGGATGCTGATATATTCATTGAAAAGCATTAATTCTTTTCCCACCAACATTATACATTATCATGATACACCCTCTTTGTAAGTAAGAATATTTTTGCCCTTCTGTTTCTCTTCAGCTCTTCTCTCCTGTTTTCATTGTCTCACTAGTATCTGTATTTTAAATTTAATGCTGTCTTGTCTATAATTGTGATAAATTTTTTACTCTGTATATGAATTATTTTAATTGTTGAAAGGCTACAGTGTTTATATTACTGTGGCCCTGCTGCAGAGCCATTGTTAACTAGAAGTTGTTATTTTAAAGGGTATTCCGCAATTGCTATTTTGATTTAATATTTGTTCAAAGTGCTTTTCAGGTGAGAAAAGGACTAATGTTCTGTTTCCACATTTTTTGTTTTTACTTATTTGTTTCATCTTTGATATTTTTTGTAGTTATAGTGTTTTGTGATCATAAAATATATTTTTTCTAATTCTTTCTACTTTTTGGAATTTTTTTCAGATATTAATAACATAATATCCAGTCAATTATTATATATGTTTAATAGAGGTATGAAAAGAAATTGTTATATGATTATAGGATGTGGAGTTCTAAATATGTCTATTAGAAAAAGCATATTACTGTATCACCCAAAACTCTATAAACAATTATTAGTGTACTGGATCAGGTAACAACTGAGAGTAAGTTAGAGTTTTATACTCTTATTATTGTTTTTCTTTTTAAATTTCTTGAATTTCCACCAAATTAATTCTTATATAATATTTATCAAGCAGCCTTAGAGTAACATTCAATAAATGCCAGTTATTGTAATTATATATTGGATGCATTATAATTTTTACATATAGAATCTTGATTTTATATCATTATGAATTATATACATCATCATTAAAAAGCAACCTACTTTTTTTTATTTTAAAATACCTTTGTTTGTGAATTCAACTTTTTCCGGTATTTGTCTTTTGATTTTTTTGAAAATTTTATTAGATAATATTGAGGAACAGTGTGTTTTTCCAGGACCCATCAACTCCAAGTCAAGTCGTTGTTTTCAATCTAGTTGTAGAGGGCACAGCTCACTAGCCCATGTGGGAATCTAACCACCGACCTTGATGTTATGAGCACTACACTCTAACCAACTGAGCCAACTGGCCACCCTGATATTAGTCTTTCAACTACTTTTTTCGCATTTGAAATTCAAACTTTCAGAAGCACATTATTTTATTCATGTCTTTTGTAAATATCAAAAAACAACTTTGTTTTTAATATGATACTGAGTGCTTTTCTTTTAATAATTGTAATTTACTCTAAAGTAATTGTTATGATGCTCACAGCCTTCCTTTTCTCAACTTATTATATATGTATTTAAGTTTCCTTTTTTTCTATATTCTAGTATAATTCTGCTCCTCCTCCCCATAATTTTGAAGCTATATATTTTATTTTCATTTCAATTAGTAATAGAGTTTACCACTCAGGTTTATATTTGCATTGTATTTTATGAACTTCAGGAACAAAATAGTAACTATAGTTTTCCTGCTTATGAGATATATTAAAATTAATTTGCACCAATTTCCTCCTGTCTGTACTCACATATCTAATTTTTAAATCTAGTCTTAACCCATTTTGGTTATTTATTTGGCTATTATTTTTTATTCTGTAACTCTTCTTTCATGACTGGTAAAACTGTCTGTTTTTAAAGTATAATTGACACAGTTACTTAGACTTATTTTTAATTTTAAGGTATTGTTTTCTTTCTGCAAGTCCTTTTATATAATGGGTCATTTGTTAACATTTTTATTTTGACATTTTGATATTTGACAGTTTCAGTAATTAAGTAAGTTTCTTGATCTTTCTAGACTGATGTCAATTCTAACATATACAAGTTTAACAAAATATTAGTAACTGGTATCCCTGGAATTTTTTGGATATATGCATATTTACATTTTCTAGGAAGAGTCATTAGCTAATATAAAATTATCAAATTACTATATTTGAATAATTTTTTAAAGTTATGCTCCAGGACAAACTAGGAGGGAGGGAGTTTAGAAAGTATACTCAAATCTATATGAACATATGCATATTAAAAGTACAAGTATTGCACTAATAATCTTTAAAAGTTTTGGTGTTAAAGGAAAGTTCTTATATTGGAAAGGTTATAATTTGCTTTTTTTTTTTCCCTTTCAGAATGGTACACTTGAAACCTATATAATTTTCTTTTTAATTTCAGCACAGTCGAAGCAAAATTGACAAACAATATTGTGATATATTTAAAGTGTACAACATGATTAATTGATATATATTGTGAAAGGATTCTCCCCATCAAGTTAATTAACACATTCATCACCTCACATATTTAATTTGCTTTTGTGTATGTGTTAGAACTTTTAAGGTTCACTATCTTAGAAAATTTCAATTATACAATACAGTATTATCAACTATAGTCATCATGTTATAGATTAGATCTTCAGACCTTATTCATTTTATAACCAAAAGTTTCTATGCTTCTAAAAATTCTCCCTATTTTCCCCACCACACAGCTCTTGGCAACCACTTTTCTGCACTTTGTTTCTATGAATATGCATATATATATATATATATATGTATATATATATATATATATATATATATATATATATATATATATATATATATATATAAAATTCCACATATGCGCGATAGATCCATGGAGTATTTGTCTTTGTCTGGCTGATTTATCTTACTTAGCAGTATGCCCTCCGGGCTCATCATCTTGTCACAAATGTCAGACTTTCCTTCATTTTTATATCTGAATAATACTTGAATATATTCAAAGGATGCCAAAAAATATATATACACATTTTAAGAAAGGATAAAACTATTGAAATTATGCTGATGGTAACCACTTTGAACATCTCTTGCAATTGCAGAAGTCAAACGTGACTTGAATTCATCTTTTGCTATCAGTATATATTGAGTATTACAGTTTTAATAGTTTTTTCCTTTCTTAAAATGTGTGTACATTTTTTGGATATATATATCTATATATAGATATAGATATAGATATCCATTTCTTCATCCATTCGTCCGTGGAAGAACACTTAGGTTGTTTCCTAACCTTGCCTATTGTGAATAATGCCACAATGAACATAGGAGTATAAATATCTCTTCAAGATAATGGTTTCATTTCCTTTGGTTATATACTCAGAAGTGCGATCACTGGATTTTATGGTAGTTCTATTTCTAACTACTTGAGGAAACTCCATACTGTTTCTCACAGTGGCTATACCAGTTTGCATTTCTACCAATAGTGAAGTGTGCAAGTTTTGCCTTTTCTCTACATTTTCTGTGGTTTTCAGTGTGCAGAATTTTACCTTTGTGGTTAAATTTATTTCTAAGTATTTTTGATGTTATTATAATGGGACCATTTTTTTAAACTTCTCTTTCTGACAGTTTCTTGTATACAAACAGAACTATATTTTTCTTACTGATTTTGTATCTTGCAACTATACTGAATTCTTTTTTAGTTTATTGGGGTGACAATTGTTACTAAAATTGCATAGATTTCAGGTGTACAATTCTGTATTACATCATCTATAAATCCCATTATGTGTTCACCACCCAGAGTCAGTTCTCCTTCCATCAGCATATATTTGATTCCCCTTACCCTTGTCTCCCCCCCCACCCCTTACCCTCTGGTAACCAGTAAACTATTGTCTGTGTCTATTAGTTTTTGTTTCAAATTTGTTTGTCTTGTTCTTTTGTTGTTTTTGGTTTATATACCACATATCAGTGAAATCATATGGTTCTCTGCTTTTTCTGTCTGACTTATTTCGCTTAACATTATACTCTCAAGTTCCATCCATGTTGTCACAAATGGTCCTATTTCATCTTTTCTAACTGCCGAATAGTATTCCATTGTGTATATATACCACAACTTCTTTATCCATTCATTTATCGAAGGACATTTTGGTTGTTTCCATATCTTGGCCACCGTAAATAAAGCTGCAATTAACATTGGAGCACACGTATCTTTATTGATACATGTTTTTGTTTTTTTGGGTAGATACCCAAGAGAAGGATTGCTGGGTCATATGGTAATACTATTTGTAATTCTTTGAGGAACCTCCACACTGCCTTCCACAGCGTCTGCATCAGTCTGCATTCCCACCAACAGTGTATGAGGGTTCCTTTTTCTCCACAGCCTCTCCAACACTTGTTACTATTTGTCTTGTTGAAGATAGCCATTCTGACTGGGGTGAGGTGATATCACATTCTGATTTTTATTTGCATTTCTCTGATGATTAGTGATGTTGAGCATTTTTTCATTTCTATTTGCCATTTGTATGTCCTCTTTGGAGAAATGTCTCTTCAGGTCGTCTGCCCATTTTTCAATTGGGTTGTTTGTTTTTTTGTTGTTGAGTTTCATGAGTTCCTTGTGTATTTTGGATATTAGCCCCTTATCGGAGGCACTGTTTGCAAAAATCTTCTCCCATTCAGTTGGTTGCCTCTTTATTTTGTCGATGGTTTCTTTTGCTGTGCAGAAGCTTTTAAGTTTGATATAGTCCCATTCATTTATTTTAGCTTTTACGTCCCTTGCCTTTGGAGTCAAATTCATAAAATGCTCCTTGAACCCAAGGTCCATAAGTTTAGCACCGATGTTTTCTTCTATGGAATTTATTGTTTCAAGTCTTATGCTTAAGTCTTTCATCCATTATGAATTAATTTTGGTACATGGTGACAGACAGCAGTCCAGTTTCATTCTTTTGCATGTGGCTTTCCAATTCTGCCAGCACCATTTATCGAAGAGGCTGTCTTTTCTCCATTGTATTTTTTTGGCTTCTTTGTCAAAAACTATCTGTCCATATTTATGTGGTTTTATTTCTGGGTTCTCATTTCTATGCCATTGGTCTATGTGTCTGTTTTTCTGCCAATACCATGCTGTTTTGATTATTGTAACCCTGTAGTACAAGCTAAAGTCAAAGAGAGTGACACCTCGAGTATTGTTCTTTTTTCTTAAGATTGCTTTGGCTATTTGGAGTCATTTGTGGTTCCAAACAAATCTGATGATTTTTTGTTCTGTTTCTTTAAAAAATGTCATTGGGATTTTTGATGGGGATTGCATTAAATCTGTATATTGTTTTGGGTAATATGCCCATTTTAACTATGTTGATTCTTCCAATCCATGAGCACGGAATGTCTCTCCATTTCTTTGTGTCTTCTTCAGTTTCTTTTAAAAATGTCTTATAGTTTTCAGCATATAGGTCTTTCACATCCTTGGTTAAGTTTATTCCTAGGTATTTTATTCTTTTTGATGCATTTGCAAAAGGAATTGTTTTTTGTAATTCTTTTTCTGAGATTTCATTGTCAGTATATAGGAATGCAGTGAACTTTTGTACGTTGATTTTGTAGCCGGCCACATTAATATATTCGTTCATTGTTTCTAGTAGCTTTTTGGTAGAGTCTTTAGGGTTTTCTATATATATAGCATCATGTCATCTGCAAAGAGTGATAATTTAACTTCTTCATTCCCAATTTGGATGCCTTTTATTTTTTTCTCTTGCCTGATTGCTCTGGCAAGGACTTCCAACACTATGTTGAAAAGCAGAGGTGATAGGGGAAAGCCCTGTCATGTTCCTGAACGTAGAGCAAAGGGCTTCAGTTTTTCACTGTTAATTATGAGATTTGCTGAGGGTTTGTCATATATGGCCTTTATTAGGTTAAGGTAATTTCCTTCTACACCAATTTTATCAAGTGTTTTAATCATAAATGGATGTTGTATCTTGTCAAAAAATTTTTTCTGCATCAATTGATATAATCATGTAATTTTTGTTCTTTATTTTGTTTACGTGATGTGTCACATTAATGGATTTGCGGATGTTGAACCATTCTTGTGCCCCTGGGACGAACCCCACTTGGTCGTGATGAATAATCTTTGTAATGCATTGTTGCATTCGATTTGCTAGAATTTTGTTTAGGAATTTTGCATCTGTATTCATCAGAGATATTGGTCTGTAGTTCTCTTTTTTTGTGTTGTCCTTACCAGGTTTTGGTATCAGGGTAATATTGGCCTCATAAAATAAGTTGGGGTGTACTGTCTCTTTTTCAATTTTTTGGAAGAGTTTGAACAGGATTGGTATTAGATCCTCTTTTAAGGTTTGGTGGAATTGACTAGTGAAGCCATCTGGTACTGGACTTTTGCTTTTGGGAAGGTTTTGGATGACTGATTCAATTTCGTTACTGGTGATCGGTCTGTTTAGACTTTCCAGTACTTCATGGTTCAGCCTAGGAAGGCTATATGTTTCTAACAACTTGTCCATTTCTTCTAGGTTATTGAGTTTGGTGGCATACAGTCCTTCATAGTATTCTTGGATGATCTTTTGTATTTCTGTGGCCTCCGTGATAACTTCCCCTTTTTCGTTTCTGATTTTGGTAATTAGTGTCTTCTCTCTTTTTATCTTAGTGAGTCTAGCCAAGGGTTTGTCAATTTTGTTAATCTTTTCAAAGAACCAGCTCTTTGTCACACTAATTTTTCTATTGTCTTTTTGTTCTCTATTTCATTTAGTTCTGCTCTGAGTTTTATGATTTCCTTTCTTCTGCTGAACTTGGGTTTCATTTGTTCTTCTTTTTCTAGTTCTTTAAGGTGTAACGTGAGGTTACTTAGTTGGGATTTTTCTTGTTTCTTGAGATAGGCCTGTAATGATATAAATTCCCCTCTTAAAACTGCTTTTGCTGCGACCTAAAATTTTGGTAGGATGTATTTTCATTCTCACTTGTTTCTATGTACCTTTTGATCTCTCCTTTAATTTCTTCTTTGACCCAGTCATTCTTTAAAAGTATGTTGTTTAATCTCCATGTATTTGTGTTTTTTCCTACTTTGTTTTTGCAGTTGATATCCGATTCCAAAGCCTTGTGATCAGAGGATATGCTTGGTATGATTTCAGTCTTCTTAAATTTGCTGAGGATGATTTTATGTCCCCTATATGGTCTATTTGAGAAAGTTCCATGTACACTAGAAAAAAATGTACAGTCTGATGGTTTAGGGTGAAATGCTCTATATATGTCAATTATGTCCATTTCATCTAATGTGTCATTTAGGGCTGCTATTTCCTTATTTATTTTCTGTTTGGATGATCTATCCATAGCTGTCAATGATGTATTTAAGTCCCCTAGTATAATTGTGTTTTGGTCAATTTCTCCCATTAGTTCTGTTAGTAGTTGCTTGGTATATTTCCGTGCTCCCTGACGGGGGACATAAATATTGATGACTGTTATTTTTCTTGTTGTATAGTCCCCTTTACCGTTATGAAATGTCCTTCTTTGTCTCTTGTTACCTTTTTCACCCTGAAGTCTGTTTCATATGATATCAGTATGACTACCCCTGGTTTTCTCTGGATAACATTTGCTTGGAGTGTCAATTTACACCTTTCACTTTGAGTCTATGCTTGTCCTTGTAGCGGAGATGTGTCTCTTGGAGACAACATAAGGTTGGGTTTAGTTTTTTGATCCAATCTGCTACTCTGTGCCTTTTTATTGGTGAGTTCAGTCCGTTTACATTTAGGGTGATTATCGATATGTGAGGATTTCCTTTCATTCTATCTTTAGTTTTCTGGTAAGGCTGTGTCTCCATTGTTTCTTTTCCTTTTTGTTGTTGTCTATTATTTCTTTGTGGTGGTATTCTATGATGTTTCTCTCTGTTTCTTCTTTTATTACAGTATATATTTCAGTTCAGGATTTTTTTTTTTTTTTTTTTTTTTTTGAGTGGTTACCCTTAAGTTTATGTAAAAGAAAGTTTGATATTTAGAGTATTCCATTTTCTTCAGCACGCTTACTTTATCCTTTCCCATATTCCAGTTCAGGCCTTTACTCTCACACTTTTTATGTTTTGGTTGCCACAGACTGTCCCTGTTGATGGTGGTTGAATAGCCTCCTGTTGTATTTCTTGTAGTGCAGGTCGTGTATTAGAAAATTCCCTCAGCTTCTGTATGTCTGGAAATGTCTTTATTCCTCCTTCATATCTAAAGCATATCTTTGCTGGATGTATTATTCTTGGCTTATAATTTCTCTCTTTCAATAGTTTGAATATTTGGTTCCATTCCCTCCTGGCTTGTAGAGTTTCTGCTGAGAAATCTGATGATAATCTAATGGGCTTTCCTTTGTAGGTTACTGTTTTCTTTTCCCAGGCTGCCTTGAGGATTCTTTCTTTGTCATTGATTTTTGACAGCTACAATACAATGTGCTTTGGAGAAGGCCTGTTGGGATTGAGGTAATTAGGTGTTCTATTTGCTTCTTGGATTCGAGGATTCAGTTCTTTCCATAAGTTTGGGAAGTTCTCATTGATGATTTGTTTGAATATACTCTCTGTCCCCTTCTGTCCTTCTTCTCCTTCTGGTATGCCCATTATTCTTATATTGCTCTTTCTGATGGGGTCAGAAAGTTCTTGTAGGTTTCTTTCATTTCTTTTAAGTCCCAAGTCACTTTCTTCTTCCATCTGTGTAATTTCCATGTTTCTATCTCCGATGTCACTGATTTTTTCCTCCATCTGGTCAACTCTACTACCTAAGCTGGCTATTTGATTCTTCATTTCTTCTATTGAGTTCTTAATCTCCAGAAATTCTATTTGGTTCTTTTGTAAAATTTCAATCTCTTTTGCAAAATGTTCATGTTGTTCTTTGATTGTGTTTCTGAGTTAATTAAACTGCCTTTCTGTGTTTTCTTGCATCTCATTGAGATTTTTCAGAACTGCGATCTTGAATTCTCTGTCATTTAAGTCACATATTTCCATACCTTTAAGTTTGATTTCTGGAGACTTTTCACTTTCTTTCTGAGCCTTCTTGTTGCCTTGGTTATTCATGGCAATTACTGATTTATTATTTCTCTTCGTAGACATCTACAGGAGTGGCTTCTGCAACAGGTTGATAGGAAGAGGTCTTTCTTTTGTTTTCCAGTATTTGTTGGTATTATGTTTTGTTTTGTTTTCCAAAGACTTTTATTGGGGAAGGGAACCAGGACTTTATTGGGGAACAGTGTGTACTTCCAGGACTTTTTTTTTTCCAAGTCAAGTTGTTGTCCTTTCTATCTTAGTTGTGGAGGGTGCCGTTCAGCTTCAAGTTGTCCTTTCAGTCTTAGCTGTGGAGGGCGCAGCTCAGCTCCAGGTCCACTTGCCATTGCTAATTCCAGGGGACGCAGCCCACCATCCCTTACGGGAGTCGAACCGGCAACCTTGTGGTTTAGAGGACGCGATCCAACCAACTGAGCCATCCGGGTTCTCACCTGCAGCTCAGCTCAAGCTGCCATGTCAATTTTCGTTGCAGGGGGCGCTGCCCACCATCCTTTGTGGAACTCGAGGAAGTGAACTGGCAGCTTTGTGGTTGAGAGCCCACTGTCCCATGTGGGAATTAAACCGGCAGCCTTCGGAGTTAGGAGCATGGAGCTCTAACCGCCTGAGCCACTGGCCAGTCCCATGGTAGAGTGTTTTATTTTCTCTCCAACTACGGCCTTTTTTTCTCTCTCATACTGTAGTGCTATGTTTTCTCTGCACTATTCCAGCTTCTCACACAATGGGGGGATTCCCTGGGAGATGGGCTTCTCCTCTGTTAACCGTTCTCCTGGGTCATAGGGCGCAGTGTCCGTGTGGGTATGCATAGAGCTTTTGAAGTTCCAAAGCTCTTCCTGCACCAGATTCAGAGCCCATGTGTTTCAGCAGTGCTGTTTACTCCAGCAGGGATCCACCCAGATAGGTGGGGCCAGGGGCAGGGTGAATTGTGAGAGGTGGCCCAGAGCAATGTCAGTGACCACCACCACAGCCGTTCCTGCTTCCACATCTCCCTCCCCTTTGCCAGAACTAGTTGGGCTGCAAAACTCTGTCTGTAGACTATGGTTCTCAAAACAGCAAATATTCTGTTCTTTTGATCTGACACTGCTACTGTTCCGCTTCTAGCACTGGGCAGGTGGGGGCGGGGCGAGCTCTGGGAGGGTAGGGAGGGGGCGGCTAGTCTCAGTGCCTAAGGCTTCTGTTCTCTGCTCAGCAATGAGGGCTTAAACCACCGTTTTCAGCCTTCTTCCCTCAGTCTTTGCTTTGAGGTCTCTGCCATGAGCGTTGGGTTCAGCCGTGTTATATGCTGCCCCCTCAGCCTTATGGGCCATAAGCGGGGCCCTAGTAGTCCGAGTTCTTCCCTCTCCCGCAGCTGCGGTAGTTCTGGGATCAGCGAGCTCAGAGCACTGAGTTAGGTCTGTGTCTTGCACCCAGGCGGCTCCGTCTCCGCACTTCTCCCTTCCCTCCCCCACTCGCGTGATTCGCCCACCTTTAGGTGAATTCAGTAGTGGGCCTCTTCATCTTGCCTGTCTGCTGTGCAGGAAGTCCTGTGTGGATTTATAGTTGTTTGATTTGTTGTAAATTCCAGCTGCGATTTCCAGAGGCTCACCTCACGCCGCCATTTTGATGACTATACTGAATTCTTTCATTAGTTCTAACAGTTTTTTGGTGGAGTCTTTAGGGTATTCTATGTATAATATGATGCCATCCACAAATAGAGAACATTTTATTGTTATTTTGTGACCTGTGTGCCTTTTATTTCTTTGTCTTGCCTAACTGCTCTGAGTAGGACTTCCAGTACTATGATTAATAAAAGTGTCAAGAGTAGATATTTTTATCTTGCTCCTGATCTTAGAGGGAAAACTTCCTTTTTTCACCCCAAACAAAAACTGTTATCTATGTAAAACTTGTTCCAATTTTTAGACTACAAAGTCGAACGCTTTTAAAATTCACGTGGAAATAAAAACATCCCAGGTTTTCTAAAATTGCATACTAAATATGAAATAGCCTATTAAATAGCATTCTACTGCCTGTAATTTAAAAAACAAAACAACTGAAAAGTTCTGAATCGAGGTGGTGGCATACATAATAGAAGCATGTCTTTCTAGAGTCACTTTTTGGGACTTAATATGAATGGGGGTTACATATCAATATTATTCATCTTGGTTTTCAGAACTTGAAAAATCTTGTGCCACTTACTTTTGGCTTCCATGGTTTCTGATGAGGTATTGGCTGTCTTTTTTTTTTTCCTCTGGTTGCTTTCAAGATTTTTAACTTGTCCCTTAGTTTTCAGAATTTAATTATGATGTGTCATGGAATGGATTTCTTTGTATTTATTCTGTCTGTGATTCTCTTAGCTTCTGGGATTTGCAAGTGTATGTCTGTTGCCAAATTTGGGGAGTTTTCAGCCATTATTTTGGCTCACATTTTGTCAGCCTCATCCTTTTCTTCCAGGACTCCAATGACACAATGTTAGATCTTTGGTTCCACAGGTCCCTGCAGCTCGGTTCATTGTCATTCAGTCTATTTTCAATCTGTATGTCAGATTGGATAGTGTTTGTTTTTTTCTATCTTCCAGTTCATGGTTTCCTTCTCTTCTTCCATTCATTCACCTGTTGAGTCTATCCACTGAACCTTTTATTTTGGTTATTGACTTTTTAAGTTCAAATTTTTCCATTTGGTTCTTCTTTAAATATATATTTTGCTGAGACTCTCTCTGTTTTTCATTTAAGTGTGTTCATGATTGCTCATTGAAGAAGTCTTATAATGGCTGCTTTACAATCTTTGTCAGATAACTCTAACATCTCTGTCATCTCAGAGTTGGCAACTACTGATTACCTTTTATGATTCAGTTTGAGACCTTTCTGGTTCTTGTATAATGAGTAATTCTTTTTTTTATTTTTATTGAAACTTGGACATTTTCATACCATGCTATGGGATTCTGGATTTTTCATAAACATTCCATTTTAGCTGGCTCCCTCTGACACCATCCCGGAGGGTCTGAGGGGGCTAGGGTAGGCATTGCCTCTTTCCTGACAGTTGGAGACAGAAGTCCAAGTTCCTCACATAGTGTCACCAGCACCATAAATTGAGAGGACTCACTATCGCCTGGCAGGGATGAGAGTGTGTCTCCCTCCTCAGTCTCCTCTGATACCACTATGAACGTCTGACTTCTTCAGCTCCAAATCTGCGATAAATGTGGCAAAAAGAAAACCCAGGGACTCACCACTGTGTCATTCTTTGGATCTCAAGGTCCCTGGCCAGGCTGCCTTTTTCTCTCCACTTTTAAGAGTCTTATGTTTTTGTATATGACATTCAAAGGTTTTATCTGTAATTAATGGGAAGACTGGGGAAAAGTGCATCTGCTCCATCTTCCCAGAAGTAGAAGTCCTGATGTGCTATTCTTCATCTCTAAATAGACTTTTAATGATATCAAAGTCGAAAGAGATGAGTTCCTAAAGAGATGTTTTAAGGACACATATGATTAATGCCACAGATCAATATTTACTTACCATGCACTCACTGGCCTAATTTAACTCCAATATAGGTCTCACGACAATAATATTTTACACTGATTTTATCATTCAGAGTCAATACACTGTTAAGAAAATAAAACAGCTAATTTTGGCCACTCCAGATTTTTCCCATTGCTTTCAACACTTCCATTCAGCAAAAAGTACTGTGGAGTAAAATGCTAAATTCTATGGAGAACATAAAAATGGAAAACCCAATTTTCTCTCTAGGAGTTTGTAAATCAAAAGAAAGACAAACGAGTAACAAAAATAGATAAAAGTCAGAATACAATAAGGAATAACAGGTTACTTTGTAGCACAGTCTGGAAGAAGGAGGAATTCTTCCTCTGCTATATGACCAAGGACTGCTTCACAAAATAAGTGACATTGAAAGATGGGATAAAACTGAAGTTGCACATCTCCAGGAGAGGGGATATTCCCAGAGAAAGAGACCATAAATGAAGGTAAGAATAGAGGGAAGACAGACATGTGTAATGAATTAACAAGTACAGGCACACCTCCGAGATATTGCAGGTTCAGTTCCAGACCACCGTAATAAAGCAAATATCGCAATAAAGCAAATCACTCTAATTTTTTGGTTTCCCAGTGAATAATAGTTATGTTTATACTATACTGTAGTCTATTCAGTGTACAGTAGCATTATAAGTAAAAATCAATGTACCTACCTTAATTAAAAAAATACTTTATTGCTGATGCTCTCTCTTTACTTCCTCCATCCCTTTCCCACTGTCTATTTCTCACTCTCCTCCCTTGTTCTGTTCTTTCTCTCCTACTTCTTCCATTTGTCTGTTTCTCACTATCTCTGTCTTTTCTCCTCCTCATCCTGCCTCCTTTCTGCTACCTCTCTATCTCTTTTCTCCCTCTGCCTTTCTCATTCCCTGAATCTTTATATAAGCTCTCTGTTTTTCACTCCCTTTCTCTTTGTCTCTGGATCTGCCTTTCCCACTGTCACATTCTTTTGCTTTCTCACTGTCTCTATTTCTCTATGATTCTAAACCTTTCATGCTCAGTTTTTTTCCTTGTTTCTCTTTCTCTCCTCTGGGACCCACCCCCATGCTGCCCTGCCCTTCTCCCTTTCCCCTTATCTCTCCTCATTCCCTTGGTCCCTCCCTCTCCCCAGTAATTACCAGCTCTGGCTGGGTCACCACAGCCTGTTTGAGAATGAAGACACAGCACAGTTTGTCCAGGTCAGTAAGAGTTTCCCACACCCTCAACTCAACCTGAGCCTCCTGAAGAACCACACCACCTATGCAGAAGAAGACTACAGCTAAGATCTCATGCTGCTCCACCTGGCAGAGCCCACCCAGATAACAGATACTGTGAAGGTCCTGGACCTGCCCACCAAGGAACCCTAACGGGAGCAACTGCTATGCCTCTGGCTGGAGCAGCATCGCACTAGATCCATTCGTAGTTGAGTACCCAGATGAGCTCCAGTGTGTAGACCTCAAACTCCTGCCCAACAATGTGTGTGCCAGAGCCCACCCCCAGAAGGGGACAGACGTCATGCTCTGTGCTGGACACTTGCAGGGTGGCAAGGACACCTGTGTAGGTGACTCAGGGGGCCCACTGATCAGTGATGGTGTGTTTCAAGGAATCACATCCTAGGGACACACCCCGTGTGGGCGACCCAATATGCCTGGCATCTTCACCAAACTTCTGCCCTTCCTGGACTGGATCAAGGAAATCTGGACTGAATCAGACAACCCCTGAATGCCCCCACCCTGTCCCTGACCCCCAGTAAAACCAGATAAGCATCAAAAGAAAAAAATACTTTATTGCTAAAAATGCTAACCATCATCTGAGTTTTCAATGAGTTGTGAGTTTTTTGCTGGTGGAGGGTCTGGCCTGGATGTTGATGAAAACACAGTATCTGAGATGTCCCAAATGGAGATTTTGAAGGAGCGCCACTGCTTCAGGTGCCCACCATGCTGACTGTGTCAGTGAAGCACCGCTCCATGTACCTCTGCAGCAAGAATGTCTTTCCTATGCTCATGTCCCCCCAAAGCACAATCTTCCCATCAGGCATCCTTATCTTCCTGCAAGGAGACTCCCTGCTGTTCCCCGTACTTATCCGACCTTTGTGGCTGGGAGCAACTGGCCACTGCTCCTGAGACCGCTTGAACCCAAGACCACTCTGACCTAAGACTGCTTGGAGTGGGGATTCATGGAGATCTAAACTCACAGGGTCCCAGACTCTGGGGGATCCCAAATTTGTGGGGACCCACTAGGACCTTTTAGTCGGGACACCTTGGATCCCGTTAAGAAGTGTGTGTCCGTGTTGGGGTGAGAACTGAGGAAAACCTTTCAGCTTTTAACTACTGAGTATGTTAGCTGTGGGCTGGTCATATATGGATTTTATTATGTTGAGGTACCTTCCCTCTTTACCCAATTTGTACACATAAATTATCATGAAAAGATGAATTTTGTCAAATGTCTTTATGCATGAATTAATATGACTATATAATTTTTATTGTTCATTTTGTTAATGTGGCATATCACATTGACTGATTTGTGGATGTTGAGCCATCCTTGCGTCCTTGCAATAAATTCCACTTGATCATGGTGTATGATCCTTTTAATATAATGTTGAATTTGGTTTCCTACTATTTTGTTGAGGATTTTTGCATCTATATTCATTTGGAATATTGACCTATAGTTTTCTTTTCTTAGTGTTCTTATCTGGCATTGGTATCAGAGTAATGCTAGACTCAAAAACTTAGTTTGGAAGAGTTCCTCCTCTTTTTGGGGGGGAAAGTTTGAGAAGGATTGGTGTTGATTGATCTTTAAATATTTGGTAGAATTCACCAGTGAAGCCATCTGGTCCTGGAGTTTTCTTTGTTGTGAGGAGTTTGATTATTAATTCAATCTCCTTACTACTAGTAATTGGTCTGCTCAGATTTTTCCATTTTCTTTGTAGATTCAGTCTTGTTATGTTGTATGTTCTTAGTATTTTATCAATTTCTTCTACGTTGTCCAATTCATTAGCATATAATTGTTCACAGTAGTTTCTTATGATCCTTTGTGTTTCCCTTTATCTTTTGTATATTTACTATAGGTTTTTGCTTTGTGGATACAATGAAGCTTTCATAAAACATCTTATAGCAGGTTATATTAACTTGATAACAACTTAACTTCAAACACATAACAAAGCTCTACATTTTGCATTGCCCTCCCATATTTTATATTTCTATGTCACAATTTACGTCTTTTTATGTTGTGTATCCATTAACAAATTAGTTATACTAACTTTTAATACTTTTATATTTTAATACTCATACTAGAGTTATAAATGATTTGCCTACCATCATTATATTATACTGAATTAAACTTGATTTACTTACCAGTTAGTTTTATACTTTTATATGTTTTCATATTACTAATTAGCATTATTTTGTTTCAGTTGAAGAACTCCCTTTAACATTTCTTGGAAGGTTGGTTTAGTGGTGAATAACATCCTCTTTTTGTTTGTTTGTTTGTCTGAGAAAAATCTGTATCTCTCCTTCAATTCTGAAGGACAATTTTGTCAGGTATTCTTGGTTGACTATTTTTATTTTTCAGCCCTTTAATTATACTATTCCACTCAACTCTGGCCTGAAAGTTTCTGTTGAAAAGTATGCTAATTATGCTATAGGGATTCCTTTGTATTGTAGCAAGTTGGTTTTCTGCTCATTAGCTAATACAGCCGTCTCTCCCAATCTTTTTTTTTTTTTTTAAGTAGAAGATGAACTTCATCATTTGTCTAGCCTAAGCTCCTGGTTGTCTCAAAATTTTTGTGATTGTCCAAGCTCCTTCCTTCCTTCCTTCCTTCCTTCCTTCCTTCCTTCCTTCCTTCCTTCCTTCCTTCCTTCCTTCCCTCCCTCCCTCCCTCCTTCCCTCCCTCCCTCTCTCTCTCTCTCTCTCTCTCTTTCTCTCTCTCTTATTAGGAGCTCCTGGTAGATGATATGCCAAGACCTGTCAGTGTCCCAAAGGGGTTGATTGGTTAGCTCCTAGGTGCAAGCTAATCAGAAACTGAATCCTCAGGCAGCATCTGGAAACGTATGTAGATAAGCCCCTTCCAAGGAAAAACTGGGAGATGGGCATTATTGCCTGCTCCTTCTGTGCTGAGTACAAGTGCATAGCTGCTGGGGGATGCTCCTGCACCTAATTAAAAATTGCTTCTTTCTTTGCTGTATTTCTGTGGTATTAATGAATGCAAGCCATATTGATAACAGGGCTAAATGATTTGGGGGCCTATCAGCAGCCACAAAAGCTGGGGCACCTGACAAGTATATAAGCTTCTTCCAAGGAGGTACTAGTGATTTTGTTTTGTTGTTGTTGCCAAAGGGAGAAGGTAGGAAAAGTATCCACTGACTTCCCCATTCTCTGGGAAGGAATGCAGCCAGCACTTAGATGTTTGCTAAATCAGACCAGGCCCTCAGGCAGCTGCTTATAAAGTATGCAGTTAGAACACTTTTCAGGGAAAGAATGAGGAATGGGCATTTATGCCTGCTCCTTCTGTGCTGAACCCTTGGGAGACAGCTGTGGTGAATGCTTGCGTGTTCACACCCATTAAGAACTGCTTCTTTGGTTTCCACAGTCCTGTGGAACTTAGCAGTGCAAGCCCCATTGTCTACCTGAGCCAGGCCATCTGGGGGATTGTAGCTAGAGTGGCAGCTGTGAAAGCTGGGGCGCCCAATATGTATATAAGCTCCTTCCAGGAAGACGCTGGTGATTTGGTTTTATTGTTGTTTATCTTCGGCCAGAGGCAGAAGGTTGGGCAAGTGTCCACCAGCTTTCCCCGCCTCTAGGGGAGGTTTGCTGCCATCCCCTAGATATATTCTAAATTAAAAATCAGATTCCCAGGCCACATTTAGTAAAATATGCAGTTAAACCCCTTTCAGAAAAAGGCTGGGAGATGGGTATTTTGCCTGCTCCCTGTGCACTGAGCCTTGGAGGGTTAGCTGTGGCCAGTGCTTGTATGTCTCTAAAGAGCTGCTTCTTTTTTGGCTATAATCTTGTGGGTCTTGTGGATACAAGCACTGTTGGCTTTCAGAGGTAGGTGTTGGGAGGCCTGTCCCTTGAATAGGAGTCTTAAATGTTGGGACACTGGATGTGTGGTCCAAAACCTTAACTCCTCAGGGAGACTCTGGGAGTAGGATCTTCCCTTCCAATTGTATGGTGCTGTGCCAGGGGTGGGGTTTGTGATGAGAGTGAGTCTCAGTGTTTTCTACTTGTTTCAATGTGGGTATTTTCTTATTGACTTGAGCACAAATCACTCACCTAGCGTTTGGATTTTTTAACGGGATATTGCTCCTTGTGTAGCAGTATATTCAATGCATTCATGGGAGGAGGGATGTTCAGGAGACTATTATTTTGCCATCTTGGTTGACTCTCTATAATCTGCTTTATTAGTAAGCTCCATTGCAAAGCAGACATCTGGATTTCATTTGCTGGTTAAATATAATATATTAAATACATATTTGTATTCATATGTTTATCAATTAAGATAAGTTATTTACTCAACATGTATGCAATGAATCTCATTTTTTCTTGTAAATCTCTATTTCTACTGTTTCTCTATTTTTACTGTTCCTAAAATTCTCATAGTCACCTACCTCTTTTTGCATTTCATTTCTTCCCATATCGCATCAGATATACAAATCACCAAGTCATGTTTTTTGTCCTTCCCTTTTCCCTTCTTTTTTTTCTCCCCTTCCCTCCCTTTCTCTTCTCTTCTTCTTTCCTTCCTTCCTTCTTTTCTTTCTTTTGTTGCTCCCTTCCTTCCTTTTGTCCTTCTACCCTGCCTGTATGCTTGTCTAAAAGAAATATCTGACAGGCTCTATCCCCAGAACTGGGAATACTGCTGTAAACAAAAATTTGAGCAAGAAATGGACAAATTGGAACAGACTATAGCAAAGCCATTTACAAAAACACACTCAAGCCCTAATGGAATCACAGAGTAATCTAAAGTTGCGATGTCTCAAAAGTTCTTTGAAAAGAAGTCCTATCAAAAGCAAGATTGAAAGCTGAAAAATGAAAGAGGCTGACCACTTAAGATGTATACACTAGAGCAGATATAGAAACAAATTTCTTGTCACTGGAGACTGTCAAACAGACAGAAATAAGACATAGAACTTGGTATACTCAAAAACATAAGCAAAACTAATACCTAAGTAGGCAATATGCATCCTAGAAATGTATAACTGAACCAAGAAACCCAAGAAAACATATAAATTAATGTGTTGGAGTTTAGGCGAATGAAGCATACTGAAAGAATATTACTAAGGACATTTTAAAAACCACAAATAGCTATGGTTTTGATTACCCACTTCATCTATATAATATGAATTACATACTTGACCAAGGTCATTGTCTCATCCGATAGAGGACTCATTATTTTCTTGACTTTATTTCACATGGGGAAAATATAAAAAACAATTAAAACCCAGCTGGTTTCAAGGCAAGAAAATAAAGAAGTCTAATGCCAGCTACATTTGTTCTTTCTATGTGGATAAATACTATAACCACATTCTGCTTTGCATAGATGTGGGGAATAAAGAAGAGGAAATGTTTAAAGTAATGGAATAAATAGAGGGGACCCTGTTTCTCTGGAGAGCGCTTTATTGAGGAATTCCTAATGAAAGATTGGTCCAATGAATGAGAAGTTCATTTTCTGTCATTTTTCAACTGGCAACACTTTAATTTTATGAGATAAAATCAAAGTGACTCCTCTCTTTCCTACCTGTCCTCATACTCTCATTTCAGTTAAATAAATTTTTTTCTTAATTTATTCATTTTGCTGCTGTATCATTCCATAACTGACAGAATTTGCATACACACATTTGTAGGCATCATTTCCAATAATAAAATATTATTAAAATATGACTTCAATTTTTATGTAAGAGAAATATTCCCTAAAACAAAGGGAATAATAATAAGCTAAGGTTTTCATGTGGATAAATTGCAGTTTGCAATCTTTGAGCATGACTGCTTCAAGTGAAGAATACATAAAATTAACATTAACATAAGTGCCTAATTTCAAGAAAAAATTAAATTATGCCAGATATTAACATGATAATTTTTCATAGCATAATTTATTTGCTATGGAACTGAGGAAGATAGCAGGACATTAATAACTCTCTCTACAGGAATCTCTTTTAATAGGGAATAGCAGAAAATGAGAAAATGAAGAATGTAAACTGGTTTCTCTCTACTTTCACCTACTGCTGGTTGTAAGTTTGGCATAAATGGGACTTGAAGATGTAGTAAGTTGATTTCTATACAGAAAAAAAATACAGACTTAATATCAAAAAACAGTAAGAATACTGTACAGGTCTCACAATATCTGCTGAAGCTTTTCCCCAGCTACTGGTCAGCAATGTTTTTTACTGATATCTGGGAGTCAGTGCTTCTCCTTTAGTTAAGGAAGGTGCAGTAGCAGACTTTCTAGAGGCAAGCAACAATGTCAAATTTTATCCTACTTCTAAAATGTTTTATCAGCATCATTTTTAGGATTGGTCTATATTCAAGACATTGTTTGCTTTAGCAATCATTTCATGTTGATCCCACACCTTATTCTGAGAGAGCCTACCCCTACACACATTTCAGAAAGCCTGTGTTTGCAGCTTTTGCTGAGAGGGTAGTGGTACACATTGTCCCAATCTCCTGGTATAAAATAGACCAGTCAGAAATTGATAATTGAAAAGTGGAACTTAGGGACTCCAGGCATTCTTTGTTGGGTGCTCAGTGGCAGCCATGTTTGACCAATACACATTGCAAATCAATAAAACCTAGTGTCTTAACCTAGTGTGTTAGGGCTGCCACAACAAAATGCTACAAACTGGTAGCTTATAAACAACATAAATTTATATCCCACATTTCCAGAGGCTGTAAGCCTGAGATCAGGGTGCCAGCATGGTTTGGTGATGGCCCTCATCCATGTCCCAGACTTCTCATTGTATCCTCCATGTCAGAGGGGATTAGGGAGCTCTGTGGGGCCTCATTTATAAGGGCACTAATCCCAACTACATGAGCTCTGCCCTAATCACTTAATTCTCTCTTAAAGGACCCACCTCCTAATATCTTCAGGATTAGGGTTTCAACATATAAATTTCAGGGAAAAACAAACATTCAGACCATAAGATCCCAATTCTGGCCCCTAAAATTCATGTTATTGTTACATGCAAAATATATTCATTGTATCTCAATACCCCACATGTAATAATTCATTTCATCATCAACTTAAAAGTCTAAAGTCTCATCTAAATCAGATACAGATGAGAATCCAGTATGATTTATTATAAGGCAAGTTGCTTTCCGGTAGTGAACTTGTGAAATCAAACATGTTACATGCTTCCAAAATACAATGTTGGGACAAGCATAAGATACACATTACCATTTTAAAATGGAGAAATAAAAAGGGTGGGGGGAAGGAGTAACAGGTCCAATGTAAGTCAAAACCTAATAGAGCAAACAACAGTTTTCCAGAATAATCCTCCTTGTCTCATTGCCCCACCTTCTGAGACTACTGGGGTGGGGATTGGGCCCTCAAGGCTCAGGGAGGCCCTATTTTCACGGCTGTGCTGGGCACAGACATGCCACAACTCTCACGGGTTAAAATTTTGCCTGCAGTTATTCGGGGCTAAAATTTCATGTCAGTGGCTCTACTGCTCTGAAGTCATGGAGGTGACCCTGCTCCTGGGGCTCTGCTGTGCAGTATCTTAGTAGGGCCTCACCCCTACAATGGCTTTCTGCCTTGGTTGTATACTCATGGCTCCCTGTGGCTCCATCCTATAAAATCTCAGTGGGGGCAGCCATTCCCCCGTCCAACACCCATCTTTGCTGGATGTAGCACTGTCTGCACAAGAGTCTGCTGGAGCCAGATCTGAGGTGGCCAGAAAATGTGGTGCAGGAATTCAGGGAGAGGAGGCTGCAGCAGTGGCTCTTCCTTTGTAATTAGTTGGCACCCCAGACTCTTGCATGTTGGACCTGTGTTGAGAGGGGCAGCCAGATGATCTCCAAAATACATTTGGGATCATTCTTGTCTTGTCTTGGACAATAGGTCCTGGTTTCTTATTAGATGGTTAACTAATCCTCCCATTGTATTGATGAGCAGCTCCTAGATTCTCTTGAGGAAGCTAATCCATAATATCCTTGTCAAATTTTGCTACACCTTTCATATTCTCTCTTAAACAAACTTTTTTATTCCTTTCAATATGGATAGGCGGTGAATTTTCTAAATCTTTAATTTTTCTTCCTTTTTGATTAACACTTCTGTCTTTAAATCATTTCTCTCTTCTCACACTTTACTACTAGCATTCAGGAGGAAACAGGCCACTTGTTCAACACCTTGCTTAGGTATTTCCCAGCCAAGTATCAAATTTCATTGCTCACAAGTGCAGCTCCCCACAAAACATTAGGACAGGAACATAATTCAACCAAGCTCTTTGACACTTTATAACAAAGTTCACCTTTCTTACAGTTTCCAAAACTTGGTCTTCATTTCTATCTGAAATCTCATCAGAATGGCCTTTCCTATCCATATTTCTACCAACATTCTGTTCACAACCACTTAGGTATTTTTTAAGCAAATTAATACTTCCTCTATACCTCTCCTCATTGTGATTTCTCACCAAATTGATTTTTAATGGTCCATTCACGGCAATGCTGGCTTTTACTAGCACATACCTTAAAACTCTTCCAGTCTCTATTTACTACCCAATTCTAAAACTTCTTCCACATTGGGGTTGTTAGGGCATCGACCCAACTTCTCAGCATGAATTTTCTGTCTTAGTCTATTTGGATTACTATAAAAAATACCATAGCCTTAGTAGATTCTTAAAACAAACAAACAAAAAAACAAACAAACAAAACAAAAACCCCATAAATTTATTTCTCACAATTCTGGAGGCTAGAAGGCCTTCCTCTGGATCACAGACTTCTCATTGTATCTTCACATGGCAGTAAGGGGGCCAGAGAGTTCTGTAGGGCTTCTTTCATAATGGCACTAATTTCAGCCATGAGGGCTTCACACTAATTTCCTCCCAATACCTCATAATATTCCTACCTCATAATATTACCTCTTTGAGGATGAAGATATCAACATATAAATTTCAGAGGGATACAAACATTCAGACCATAGCATCTAGTCTGTAGAGATAGAGATGATAGATGATAGATAGATAGATAGATATAGATAGATAGATAGATAGATAGATAGATAGATAGATAGATAGATGATAGATAGATAGATAGATAGATAGATAGATAGATAGATAGATAGATAAACTTCTGCATAAAGGATCAGAATTGAGACCCGTTATGCCTCCAGCAACATGTAGGGTTCTCTAATTTCCAACTTCAAGATCCAGCCCTCTGTTAGACTTAGCCATACTTCCCATTACTGACTTCTTGGAATACCTCTGTATACCTAAATATACATACACATTATATTTAGTTCACATGAGTTCTGTTACTTGAATCTAAATTATGTCCACTGAAGTCATGATCCATGATCAAATGTACCTGCCAGCAGACTAAGGCTGGCAATAAAACCAGAACAAATACTGCACATGTATTAGACACTTAGTACATAGTTATTAGTGTGAATTGAACAGATTTTTTAAAAGCTACTTACCCAGTCAGAAATCATCCATGCTGATCCTTACGAGCAGTTATTTTCTTTTAAAAAATATAAATTGGGGGAGGAGAAAAGCCATAAGATTTATGGCTATCTACCAAAGGATTATTTTAAAGAAAAGGAACCTAACCTTGTTAAATGACTATTTATAGATCATTAGGTACTTTACAGAGAATTTGGATGGAGAGGGAAGTGTAGTGAAGCCCAAGTCAATGGTGACTGAAGGTTAATTGGAAAGAAACTTAAAACAATTCATTGGAAAGCTAGAGTTACTGAAATGATGTCAACTTTTCTATAGTTCCTAGTTAGATATTATTGTCTGCTCAGGTTAATGCTCTTCAAAATGGCCATACCAAATACAACTATAATTCCTCCACCTTTGATAAAGGTTGTTTGGACCAGGGATGGACACATGACCCAAGGTCGACTAATCAACCGACCTGTAATCAAGTAGATACTCTCTTCCAAAAATTTGAGCATAGAATCTTGTCAGTTTGTAATATGTTAAAGCAAAAAGATCATGGAGAAACTGCACTAAGCATGGCTTTATGGTATATCAAAGCCATATTCAAATAGAGATTATTAAAGAAAATGCTAAGGAGTAATGAGAAAAATTCAGATGGCAAAAAGAATGGCAACTTCAGAGTAAATACAGACAGACAATATGTGGCCTTGCCAACAGAGAACCACTGAAAGTAGCTGTCTTCCCTTCCAGTTCGCAGCTCTTAACTTTGCATGGCTAAGTTGTAATTCTTGATGTTGGATTTTATGAGATTACTTACTTCTTGGCCTAGTTTGAGTTTCTAAACTATCAAATAAAAGAAAAGCAGACTAGAACCTTAGCACAATCTTTAATCATTCAATTGCAAGACACATTTTTGATACTTTATAATAGTAGATATGCTAAGAAAAGAGCAATTTTGCTTCACTAATTTCTCAGGTCACCTATCCATCTGTTTGTAAACACCCTCCACTGCATTATACACAAATATACACTAGCAATCTTCCAACCCTTTATACCTTGACCAAAAGAGAGCTATTAGCATCATGATAGATACTGCTAGTTGCAAACCCAGAATCCATTACCCTTACTTTCTTCCTTATCAGGAGCTAGCTCCCTTCCCCCATATATCCATTTATCTCAAGGGAAGCCACAACCATTAGGTTCAAGATGGGCTCTAGTTGATTTAAAGATAATCCATTATGTTTCCAGTTTTTGATTCAGGTCCATATATGTAATACAATCTGGCTAAAGAAATATGAGAGCCTTCTGTCTTGCTTCTGAAGAAAAATTATCTTTCCCAAGAAAGAGAGAGTAAAGATCTGGTCTTTAATTCCTCTTCATATGTGTGTGATGTATACAGTTTCAGGAGCTATCACACTCAGAATGGTTCTGTACTTGTTTTAATGCTCTGCTGTAGCTACTTGAATTTTTTACTAATGTTTGAACAAGGGGCCCTGTGTTTCAATTTTGCACTCGGGCCCCCTAAATTATGTAGCCAGTACTCTCTGCATATTTTCATGATCTAGATTAAAAGCATGTTTTGATATTCTCGAAAATTTGTTTCCAGTGCTGTATAAAATGAAAAGACTAGCTAAAGACATCCTGTTATCTGCCTCAAGAGGTGATTATCATGTAGAATGGCAGACTTGTGAAAAAACAGAAAAACGAAAACAGTTTGTTTCCTTGAAGGTATCATTGAATTACTAAGTCAGTCTATTCTATGGTCTGGACTCTACCTCTGGACTCTAGATTTTCTCTTTTATGGGAAAATAAATATTCTTGTATTTAAAGCCAGTTTGAACCAGACCTCCTGTCCCTTAAAGATGAAAACACCTTAATTGATACAATAATAAATAAAAACAATAAATAACCATCAATTATTTTTGTGCATCAACAATCCAATCAGGTAGCAAGATCTTAAGAGGTTGGAGTGCAGGAGGTATATATGGGGTAAGATAAAGTTTATCTTAACATCCTAGTAGAGAATCATGAAAAATTACAGGAGTACTGGGCATCTGGCAATAGACTACATAGAAACAGGAATTGGCACAGAAAATGGTTGGCAAGCATGATGGTTAAATTCATATTTTGACTTGGCTAGACTATGGTGCCCAGTTTTTTTGTCAAACACCAGTCTAGATGTTGCTATGAAGGTTTTTGTTTTTCGTTTTTTCTTGGACGTTATTAACATTTAAATCAGTAGACTTCAATTAAATCAATTACTCTTCATAATGTGGGTGAGGTCACACAATCAATTAAAGGCCTTAAAAGCAAAGACTGAGCTTTCTCAAACAAGAAGGAAATCTCCTCAAGAATACAACATAGCAAACCTCACAGAGTTTCTAACTTGCTGCCCTGCAGAATTTGGCCTCAAAACTACATCAACTTATAAGAATTTCCAGTCTGCCAGCCATTCTTAAGAATTTCAGATGGGCCAGCCCCCAAAATCACATGATTCAATTCCGTAAAGCAATTCCCGCCCACCCCCCAACCTCTCTTACTCTTTCCCTTCTTTCCTGTTTCTCTGGAGAACTCTGATTTGATACCAAAGAGTGATTCTAGAGAAACAGAATCTTAAGGATAAATTTTCTGAATTGGTTTTGGAGATTCTGAATTTGGCTCTCTACTCTCTAATCTGATTAGATTTGAAGGCACTAGTAACTGTTTCCTATAGTAAAATGAGCATGGATAGTCTGTGGTGTGATGTGGCAATAGAGATATTCAAAATATTACCATTGCATACTCCTAACAAATACTTGTAAGAGATGAAGTTCTGTGTAAACATGTATTTGATACGTTAGAACATTTTTGTCAAACTGATAAGTGTAATGAGATTGGCTGAATCTTCTTGCTCTGGACAAAGTGGAAAAAGAAAAGGATAAGCTCAGGGATTCAAATTCTCAGATCAAGTGCTGAATAAATTATCTGAAATTTTCCACATCAGCCATGAAAGAAAATCTTATCTCCTATGGCTGCAGAGATAAAATTGCAAAACAGAAAACAAACAAATCCAGAGTTTGTGAGTGGCTGAATTACAATACAAGTTGAATTCCCAATGTTGCATATTGTTAAAGTGAAAACACTGATTGGGAAGAAATGGAACTCTGAAAATTGGAATGGGGACATATGCACCAATGAAGCTGGGAATATTGAACTCATAAATTCTGCTGTGTCTTCGTTGCCAGTTGAAGGAGCCATTTCACCTTCATCGGAGATTAACCCTGCTTTGCCTGAGGAAACTATAATGGTCTCCACTTAGGTAGTTGCCAGGTAAGACACTCCTGATTCTCCTCAAAGCTAACCCAACCACCCCTATTTGCATCTACACCTATAACTAGACTCAAGTTCCATCCCATCCTGAAAGGTATGGTACAATGTGTGACCCATGAGGAGATGTGCTACAGTTCAAAAGAGCTATTTGATTTTTCCAATTTATACAAACAAAAATCTGGGGAATGGATATTAAGGGTGTGAAATAAAGGTGGAAGAAAGATAAAGTTGAATCAGGCCAAATTTATTAATATGAACCCACTAAGCAAAGACTCAGGATTTACTATTATAGCTTGGGGGGTTACAAATAGATCTGTAAGTTTTGTTTGTTGGCTAAAACATGGACGAAAAAGTCACCTTCACTACATTAAGTTGAAATGCAGATCTGCCTTGATATATTGTACAGAAAAGGATTCAAAGGCATAGGCAGAATGTTAAAGTGGATTTATAATTTAATATTTACTTGTACACCCTGGCAGGGTCCAGAGGATATGTCTTTCACAACTGGGAGAAACAAATTTGTGAGAGGAGTCCCAGCATCTTTGAAGAGTTCTGGTTGCTCTTCTTTTTCAGTCAAAAATTACAGAGGACACTGCTGCCATTACATTGGAAAACCTAAATCCAATGAGGATAATTGAATCCCAAGATAGTCAGAGCCAAGTGGTAGCACTTTAACTGCTCAGGGCAAGGTGGGCATGGTTACTGTAATGGACAGCAGAGTCAAAACAATAATCAGAATAGTCTGAGTCATAGAGACCTATGATATCAAATAATTGATCATGGTGTCCCTAGAAATTCAATAAATGGGAAGTGTAATAAATTCTTATTTAATTTGTATAAGCAGAAGAGTTCTTTGTCAAGTGAACAAAATTCCAAATTGAATCTTAAACAAGAGACAGTCGTGGCTCCTCAATTAATTCCAAGACTTTAGCTAGTTTAGAAATCCGGAACCCCATTGAATGAAGGGGAGACTGGGTTCCCCTTGAGTAAACAACCATTTACACAGACAAAAACTAATACTGTTGATAGAAAACTAACAGTCTTCCACAAAAGGATCTATGGCCTTTCATCAGGGACTGTTCATTAGGGAAAATAAAATAATGAGGTATTTCAGGGATTACTGGACACTGGCTCTAAACACTAATTCCAAGAGAGCAGAAATACCACTGTGGTTCACCAGTCAGAGTAAAGACTTATTGAGGTCAGGTGATCAATGGAATGTTAGCTCAGGTCTACCTCAGTGGATCCATTGGATTTATAAACCCGTCCTGTGATTATTTACCAGTTCTGGAATGCATAATCCAAATAAACATACTCAGAAACTGGCAGAATCATCACAGTGGTTCCCCAACCTGTGAAATGTGGGTTACTATGGTAGGAAAAGTCAAGTGAAAGCCACTGGAGATGTCATAGTCTACGTAGGAAAATAGTAATAATAAACCAAAAGCAATACCACATACCTGCAAAGATTACTGCTACCATCAAGGACTTGAAGATACCAATTCCCACAGCATCCTCTATTTAACTTGCCTATTTAGTCTATGCAGAAAACAGATTCCTGAAAATGACAGTGGATTATCATAAGCTTAACCATGTTGTGACTTCTGTTTTAGCTGCTGTACCAGATGTGGTTTCATTGCTTGAGAAAATTAACATATCCCTTGTTACCTGATACACAAATACTGCTTTGTAAAATGTTTTTTATTCTCCACACCTGTGAATGATAAATACCAGAAGCAGTTTGCTTTCAACTAGCAAGGCTAGCAATATACTTTTACTGTCTCAACTCACGGATATATCAACTTTCAAGTCCTATATTATAATTTAGTATACAGGAAACTTGACAACCTTTCCTTTCCACAGACATCACACTGGTACATTACATTGATGATATTATGCTGATGGGAATCTGGTGAGTAAGAAATTGCAATTACTCCAGACTTATTGGTAAGACATTTGTATGACAGAAAGTGGGAAATAAATCAAGCAAAAATACAGGGCTATTCTATCTCAGAGAAATTTCTAAGGTCCAGTGGTTGGTGTTGATTATATTGATATATCCCTTCTAAGGATAGAAGAATAAGTGATTGTATCTGGCCCCTTCTACATCCAAAAAAGAAGCCCATTACCTAGTGAGCCCTCTTGGGATTTTAAGGGCAATGCACTCCTCATTTAGGTATGCTATTCTGTCCCAGTTACCAAGTGACCTAAGAAGCTGCTAGTTTTGAGCCAGGCCCAAAGGAATAGGCTCTAAAACAAGAACAAGCTCTCATGGAAGCTTCTATGATACTTGGGCCATATGATTCAGTAGATTCAGTGGTGTTTGAAGTGTCAGAGGCACACAGACATCCCTACAGGTGAATCACAGCACAGATCCTTAAGATTTTGGAGCAAAGCCTAGCAATCCTATGTAAACAACTATTCTTTTAAGAAGCAGCTTTTGACTTGCTGTTGGGCCTTAGTGGAGACTGATTGCTTAACCAAGGGCTCCTGAGTTTCTATACAACCTGAGCTGACATCATGAACCAGATATTGTCCGAACCACCAAGCCATAAAGTTAGGCATGCATGGCAGCCTTTCATTATTACATGGAAATAGTATATGCGAGATTGGGCTTGAGCAAACCGTGAAGGTACAAGTAAGGTGCATGAGCAAGTGGCCCAATGCGCATGGTCCCCACTCTTACTGTGTTGCCTTCCCATTCCCAACCCATGCCTATATCCTCATAAGGAATCACTATGATAAGTTGACTGAGAAAGAGAACACTAGGGTTGGTTTATAGATGGTTATGTGTGATATGCAGGCATCACCTGAAAATGGACAGTGATAGTACTACAGCCCCTTTCTGTGACACCTTTGAAAGACAGTGGTGAAAGAAAATCCTCAGAGTGGGCAGAACTCTGAGCAGTGGTTGTTTATTTTATTTGAAAGGAAAAATGGCCAGTTGTGTGATTATATATTGATTCATGGGCTGTGGCCAATAGATTGGCTGAATGGTTAGGAACTTGGCAGCAACATGATTGGAAAATTGGTGACAAGAAGATATGAGGAACAGGTATGTGGATAGATGTATGTAAATGAATAAAAAGTGTGAAGATATTTGTCTCCCATCTTAATACTCACCAAATGTGATCTCATCAGAGAAAAATTGTAATAATCAAGTTAGCAGGACAACCCATTCTGTGGATACCATCAGACTCTCCAGCCACCCTGTTATCATCCAATAAACTTATTTAAAAAGTGTCCATGGTGTCAATGAAGGAGATTATGCATGGGCTCAGTAACGTGAACTTCCAATCACCAAAGCTGACCTGGGTATGGCCACTGCTGAATGTCAAATCTACCAGCAGCAGAGACTAACACTGAGTCCCCAGTATGGCATCATTCTCCAGAGTGATCATCCATCTGCTTGGAATCAACCTGGAAGCAGGTTGATTACATTATACTATTTCCATCATAAAAGAGGCACTATTTGGTTCTTACTGTAATTGACAATTTCTCAGGGTACAGAATTGTCTTCCTTTTAGACAATGTTTCTGTTAAAACTACCATCCATGGACTTACAAAACATCTTACCCACCATCATGGTGCTACACCACACAGTATTGCTTCTGATTAAGGAACTCAATTCACAACAAATGACGTATGTCACTGGGCCCATGCTCATGGAATTCACTGGTCTTACCATTTTCCCCACCATCCTGAAGCAGCTGGCTTAATAGAATGGTAGAATGTCATTTTGAAGATCCATGTACAGTGCCAGTTAGATAATAAGCAATACCTTCTAGGGCTGGGGCAAGGTTCCCTAAGTGGGTATATATTCTCTACAGCAGCATCCAACATATGATGCTGTTTTTCCCATAGACAGGATTCATGGATCCAGTAATCAAAGGGTAGAAATAGGGATGGAACCACCCACTATTACTCCTAGAGATTCATTAATAAATGTTTTGCTTCCTGTTCCCATGACATTATGCTCTTCTGGTCTGGAGGTGTTAGTTCTAAAGGGAGGAATGTTTCCACCAGAAGACCCAACAATGGCTAATTTGAATTAAAAGTTAATAGTGTCACCTGGTCACTTTAGGCTCCTCATGCCTGCCTCTAAATCAACAGGCAAATAATATAATTACTATACTTGCTATGTGATTACCTGACTGACAAAGGGAAATTGAACTGACACTGCATAATGGAGGCAAGGAACAGTATGTCTGGAATACAGGAGATCCCTTAGAGCATCTCTGAGTACTATCATGCTCTGTAGTTAAAGGCAACGGGAAACGGTAACAACCCAATTCAGGCAGGACTATTAATGACACAGACCTTCATGAATGGAGTTTTGGGTTACCACCCCACCAGGTGAAGAACCAAAATTGAGCTGAGGTGCTTGCTGAAGGCAAAGGAAATATGTTGTGGATAGTAGATAAAGGTAGTTACAAATACCAGCTATGATTGCATGATCAGTGTGGAAATAATCTCTGTAATTTTTATGAATTTTCTTTCTTATTCTTTATAAATGTGTGTGTGTGTGTGTGTAGTATGTGTAGGTTGTGTGTGCATTGTGTATAATCTTTGTTTTCTTCCTGCTCTTATCCCCTTATATAAGTTATATTATCTTATTTAAACATACATTTTATTTACAGTATTTAAGTTACATGATTATTAAGGAGAAATGTGACGATTATCCAAGAACTTTGTATTTTCTTCTGGGGAAAGAGTATGTTTTCATTGCATGTAGGGGGTAACCATATCATGTTAGATGGGAGTATAACTGTTATCATGTTTATTGGAGATTAAAAATGCTTTAGTGAGATGTGTATGGGTGCCAAATTGACAAGGTATGGCTTTGTGATAGTTAATTTTATATGTCTATTTGGCTAGGTTAGAGTACCCAGATAGTTGGTCAAACAGTATTCTAGATATTTCTCTATAGGTATTTCTTAGATGGTATTAACATTTAAATCATTAGCCATTAAGTAAAGCAGATAAGCCTCATAATATTGGTTAGGCCTCATCCACTCAGTTGAAAGCCTTAAGAGCAAAGATTCAGTTTTCCAAATAAGAAAAAAATTCTTATCCTTAAAACTGAAGAAAATCTTATCCTTAAGACTGCAACACAGAAACCCTGCCTGAGTATCCAGACTGCTGCCCTGTTGAATTTATATTCAAGACTACAGATCATGTCTTTCAGGAATTTCCAGTTGCCATCCTGCCCTAAAAAATGTGAGACTTTCTAGCCCCCACAATTACATGAGCCAATTTCTTAAAATAAATTTAAACCTAATCTCTAATCTTTCTTTCTCCCTCTTATTTACTTGGGTATAAAATAGGATATAAAATCATATCCTATTGGTTGGTTCTCTAGACAACCCTGACTAATACAGCAAGACAACCAACTTAACATTGTCCAGAACAACCTTAGCCTGATCTTGACCTTGGTGTGAAAAGCATATTCTTCTGTTATAATTTTCAGGTTTGTACAATTGTCCAATTTCATTTATTCTCATATCCTTTACCTAGAATTTGGAATTCCTTTCACTTCACCTTGCTGTATAAAGCCTATATTTCAGTTCAGTGTCTGTTTAAATATTTTGTCCATTTTTGTGATTGGGCTGTTTCATTAATATTGAGTTTTCAGAACTGGTCAGGTTAAATTAATACGTATTTTTCTTTTGGTTTTCTGTTCATCCAATCTGTTATTTGTTTTCTTTTTCTTATTCTGCCTTCTTTTGCAATGAGTATCATTTTTTTAATTCCGTCAAATTTTATTTTTTTATTATTAATTTCAGGTATACATAACGTACAAAACAACATAGTGATTAAACATTTGTACAGCTTACAAAGTGATAACCCCAACAAGTCTACTACCCATCTAACACCATATCATTGACTGACTATATTCCCTATGCTGTACTTTACATTCCATCACCATATATGTATGTGTGTGTGTGTATATATATATATATATATATATATATATATATATAGTTTCATTCAGTATTATTTTATAGTAGTATAAGGTGTACAGCACAGTGGTTAGGCATTTATATAATTTACAAATTGATCCCCCTGATAAGTCTAGTATCCATCTGACACCATACATAGACTTTACATTATTACTATATTCCCTATACTGTACTTCACATTCCTGTGACTATTTTGTGACTACCAATTTGTACTTTCGAATCCCTTCAACTTTCTCACCTATCCCTCCAGCCCGCTCCCATCTAGCAACCATCAGCTTGTTCTCTGTATCTATGAGTCTATTTCAATTTCGTTTGTTCATTTATTCTGTTCTTTAGAGTCCACATATAAATGAGATCATATGGTATTTGTCTTTCTCAGTCTGACTTATTTCACTTAACATAATATCCTCTAGGTCCATGCAAATGGTAAAGTTTCATTATTTTTTATGGCAGAGTAATTCTCCACTGTATAAATGTACCAAAATTTCTTTATCCAATCTTCTTTTGATGGCAGTTCAGTTGCTTCCATATTGTTGCTATTGTGAATAGCTCTGCAGTAAACACTATATTTTTTCCAATTAGTGGTTTGGATTTCTTTGGATAAATACCCAGAAGTGGAATTGCTGGGTCATAAGGTAGTTCTATTTTAAAATTTTTGAGGAACCTCCATACTGTTTTCCATTATGGCTGCACCAATTTGCGGTGCCACCAACAATGCACAACGGTTCCCTTTTGTTAGTAGTAATCAGTCTGTTCAGATTTTCTGTTTCTACTTGACTCAGCCTTGGAAGATTGTCTGCTTCTAGGAATTTATGTGTTTCTTCCTGGTTGTCCAGTTTGTTGGCTTATAGTTGCTCATAGTATTTTCTTTAATTTATTTTTTGTATTTCTGTGGTGTCTGTTGTCACTTCCTTTCATTTCTGATTTTATTTATTTGGGTCCTATCTCTTTTTTTCTTGATGAGTCAGGTTAAATATTTGACAATTTGTATATCTTTTCAGGAAAGCAGCTCTTGGTTTCATTGATCTTTTTTATTGTTTCTTTAGACTTTATTTCATTTATTTGCACTCTGATCTTTATTATTTTCTTTCTTGTACTCACTTTGAGCTTTTTATGCTATTCTTTTTCCAGTTCCCTTTGGTGTAAAGTTAGACTGTTTATTTGAGATTTTTCTTGATTGTGTAGGTAGGCCTGCATTGCTATGAATTTCACTCTTAGGACTGCTTTCATTATGTCCAATAGATTGGGGCTCATTATGTTTTCATTTTCGTTTGTCTCAAGATATCTTTTGATTTCTTCCTTGATCTCATTGTTGACCCATTCATTGTTTATTAGCATGTTATTTAGCCACCATGTTTGTGTGTTTTTCAGTTGTTTTTTTTCTTGTGATTGATTTCTAGTTTCATACTATTATGGTCAGAGAAGACACTTGACATGATTTCGATCTTCTTAAGTTTATTGAAACGTGTTTTGTGGCCTAACATGTGGTCTATCTTGGAAAATATTCCATGTGCACTGGAAAATAATGCATATTCTGCTGCTTTGGAGTTAAATGCTCTAAAAATATCAATTAAATCCATCTGGTCTAGTGTGTTATTTAAGGCCACTGTTTCTGTGTTGATTTTTTTTTCTGGAAGATCTGCCCATTGTTATCAGTAGGGTGTTAACATTCCCTACTATGATTGTGTTACTGTTGATCTCTGACTTTATGTCAATCAATATTTATTTTATATATTTAGATGTACTATGTTCGGTGCATAGAAGTTTACTAGGGTTATGTCCTCTTGTTGGATTAATCCGTTTATTATTATGTACTGTTCTTCTTTGTCTTTAATTATAGTCTTCGTTTTGAAGTCTATTTTGTCTGATATAAGGAGATCCCACATCTGGCATTTAAAATCAGCAAGATGGAAGGTGGTTGGAAACACAGATGTCCTCTTAAAGGGCCTACACACAGACTCACTCGTTTGCAAGCACTCACCTGGTCTCTGGTGGAGGGTGTTGAGAGTGCCTCTGGCATTGCAGCACTAATTCTGCAGGGTGGGGTCCCAGGGAGTCACAAGGTGTGGCCAGTGGTTTTTATAAGGTTAATGTAGATTCAGTTCTTGTGCCAGTGCTTGTCCTTGACCACTTCACAAAACACCCTGAGAATATTGCAGACAGCCACCTCCGGGTAGTGCCTGGCCTGTGACCACTTTGCAAAATGCGAAGAAAACACTGCAGCCAGCCACTGCTCACCTCAGGCCTGCAGATCCCTGAGAGCTGTCCAAGATAGGCTACAGCACATGTTGTGACTCACTGCCCACCACCAAAAGTTACCTGAGCAGCCATGGGCCATCTGCTGCTGTAAAAGGCTTCTGCAGCTTGTGGGATGGTGCCAGTGATCCAGGAGCTGAATGTGCCCCTTACGATGCAGTACTAGCTGTGCTGGGCAGGTACCCAGGGTATCACCAACATGATGAGTACACACAGATTTGACCAGCCCAATGTGATCTCAGATTTAACCCTTTGTGAGAAGTTCAACATAGAAAAGATGGCACCCTCCTGTTGGCTACATGTGAGGCAGGCTCCACACAGGGACAATGGCTTCTCTCTAGCCCTTGCCCCAAAGCAATACAATTCAGTCTTTTCTAGTACATCTGTGGCACCTCTCAAATTTCTGCTCCTCCACCAGAGACCAGGAGAGTGTTTACAAATGAGTGAGTCTGTGAGTAGGCCTTTTAAGAGGACATCTGTGTTTCCAACCACCTTCCATCTCACTGATTTTCACTGCCAGATGTGGGATCTCCTCTTCTCAGCACAGGATCTCTGTGCTGGGAAGCCCCATGTGGAATTAGGACCCCTCCCTCCTCTGGGAGAACCTCTACCTATGAAGTGCCCCTCCCAGTGTTGAACCACTATCTGTGGGTTTGAGGTCAGCCTGTTTTGTGTTTCCACTCCTCCTACCAGTCTCAATGTGGCCTCTTCTTTACATCTTTAGTTATAGGGGTTCTGTTCAGCTAGTCTTCAGATGATTCTTGAGGATGACTGTTCTATAATTTATTTGTAATTTTTGTGTGATCCTGGGCGGCAGTAGACATAGCATTTACCTATTCTGCCACCTTGGACCTTCCCCTAGGAGCTACTTTAAAGGTTAAGTGGGAATAATGGTAAATAAAAAATAACTCAGCTCAGTATTTGGTCCAAAATAGATTTTCAATAAATATTAGTTCTCCTGCCCCTTCATATGTCAAGCTAAACCATATAAGATTCCTTTCAATTACAGAATTCTGTAGCTGAAATATTTATGCATTTATTGAATCA
The DNA here is from genome assembly GCF_057876585.1 of Rhinolophus sinicus. Classification (NCBI taxonomy): domain Eukaryota; kingdom Metazoa; phylum Chordata; class Mammalia; order Chiroptera; family Rhinolophidae; genus Rhinolophus; species Rhinolophus sinicus. Next base: position 55,129,394 of record NC_142518.1, on the reverse strand, counting down.
GACCAATTATCAAGCAACAGACATAATCAGTAGATTGAAACAACACATTGTTTTAGGTTTGTTGTTGTTTTTTGGTAAGATCTGAGAAGGAAGAGATTGAAAATGATAAAGCTGGTTTGGCTGAGTGGACTTTGGTCAGCAAACAGTTCTTAGTGGTTGAAGTGTACTTGTGTCCTTAAGAATGGGGTGGGGGTGGGGAAGAAACAGAAGGGTGTGTGTAGAGGGGTAGTAAATGAAAAAAATAACTTTAGAAACACTATTACTATGCGTCAAATATATTTCAAAAGGAAGAGAAAGGGCGTAAAAGACAAACTTACCTATAATCAAATATATTCTTTTATAGCCCTTCAACCAGCCCTTCTTGCTAATTGATAATACAAGGAAGTTTTAACATATAATGATTCATCTACATTGTATTGGACCTTTAAAACAAAATATTTCACTAAAAAGCACTTTAGAAATCACAGTCCAAACCACTTGACTATCTTATAGTTATAGCGTGTTAATTTATTTCTTACTTTTGCCCAGCAATCTATCATGTGTAATATACTTGCATACATACATCATCTCTTTTGAACCTTAAACTAACCCTATAAATTAGAGATTGTAAGAGTCTTATTATATTAGTGTGACATAAATGTCTAATGCTTCGGAGAAAACTTTTCATGTGAAAATACACTAGATCAAGCTATCTTGTTTGTCTTCAAGAGTTTTATTTTGTTTGCTGTTTGTTTCACTAGATTGCCTTCCATAAATATTTATGGGCTTTTCCATAAAAATTTTACATGGTCTACAAATCCATTTGTGGCGTCCCTTACCACCAGCCTCTAAACTTGTGTAGGACATACTTATCTATTAAAAGCTGGTTTCCACAAACTGCTATGGCTTTTTTTCATACATCTTCCTGCTAAACATGGGCTGACACTCTCCACTCAATTCCCCACAACAAACACCAAGATTCAACTGTAATCTTTAATAAGATTTTATTTAAGTCTTTGTTGTAAGGAAATGGAATTACCACATAGAAAAACTTCAACTTAATGAAGCTTTTCTTTGAATCTACAGATCTAACAACCTTAACTAGCTCACCTTTATCCCTTGGGAATACTATTGAGTATATCTCCTCTCCCAAAGTCTTGTTCCCTACAACTCTAAATTCCAAAGAAAGTTAACTTAATTTGAAAAATTGTAACATAATTGTGCAAGGTAATTTAAGCTTATTTTCCATTTCATATTAGAATCTAGATTTACTTTGGCATAAACCAAAGATTCATTAAGTGATTTCTCCATTGCAAGTGACATGTCTTTCCTCATGAGGAAGTTAAACCCTTATATGTAGAAACACAAAATGTGCAGGCATTTTTTAAAATGGCAGTTTTTCCTCCCTGCTAGCAGTTAACATTAAAAAAAAAATGTGGGGTTCAATTTTAACTAGAGCACCTTACAATACTACATTACAGTCACTTTATAGATAAATAAATTGAGACAAAAAAAAAAAAAAAAGGTGACCTAATTCAGTTGAACAATAGTTTATTGAACACCGAAGTCATACAATTAACACATGGTAAATCTAAAAACAAAAATTAGGTCTTCTGACTCCTTATCCAAATCTCTTTCTACTCTTGTCACGTGACTTGACAGAGTTAAGACATATCAACTTCAAACAGAGCAAAATACAATTTTATTTAAGCAAACATGAGTTTATTCAGGCACTGTCGGAGCCTGCCGACGAGATGAATGGTTCCTGAAGTGGGGAGTGAGGATTGAGAAAAAAAATAGACAAGAGACAAAGATGGGATCGGGAGGGCGAGCAGTTCTAATTAGACTGCAGCGCCTGTTTTATTTTCCAGCTTTCTTTTATACACACAGAAACAAGAAGGTTACATAAAGCGGCTGAGGCAGCAAGTACAGATTAGTTATGTTTTCTCAAAGTTTGGCCCTGACTGTCTTTAGACCTTTTGATATTTTCCCATTCCCAGGGCAGCAGGTGTCTGTTTGTTCTTTATGCTTATCGGAGTTCCCCTTAGCGATCCTCCCAAACTCTGCTTGAAGTCACATTTTCTTAACCCTTAATGCTCCAGCTCCCTACAAGGCACAGTAGAGGAATTGCAATTCGGGACAAACAAATTATGGCAAACCATAAGTAAGTCCAAGGAGACAGAAGGGTGCCCAGCTTTTATTATGTACTGTGAGGAAATTAGGGGTGTAATTTTTAACAAAAGTTCATTGGCGAATGGAAGTCCAGGGTCGTGGTAGTTTCTTATTGGCTGTAAGTGGCAGACAGTTTGCTCTTACTGAGGTATGCAGAAATCTTCCTTCTTCCTGCTGGTTATGGAAACTGAAATGATTGGTATATAAGAACTCACATTTCATTGCTTCTTGGCTTTTGAATCAGGTTTTCTTATCCATTTTTGATAAATAGAAGCACCTTTTCCAAAATGCTAACCCAATAAATAGTCCATTTGATTATACCAAGTGATCTATGTACCAACCAAGTTATATTTTTGTGTTTTTTTCAAACATTGTTAAAGAATTAAATTATTATGTAGGACTTCCAGACTGGACAAGATTGTGTAGATTCCTCTTTCTCTGCTTCTCCCTGCTGAGTATAACTATAAACCCTGGACATAACAGAAGAGAAAAACTGAAGGAGAACTATGAAAGGTAGCAAGAGAAAGGTAAACTGGTTTGAGACCCAAGGAATGAAGGAACAACACAGGGGCAGGGCATCTTATGTCCTCTCCACATTCAACCAACAGAAGAAAGCCACCCAGACCAGCATTTCCTAAGCCCTAACCAAGTAAGAGTTGATAGACCAGGTAGCCTCACGACTCCCCTCATGACTGAACAAGAGTCCTGACAACAAGAAGCCAACCTGCAGCACCATAAGGAGGACCAGTAAGGACCCCACTGACAATAGTGGCCAGGGAAAACACCCCCCTCTCTGGTCATCAGCATTATACTTGAGATTCCCTACTCCCGCCAGACACTGAAACTGGCAAAGGGAATTCTGCCTCAATAAGCAGCCCTGCCCAGTAGTACTTTCAGTCCCACACAGGCAGAAGAAATCCCAAAACAACGAATGCCCAGCTTGGGAAGCACTTCTCACCATGTGAGCGGGAGGCTCTCTTTCCCCACCTAGAAGGTACCAGAATGCCCTGCCTGGCAGAGACCAGTGGGAGCCTCGGCAACACCAGACAATCCAAGCAGAACAAAGTAACACTACAACAGCTCCAAAAATTAAACGACCAATAAAACCAAAACTCACAAAAGTAAGACGAACCTTTCAGTTAGAACATGGGCAAATGACATAGATATTTCAGTGAAGAGAATACACAGAAGACGAGAAAGCATGTGCAAAGATGTTCAATGTATGATAATTAGCCATCAGGGACATGCAAATTAAAAGCACAATAAAATATTACTACACACCTATCGGAATGCCTAAAATACAGTGACAACACCCAATGTAGGTGAAGATATGGTGAAACTAGATAACTTAAACATTTGCTTGTGGGAATATAGAAACAACATTGAAAATAGTTTGACAGATTCTTATAAAACTAAACAGATGACTGCCCTACAACCCAGTAGTTGTACTCCTGGGCATTTATCACAGAGAAATAAAAACTTAAGTCCACACAAAAACCTGCACATGCATTTGTATAGCAGCTTTATTCATAATAGTCAAAAATTAGTTGAAAACTGGCTAAAAAAAAAAGAAAAAAAAAGCTTAACAAAACAGTGGTATATCCATACTATGGGATGATACTCAGCAATAAAAACTGCCAGTTGATCCATGCAACAGCTGGATGACTGTCCAGGGATTAAGCTCTGTGGGGGAAAAAAAAAAAAAAACAACACCAAAATGTTACATATTGTATGATGCCATTTCTATAACATTCTTTAAGGAACAAAAATTTAGAACTGGAAAATGGATTAGTAGTTGAAAGGAGTTAGAGACAGATAAGAAGGGAAACGGGTGTGGTGATAAAAGGATGACAGGAGGGATTCTTGTGGTGATGGAAATATTCTGTATCTTGAATATCTGATGTTAGTTTTCTGGTTGTAATTTTACTTACTATAGTATTGAAACCAGAGGCCAAATGAGTCTGGGGCAAATGCTGCCTGCTCCACTCAGCCATTACACCGACACAGGAGTTGGGTCATAGAATAAGCGTTTATTATCAGAGCACCGGTGGTCTGAGAAGGCAGCAGGTGAACACCTCCAAAAACTGCCTTCACATTCTCAGACCAGCTTGGGGTTTTTAAGGGAAAATCTGGCCATTCCTCCAGAGGGTTCCAGGGGTCTGCAGGGAGCCTTCCCTGTAGCCATGTGATTCTATCGTGGAGTCAGCAACCCAGAACAATGATGGGAGTAGCCTGGTAGACCACTGAGGTTGTGATAAAAGAGCCTAAGGGTATTAATCATAAGTTTCAGGGTAATTTTCTAAAACAGGGAACTGGATGGGACAGGGGACATTCTAGGCTTAAGCCACCAGCGGATGATCTATTGTTAAACTATAGGTAGGTCAAGGAAAAGTGAGGCCAGGGACCTCTACTGGTGGAGAGGCCTCTACTATGGAGGTGCCAACCGAGCCCTGTTTCAGTATTGCAAGATGTTTTCATTGGGGAGACTCGGTAAAGGGTACATGAAACCTTAGCATTATTTCTTATGTGTTTGTGAATCCCAGTTGTCTCAAAATAAAATATGAAGTTAAAAATGCTATATGATTTTTTTGAATTAGAAAAATGTTAAAGCTAATTTAGATAAGTAATGTCTTAAAATTCTAAGGAATAAGACTTATTTAGAGCATTTAGTTTTTCTTTCAGTCTTCATTAGTATCATAGTATTCCTGAGACTAGTACCTCCTTTCAAATTTATAATGTATTTTCACTGAATATCTTAAGAAATATAGTTCTGGTAACTTTTTCCTTGGTACATGTTGTGGACAAAAAAGGGGCCACATACTAAATCTGACAAGCACAGCAGATGCCAGCATGGCAGGCCCTACAAACTCAGAGACCAAAATCAACCACATAGGATGGTCTGAACATAAATATTCCTAACTAAATTAGGAATGGGTCAGGGCTGACAGTCACACCCTTGGCCTGTAGCTTCCTTCACAAAGGTCAATCTTTACCTTAAATGAGCCTGTCTAATGTCTTTTTGCATCTAAGATAACATATCTTTGGAGTGCCAGAGTAATCCCTTTTTTCGGACCCCTTGGGGCACATCCTGCCACACCAGAGCAAGAGACCACAGAATCCCTCATTGTTATTCTTATCCCCTAACTACATCGCTATGTGCTGTAAAATGCTATTAACTATCCTGTACCCACCAGTGTAAAAGAAGTATGTGTCTCTCCAATTTAATTTTATCCAATCCCAGAGATTTCTCCTCTTTGCTTTCTTCCACCCCCTTAATCTACCACCAATGGATTTCATGTAATCTTCCTCCTTTGATTCTAATGTATAAAAGTTGCAAAGCCACCATATTCCACAACATTTTCTCAGTCCTTTGTGATTTTGGTTCCCAGCAATTGTCATCAGTTTGGCTCAAATTGAGACAGGTTAGCTAGCATGATCCTAGGTAGACAGGGAGGTCCCTGGGGAATAAACAAAGACAGCCATATCCTGAAACTCCAGGTTTTGAAATCACTCCTTTGCTCCAGGACAAAATGTAAAAATACCTTGAAGTTAATCATAAAATTCCTTTTGGCCTGACAAATGGAGTAGATCTGATAGATAAGCATGGGTTATTTTGCTAATTCCTTCAGGACGGGCAAGCAGAACAAACCTGGTAGACGAATTTCATTAGAAGGCGACAGTTCCCTTCTTCAAACAGCTTCCCTTCCCCAAGCAGGCAGGAAGGTATAAAAGTAAGAGCTTTTGCCTCAGTCATGGGGCACCCCCATTCAGGGCCCCCTCCCACTCGGGAGCTCTGACCCTTTGCTTTCAATAAACTGTCCTCTATTTAAAACTCTTTGCCTCTCCTGGGTCCGTGTTTCCATTCTTCGGTCTCACGAGACACGATCCCGGCACTCACTCACTCACTCCAAAGTCCCCTACATCATTTGGGGGCTCACAGAGACATATTCCTCCTTTATTTGGGGGTTCACAGAGACATATTCCTACTTCAAAATGAACTCATTAAACTTCTCTACAGGTTTGGATGTTTCTTACATCAACAATGGCCATACGCGTATATTACTTTCATTGCGATCCTTTTCTTCTTTGTCTTTCTATTGTGCACCAATTTGTGAACCTGTGTTTCTTGTTATTGTATTTTAGTCAAGTTTAAATCCTGTTTGTTTGGGGAAGTTGTCCATAACTGACGTAGTCCCATGGATTACCATCTCCTTTGAATAGCTAAAATTTTAATTATACTCTATCTTGTCATATGTGTTAATACAATCTCCCTTGTCCTTAAAAACATTCATTTATCTAAAGCAATGATTCTCAACTGGAGGTGATTTTGCTCCCCATTACAACCTCCAGGAGATACTTAGCAATGTCTGGAGACATTTTTAGTTATCACAACTTGGGAGCCAGTACTATAGGCATCTACTGGGTTAAGGCCAAGAATGCAGCTAAATGTCCCACAATGCTCCTAGAACAAACAATTACTTGGCCCAATATTTTAATAGTGCTGAGCTTGAGAAGCCCTACTCTGGTTGCTAGCAAAATACTTCTCCACTGTTGGTCAGAAACAAACAAAACAAGCAAACAACTTGTTTTCTATGACAAACAAAAACCATTTAAATTGACCTTCTGGACATCCCCATTTTGTTTCCAATTTTTTCAAGCTAATTATGTGAAAAACAAAAATCATTAATTTCTCCCCCATGCTTTATGTATTAGTAATACAATTAATTTTATCATCATCTCCTTAGTTTTGTAAATTAAACATTGGAGGATCAAATTTAAAATCTTCTCATTCCTGAAAGCACCACATTTAATGAGCTAATAAAATCAGTCACAATCTGATGCAAACATAATGAACTTTTCATTGCCCTTTGAACTTCTTGCCCTTAAATATCTAAGGCCTTTCCACATATACTGTCTTTTTCCATGATTTTATTCCCCCTGTTTTGTTTTTAACCCACCATATATATATATATTTTTTAACCTGAAAAGTTTCCACTTCTTCAAGATCCAACTCCAGACCACTTGTGTGGGACCTTTCTTTGACACACGTTCTGGGCGTTCACAGAATTTTTATAGCACTTATTTGTCTTTTATTTATTCTCACATCTCCCATCTTAATAAGGACAAATTATTATTCATCTATCTATATCTAGCACCTAGTACAGTACCTGGCATATTGCAGAAACCCAGAATAAGGATGCTGACTGACTGACTTAATTAACAGGTAGATAATTGGATAAATGTATGAATATAAAACAAGTTAACACAATTCAGACTAGAGTTTATACAGATTTTTTTGTCAATGCCAAAGGAAAAAAATGCCTTATGAATTTCATATAATATCACCAGTAATACACAAAATATTATTTAAAAATAGATTTCAGAAAGTTAACATTTTCCAATTTATTAAAATTTCCATTAAAGTAAAAATAAAGTCTTCATGAATTATGATCTGTTAAATATGCTCTAAAATCTCTCTCTAATTTTGTATGAGCAAACACTCTACTAGATAGGCCACTCACAATAACATTCACCAATTAATGAATATTTAATATTTTTAAATTCTTGTTCATAAAATTTTACTCAAACAGAGGTAGTCATGCTAGTCCAGTTAGAATAAACTAATATTAATAATTTTTGTTACCAAAAATTTGTTAATTGTGTTTTTCTTATATATAAATTGAAGATGACTTTTGCTTTTAAGCAAAAATTATTTCAGATTCTTGAAAAGTCAATTGAAACATTTTTACATAATATACCTTTTCTATATTTTCCTCTAAAGTTATATTAAGGTAAAGTAGCCGAGTAATTTGCTACTTTATTAATGCTTACACTTTACACATTAATATGAGTGCTTATTTTTCCATGTCTAAATGTTTGCTATTGCATTGAGGAAAAGAAGAAAATGTCCATAACTACTCACAGACCACACACTTCTTATGATATCCTTAGTCATAGTCACTTGCAATCTAGTTCCTAGAAAACCTCACATTCTCCTAAACTAAAGAGAGATAATTTGAGCTATAATTGTATCTGTATCCCAACTTGATTTTATCTATCTATCTATCTATCTATCTATCTATCTATCTATCTATCTATAGATATATCTATAGATATATATACCAGGGGTGCCAAAAAAATGTATACGCGTGACTTGTATTCATCTTTTGTTATTGGTATATATTGAGTATTAGAATTTTAATACAGTTTTTTCCTTTCTTAAAATGAATATACATTTTTTAGCACTTTCTGCATATTTAATCAAGGCATTTTCAGATTATAAGAGGTAGCGAATAGTGGTCTATGGTTGCCAGCCCTTAGGGCATTACTCATTCATTCTCCATTGGAAGGTAGATAGGAAAAAGCAAAGGACTTGAAATTCAAACTAGCCATCTTTCTTTGTTAGTAACCTGCTAAAGGGTTTCTGGGAGAAGATATCAATTTATTTGAATAAAATGAGGTTTAGATTACCAATCAATTTCAGTTATCCCTATGCCCTAAACTATTTTTCATCAAATTGAGTAGAATGATAACTTACTTTAAAATAACTTTTCAGAGTAAAGTTTCCAATTCAAACTTTAAAGAAAATTAAATAATTAGAAACATCTATCATTCAATGCAAATATTACTAATTTAAAATTACAGGGCAAGCAGTGTCTTAAATGAGTAGATGATCATGGTACTGATTAATACAACTCTGTGTTATATATAAAAAATTCTTATATAACTTATTGTGAATGTGAATATATGAATTTATTCATTCATTATTTCTATATGAATTAAATATTATATGTAACGTTGTGTTTGACACTGGAATTATAAAGATGGTTGCTACCCAGGCTTTTCCTCAAGAAACTCATGGAGTAGGAAAAGTGACATATATGTATAAGAAACATTTGCATAAGGAAAAATGACATCTCTGTATTTCTATACTCTAATTAATATTAAGCCAGATATATTAACAAATCTGTTTTAGAAACTTTTTCAGAAAATCTTTTGTGCACTGAAAAAAATTAAATACAGGATGCATGAGAAAGAAGAGTTTTAATTATGACAACAAAGGGAAAGAGACCATGATGAGTTTAAGAATCATCTGTTTCTAAAGGTGATAAGCCATAGTAATCCCCTTTAAGACATTATTAACATTAAGTGTGCTCAATAATTTTTAACCTACTAAGTGATTAATACTTGATTTTAAATCAACTAAAAATTTAATCTAGGGATTTTGTAATTTCCCTACATGAGAATTAAGTTGGACATTTATGGATTAGTAACCAATGGCATTATCTTTCACATGTAAGGCACAAAAATAAAGAAGATTGCACACACATACACATGCACATACATATACACCAGAGTTTTTTAAAAGTTGCTTTCAATTTTCTCCCGTATTCTGTCCTGGAGCCAAAAGAAAATAAATTTTGATTGCTCTTCCGCTATATGCACCAGCTGGAGCTCTTTCACGCCATCTCAAAGCCAGCGGAACTAAACTCTTCTTGGCCAGTGAACTAAGAACTGTTTTGCATGCAGCAGAATGGCTGGCAACTTAGTCTCCAGACACACTTCCTTTAGGGTCCAGTGTGTTTAGGATTATGTATGAGTAGTGATCTAACATAAATTCTCTCTGCCTGAGATTTGTAGGGGCTACAAGCATTCCATCATGACTTCATAACAAACTACTTCCAGCATCCCACTCTGCGGGAAGAGAAAACAAGAAATTGGATGCAAAACTAACTTTCGCAGATGATTCAACACAATCTTGTTGTTGGATTTAAAATATCTATCAGTAACCTATCATTTTTTTGCATATGTCTGTTCAGTTTTGCCCAAACCATTTACTGAGTAGACTGTCTTTACCTTAGTGTATATTCTTGCCCCCTTTGTCATAGATTAAATGACCATACAGGCATGGGTTGATTTCTTGACTCTCTAGTCTGTTTAATTGATGTATGTGTCTGTTTTTATACCAGGGCCGTGCTATTTTGATTACTATGGCCTTGTAGTATAGTTTGATATCGCGTTGCATGATACCTCCAGCTTTGTTCTTCTTTTTCAAGATCGCCATGGCTATACAGAGTCTTTTATGGTTTCATATAAATTTTAGGGTTATTTATTGTAGTTTTGTGAAAAATGCCATTGGTAATTTGATAGGGATTATATTAAATCTATAGATAGCTTTGGGTAACGTGAACATTTTAATGATGCTAATTCTTCTTATCCACGAGTGTGGAATATGCTTCCATTTATTTGTATCTTCTTCAATTTCTTTTTCTAAATGTCTTATAATTTTCCAAGTACAGGTCTTTTACTTCCTTGGTTAAATTTATTTCTAGGTTATGTTTTCGATGTGATTGTAATCAGGATTGTTTTCATAATTTCTCTTTCTGATAGTTTATTACTGGCGCATAGAAATGCAACCAGTTTCTGAATATTAAGTTTGTATTCTGCTACTGTTCTGAATTCATTTATCAGTTCTAATAGTTTTTTGGTGGAATCTTTGGGGTATAGCTTTGTTTTAAAATTTTTAACTTTATACAGTGCTATAATATACATTGAGTTCCAAAAAAGTAATATATAAGAGTATTTTCCCCTTGCATATATGTACTATATTAGAAAACATTTATTTTTTATTTTTGTAAAATTATTATACTTGTCACTCATGAAAAACTATCCCTGAATTTTAATTCTGGTTGTGACCATTATTAATTTTCAAAATTTCTAGGCCTCTAATATCAAGTACTCAATTAGGGGTAGAGGGAACCAGAAATTATTTAATTAAGTTTCCCTATTTTAAAAATGAATTTGAAGTCCAAAGGCTTAAATATGACCCTAATATTTTGTATGTACATAATAGTAGAATAAGGACTAGAAACCAGATTTGTTTACTACTCATTTATTATTTTCCATCATTGGCTTCCTGCAAACTAAAAGAAAAGAACAAAAACTTTACAGAAATGTATATCACTATTGTATATGTATTTTATATATTTTTCTGGGCTGTTAAATGACAGCCCACTCCTATCTCCACTAATGTGGGTTTTTATCCCCTTTTAAACATTCATAAATTCAAGGTGGAGGTAGAGAAGCTTTACAGTAGAAGTTCACCAAAAATTTTCCATATCTCCTTAATTTCCAATCTTTCAGGTATATATATATGTATATATATACATATATATATTTGATGTGATTGTAATAAGGATCATTTTCATAATTTCTCTTTCTGGTAGTTTATTTTTGGCATATAGAAATGCAACCATTATCATTCAGTAGCATACAATACATTGTGACCAGAAGTCATGGATAAGGTAGCTGGGGGTAATTAATAAAAGTAATAATCAAATGAAAATAAAATATAAAATACAATGTGAAGAAAAGAAAGGGAAAAATAATCATGAATAGAGAATAGGAAATTTTATGGATTCAGCGAAGTGGTCAGGACGTGTTTAATTCTCAGTTTTTCACTATTCTGTCACATTGATATTATAGAGGAAAAATGAAACAGTCATTAAATGTATTAACTTTTCAGCCACTTGTGTTGATTCCATGTATCCTATGCAATTCCTTCTTAATCCTCAGGAAAAGTCCAAATTGCTTTTTAGCTAACTTGAGATTGAAGAATAGTGGCTATCTCCTTAGTTGGACATGATACAAATGTAGTTAAGGCAGCTTTGGGACAACTTTCACTCAATTGAGGCTCAAGTGGGTTTAGTTAGGTTTTTAAAAAACAACAAATATGACAGGAGAAAATACCCTTAAAAGCATCTTTTGCTCGTTATCTCAAATTGATTAAAGAATTCATTAACATTAATATAAAGATTAAATACACATGAGTGGTTATCTCATCTTTCCCTAGTCCAATGCAGTAACTTACCAACGAAAGATTAGACAAATAGAACCTAGTGAACCTCCTGAGTGTTTCTGTTCAGTTCGCCAGGTGCATAAATGTGCTGTCTGTTTGAGAGAGTATGTTTTCTTCCTTGACACATAATTGATAATTAGAAACATTGAACAGTATTCAGTGAAACAGGTTTTTTGGTTGTTGTTGTTTTTTTTGGGGGGAAGGGAACAGCAGAACTATAGGCTGATAGTCCTTGGAAATGGATTAGCTAAAAGACAATGATCATATTTAGATGTTCGATTCAAATTGTAAAATGTACTTGTAATGAAAATTTGAGAAAAAAATATTCAGTGTCTTAGTACATGATAATAAAAAATGTGGCCTATTAGAAGAAAACCACTCATATAGCACACCTGCTAAGATCTCTAAATTCCTGTCAAAATTTGTAATTAATTAGATTGCTGTGTTGTTTCATGTAGTTTTAAATCAATGCAGTAATTAACTATTTAACACAGAGGTGTGTGTGTCACCATTTGCAGATGTACTTTTATCAATAGATGCAAAACAGATACATTTCTTTTTTCTTTTTTTTTTTTTTTTTAAGATTCTATTGGGGAAGGGGAAGAGGACTTTATTGGGGAACAGTGTGTACTTCCAGGCCTTTTTTTTTTTTCCAAGTCAAGTTGTTGTCCTTTCAATCTTAGTTGTGGAGGGTGATGTTCAGCTTCAAGTTGCTGTCCTTTCAGTCTTAGTTGTGGAGGGCGCAGCTTAGCTCCAGGTCTAGTTGCCGTTGCTAGTTGCAGGGGGCACAGCCCACCATCCCCTGCGGGAGTCGAACTGGCAAACTTGTGGTTGAGAGGATGCGATCCAACCAACTGAGCCATCCTGGAGCTCAGCGGCAACTCAGCTCAAGGTGCCGTGTTCAATCTTAGTTGCAGGGGGTGCTGCCCACCATCCCTTGAGGGACTCGAGGAATTGAACTGGCAGCCTTGTGGTTGAGAGCCCACTGGCCCATGTGGGAATCGAACTGGCAGCCTTTGGAGTTAGGAGTATGGAGCTCTAACCGCCTGAGCCACCGGGCTGGCCCAGCAGATACATTTCTGGTTGGTAATAGGTTAAACTGCTTTTGGGAAACCTTACTTTTATTAGTTTTTCTGTTTCCTCATTGGTGGATAGGTTCCATAGTACCTTTTTATTTTTTACTTATAAATATCACATGTAGCTAGCTATAAAGGAGAATGATTTTAAAAGCATTTAATGAGGTGTTATTTCACTAAGATAAAAATAGTTATCACATCTAATTTCTTAATTATTAGCTGAATTTTAAGTGAGAAATGGTTGTTTTTTTCTTTTAAAAACTATAACATAGCTTTGGAAAATATATGATTTCTCTTTCTGTATAAAATAAAAAAATTGAGTTCTAATTCATGATTGAATAAAGTAATGCAGGTTCCTCTTTTGCTAAAACAAAACAAAACAAAACAAAGAAATAGGCTATAATAAATATATTTTACAAAATTAATAGCTATACTGACAAGAAAAAAAAAAATTCCCAAGTTCTAGAAACAAAGCAGAAACTCAATGCCAGGAGAGAAAATTAAGGTGAATATTTCAGTTGGCCTGGTGGCTATTAGGCCTAGGGCTGAGAGCTTGGATTTTAATATCTAGAAAGATGGAAGATACATGGCATTAAGCCTGCACGAAGTGGAATGCTGGTCCTAAGAACTTGAATAAAACCAAGATCTTTGATTTATCATTCACTCCCTGAAGGAGGACTAGAAAATGTCTGCTTATATGCATTGCTTGGGTTTCTAGATAGGAAACAAAAACACTTTATAAGAAGTTGAAATCACAAGACTCTGCTAATCATAGGCACAAGCTCCAAATTTATGCTACCTATTTAGTACAAGAATTCCAAGCTTATAAATCAACAATGGCAAAAAGAAAAACTGGTCTCATATTTGTGAAACCACTGGAAACATAATAACAACAACCTTCTCTAAGAAAACTACTGTAATAGATAGGTCCTTTTATGGCTGGAGGGGGCAGGGAAAGAGTTACTTTCTTTGAAGGAGAGATCACAAATAATGTTACAAATCCCTGAGGAAATAAATCATAAGGAAGGAAATTCTGCAAAAGCAAAAACAGGAGAATCTGTCTCCCAGTTATTAAAAAAAAAAAAAAAAAAGAGGAGTATGAAAGAGACCATGGAGTTAGTATATTTATAATGAATTATAAGTAAAAACGCTCAAAAAAGAAAAAAATGCAAAAGAAGAAGAGGACTTTATGGCAATAAGATATATTATTCACAATTAATTAATCAGATAATTATTACCTGTTAGAAGACAAAACAGAGATTCTCAGATTGAATTTAATTTAAAAATGGACTTCTGGTCCTGTATATGAGAGAATAACTTGTATTAGAATAATCCTCCTATGAAAAGCAAGTAGGAAATCTGGAAAAAAGGACTTATGTAAAACAACCATTTAAAGTCAAAGGAGGGCACAAATGCAGGCAGAATTTGAAGCATTTTCCTTGAGGAAAATGAATCTCATGAGACAATCTCTGTATTCACACTGAATTTTTCATTGAGAGCATTTTCCGATTTGTTACATAGAGGAAGAATTCAAGTCAAAAGTGGCAGTATTACTGAATTGAGAAGAGACAATGGAGTGCAGAGGTGTCAGTGTGGCTGGAATTTGAGCCACAAATTCCAAGAGGAGAAAATCTCAAAGAGGAGAAAATTACATAGAAATGAGGGCAAAAATATGTCTACAAACTCCCCTGTTAATGATGGTCTCTTAGACTATACACGTGTAGGACAAGACTCCAAGAGATACGGCAGAAACTGTAGCAGGGAGACTAGAGAGATTAACAGGTTTCAGCAGGCACTCAGTACTGGGGAAACAGAGGTCAAAGTTCAAACCCCATCATAGTTTGGTTGAAGCTCTGCCAAAACTCAAAACTCCTTTTAGCTGAGACAACATAAGAGGCTACTCTAAGAGAAATAACCATAACTCCAGACTTAAGACCATATTTTAGGAGCAGGAATCATTCACTAAGACTAAGAGCAAAACAAAAGTAAGCCAACCATAATAAATCCCAAGACCAATCTTTGACTAGATGAAGATTATCAGCTGATTTTCTATATGCTTATCAAAAGAAATTTAACTCTCTTTGAAAGAAGATAGTATTATCAAGATGTTCTACAATTTTATTCTATAATGTCCAGCATCTAATCAAAAATTGTAATACTTCCAAAAAACCAGGGTCCAGTGAATGAAAACCCAAAGGAAAAAAACAATCAGTAGAAGTTGAATCACAGTTGATTAAGATATTTGAATTATTAGAGGGGAAGCTTTAAAATAACTATAATTAATATATTAAAATAGAGAAAAAGATGGATAATTCATGACATATATGATATCTTGTAAAATAATAGAAAGTATGGAAAGTATATATATATATATATATATATATATATATATATATATATATATATATATATATATATCTGTCTGTCTCTGGTTCCTGGCACAAAGCTCCTAAAAACTTTGCAATTTTCTAAGTGTTAAGAGCTCTAAGAACATCTTTTGTTTTAATATTTGGTCTTTGGCCCTTGTTCCTGATACAGAGTTTTTAAATCTCTTGGAATTTCCTGCTTGATAGCAGTGTCTTTTGTTCTGATGAGGTTGTACTTAATGGGCTCCTAGATAGGGGCTGTTTACCAGAAAGAACAAATCATGATTAGAAGCTTAGAAATTTAGCCTCACCTACCCATTCTCCAGAGAGGTGAGTGGTGCTGGAAGTTGAGTTAATGATTGATCATTCTTACATGATGAAGCCTCCCCAAAAATCTCAAAATACAGGGTATGGAGAGCTTCCAGATTGGTGAACAGAACTACGTACCAGGAGGATGACACACCGCAACTTCATGGTGACAGAAACTTCTGAACTTCAGATGCTCTCGGACCTCATCCTATGTATCTCTTCATCCAGCTGTTCATTTGTATCCTTTATCATATCCTTTATCATATGATAAACTGGTAAGTGCAGGTAAGTGCTTCCATGAGTTCTGTGAGCTGTTTTAGCAAATAATCAAATCCAAAGGGGAGCAGATCATGGGAACCTTGACTTGTAGGCAAGTCAGACAGAAATTATTGGTAACCTGGGGAGCTACTACTTGTGATTGACATCTGAAGTGGGAGGCAGTCTTATGGGACTAAGCCCTTAACCTGTAGGAACTAGGTATCTCCATGTAGATAGCGTCAGAATTGAGTTAAATTGTAAGACACTAGGCTGGTGTTATAGAGAATTGCTTGCTATGAGACAAACCTCCACACATCTGGTGTCAAAACTGTTGTGAATATGGTAGTAGTGTGAGAGCAAAGGATAGATATACAAGAGTACTGTAGGTTTTATAACCCAAATTGATCAAATCAGAATTAATTGAAATTTTGAGAACTGAAAATACTATAAAGAAAATGAAAAAAAATCAATAGATGTGTTAAATTGCAGACTGGTAGAACATTCGTTGATCAACTGATAGACACGTCAGTAAAAATATTCAGATTGCTAAAAGAAAGAGTAAACAATGGAAAATGCAGAATGGAGGTGTAAGAAATGAAATATGATTAAAGCTTTACTATATGCATAATTTGAGTGTCAGAGAGAAGCAAGAGTAAATGGAACAGAATAAATATCTGAAGAAATACTTGCTGAAAAATTTTCAAAACTGATAAAGTACATGATATCACAGATTCAAAAATCTCTACGTACCTTAAGAAAAATATTTTCAAAGAAAATCACAAATAGGTATATCATAACAAAATTAGTTAAAAACATAGAAAAAACAAAATCTTAAAAGTTGGCAGGGAACTGTACATCTGAAGCTGAAGCTGAACAATAATGAATGTCAACTACAATTATACACACACACACACACACACACACACACACACACACACAAGAAGCGGAGTACAGCATTAGAAATAGACACAGTGGAAATGTAAGAGCTGTGTGTGATGTCAGAGGGGTAGTGGATGGGGGGAGGGGTGTTGTCACTGTGTGAGGGCTATAAATGATAAATGTCTATTACATTGTTTTATGCACCTGAAACTAATTTTTAAAAATGTTAAAAAAATAGTTGGCAGGGAAATAATATATTATTATCTACAAAGAAACAATTAGATATAGTCGAATTCTTAATAGAAACAATATAAGCTGGAAGACAATGGAGTGACATATTTGAAGTGCTAAAGAAAAATAAACTGCCACTCTAGATATTTCCTCCCAAAGACTAATCTTTCAAATGTGAGAGCAAAGATAGTTTAAAAAGAAAGCGAAGAGAATTTCTCAGAAGTATACCTGCACAAAAACAAAAATAAATAAATAATGGGTTCTTCGTGCTGAAGGAAAAGAGTTTCCACACGGAAACAAAGAAAGATTGAAGAAAGCAGAAATAATAAGAATGTGGGTAAATATAAATAAATTCTAACTGTATAAAACTACAATAAAAACATGTGAGATTTAAAACATATCTAGAAGTATACTACATGACAACAAATGCACAGAAGTTTGAAGGAGATAAATGAAGTTAACATGTAGTAAGGTTTGGACAATTGGGGGACATGGTAAAAGTTCAAATTTAAGAGAAACTGTACTATCTGAGGGATACATATTGTAATCGCTAAGGTAACCACCAAAAGAATAAAATAGTATGTACCTAAAAGCTAATATAAGAGATAAATGAGAAATATAAATGTTGATCAATTCTAAAGAAAGGAAAAATGAATGGATGAATAAACAAAAAAACACATTGAGATAACAGAAAATAATAGCAAAATGGTAGACTTAACCCAAAACATCAGAAACTAATTATAAATGGACTAAGCACTAAAATTAAAAGAAAAAAAATCAGCCTGGGTGAAAAAGAAAACCCAACTATATACAGCTTACAATAAACATGATTTAAATATAATGATACAGTAAATTTTAAAGTGAACAAAATGGAAAGGGTATACCATGCAAACGCTAAACAAAAAAACAATTGTATAGCTATATTAACATTGGACCAAGCTGACTTGAGGCAAAAAATATTAATGGATATATAGAGGAATATGTCATAATGGTAACAGAGTCCATTAAGGAGGATGATAAAACAATCCTAAATGTGTATGCATCTCATAACACAACCTAAAAAAAGGGTAAATCTTTGTGAAAAGTAGAAAAAAGAGTGATGTCAGAAACATGGCAGCGTGAGGGGTGTGCCTTGAAATCTCCCTTTGAAGTTACAACAAGTTGAATGGCTATAATTTAAGAAAAAATTCTCTACACAGCAAACAAACAAGTCTAAGAGATCCGCGCATCAAAACAGCTCAGGTGGGTGAATCAAGGTGAACAGGGGAGGAGGGAAGGGAGAAGTACAGAGATGTGGGTCACAGGACACAGCTCAGAGCTCACTGAGGTCCTGGGAGAGGGGAGGCTTGAGACAGCAGGTGCACTCTCGGTGGCCCACAGTCCTGCCTGAAGGATCAGCATATAATATGCCTGAACCCAGAAACTGGGTCAGAGACCTCGGGACAAAGACTAAATATAGAAATGCAACAACTGTGGTCTAACAGCCCTCAATGCCAGGCAGAAAACAGTGATGGACCCTGGCTGCCTCCCCATACCCTCCCATTGCTCAACTTCTCCACACCAGCCCAGTGCTAGCAGCAGGCCCCAGGGAAAACAAAACAAAACACCATAGCAGTGTCAGATTAAAAAGCAGAATATCTATGGCCCTGAGAACTGGAGAGACAGTTCCTGAGTAGCAGGTGCACATTATGGCCAATTCCAGTGACAAGGGAGGAGTTATAGGGGCAACGCAGCTGTGTGCTAGAAGTCACCATTACTGAGAGAACAAAGCTATAAACACACCTGCCACCTCTCCCAGCCCACCCTTCTGGCTGATCCCAGTGTGGTCAACCAGGGCTGCTGAGGTGCACAGCTCTGCATCTGGATGCAGGGACAGCACTGGGATTTCAGGGGCTCAGAACCCCATCACGTGGTGCCTTGAGAGTGAGGTGGCCTGGTCACAGAGGAGAAGCCCACCTCCCTAGGAAATTTCCCACCATGTGAGAATCTGGAACAGGCCAAGAGAAAATAAAATGCTCTAGCACTACCTTCTGGAAAGCAAAAGAAGGACATCTTCATATCAACCTACTGCAGAATTTACTTCTGTAGATGCCCAGGAAGAGAAATAATCCAGTAATTGCCATGAATAACCAAGATAATATGGCAGCTCAGAAAAAATAAAAAATCTCCAAAACATGGACTTAAAGACATGAAAATATGTGACTTAAATGACAGAGAATTCAAGATTGCAGTTCTGAAAAACAAAAAGATGCAAGAAAATCCAGATAAGCAGTTTAATGAACTCAGAAATAAAATCAATCAACAAAATGCTTTACCAAAGAGATTGAAATTTAGAACCAAATAGGAACCCTGGAGCTGAAAAACTCAATAAAAAAGATGAAGAATGAAATAGTGAGCTTAGGTAGTAGAGTTGACCAGATGAAGGAAAGAATTAGTGATATTGAAGATAGAAATCTGGAAATGATGCAGATGGAAGAAGAAAGAGACTTGAGAGTTAAGAGAAATGAATGAGGCTTCTGCTTGGTGAACTCGTGGAGGCTCAGGGAGGCTGGTGTGTTGAAGGAAGAAGGTGTGGAAGCTCCCTGCCCTTTCTCCACACCTTGCTGTAGGCATCTGTTCCACCTAGCTGTTCCTGAGTTATATGCTATTATAATAAATTGGTAATTAGTAAATAAAATGTTTCTCTGAGTTTTGTGAGCTACTCCAGCAAATTAATCAAACACTAGGAGTAGGTTGTGGGAACTTCCAATCTACAGCTGGTTGGTCCAGAAGTACAGGTGACAACATGGATTTGTGACTGGAGTCTGAAGTGGGAGAGGCAGTCTTATAGGAATGTGGAAACTGATGTTATCCCCAGAGACTCCTCATACTGAAATCACAACCTCAGGTGGCTATTATAGGCTGTCCTCGATTTAAAGATTTTATAAGAAAAGCCAGTGGGCTCCCAGACAAAGTTAAAAAGTTGAAGGTGACCCCCCTAAACTTCTGTATCTTCTGCATTCTGGGCAGAAGTCATGGCCAATGCCTGCTCAAGATACCCAGCAAAACAAAAAAGTGAATAGACTTTGTATGTCAGCGTGATCTAGAACTGTCCCTAGCTCTTAGTTGGGGCTTCATAAATGCTCACTGAACGAATGAGTCTGTAGGTAGGCCCCAGGCTTTGGGATCTTAAAAAGCTGAGACTGAGAGAGTAAACTACTGTTACATGCTACAATATAAATGAATCTTAATGATAAAGGTTTGAGTAAAAGAAGCAAGACACAAAAGTGTTAATACCATATGATTCTATTTATGTAAGCTTCATGAATAGGCAACACTATGAGTGTTTATTTGTATTGTTTCTTTGTTGCTTTCAATTTTATAGCCACATATGAATTAAATCATATGGTTTTCAAAGTTTTCTGTCTGACTTAATTCCGTTAGGATGATAATCTCAAGGATCATCAATGTTGTCAATATATAGATGATGCATTATAAAAATTTACACTTGAAACCTACATAATTTTATTAACTAATTTCACCCCAATAAATTTAATTTTAAAAAGTTTCCACACAGCAAAGAGAGAGAACTCTAGAAGAAAAAAAAAAAAAAAAAAAAAAAAACACCGTGATTTTCAGCTTAGCTTGTATTAAATATTTACTCATTCAAAAAAAAAAATAGGCAAAAGTACTCTATAGTGCTAGAAGTCAAAATTGAGGGGGTTATTGACTGGGAAGAGGCATGAGGGAGGCTTTGGTTCAGATTGAAATACGTGTATATATATATTATTAAATTTATTGGGGTGACATTGGTTAGTAAAATTACATACGCTTCAAGTGTACATTTCTATAATACCTCATCTGTACATTACATTGTGCATTCACTGTCTAGAGTCAGTTCTCTTTCCATCACCATATATTTGGCCCACTTTTCCTTCTTCTACCACACCCCTCACCCTCTGGTAAAGACTAAACTGTTGTCTGTGTCTATGAGTTTTTGTTTCTTTCTTTCTTTGTCTTGCTCCTTTGTTGCTTTCAGTTTTATATCCCACATATGAGTGAAGTCATATGGTTCTTGACTTTTTCTGTGTGACTTATTTTGCTTAGCATGATAATCTCAACATCCATCCATGTTGTCACAAATAGCAGCATTTCATCTTTTCTTATGGCCGAGTAATATTTCATTGTATATGTGTACCACAACTTCTTTTTCCAATCATTGATCAAAGGGCGCTTTGGTTGTTTCCATGTCTTGGCCACCATGAATAATCCTGCAAAAAAACATAGGGTACATATATCTTTACGGATAAATGTTTTCAGATTTTTGGGGTAGATATCCAGAAGAGGGATTGCTGAGTGTATGGTAATTTTATTCCTAAATTTTTAAGGAAACCCCATACTGTTTGCCATAGTGGCTGCACCAGTCTGCATTCTCACCAACAGTGTATGAGGGTTCCTTTTTCTCCACAGCCTCTCCAGCACTTGTTATTACTTGTCTTGTTGATGATAGCCATTCTAACATGTGTGAGGTGGTATTTCATTGTGGTTTGGATTTGCATTTCCCTAACAGCTAATGAAATTGAGCATTTTGTCATATATCTGTTGGTCGTTTATATGTCTTCTTGGGAGAAGTGTCTGTTCAGGTCCTCTGCTCATTTTTTAATTGGGTTGTTTGTTCTTTTGTTGTCGAGTTGTATGAATCCCTTATATATTTTGGATATTAGTCCCTTATAGGAGGCATTGTTTGCAAATATCTTTTCCCATTCTGTTGGTTGCCTCTTTGTTTTGTTGATGGCTTCTTTTGCTGTGCACAGGCTTTTTAGTTTGGTATAGTCCTATTTATTTTAACATTTACTTCCCTTGCCTTTGAGGTCAAATTCATAACATCCTCTCTGAACCCACGGTCCATTAGTTTAGTATCTGTATTTTCTTTTATGCAGTTTATTGTTTCAGGTCTTATGTTTAGGTCTTTGATCCATTTTGAGTTAATTTTGGTGCATGGTGACAGATAAGCAGTCCAGTTTCATTCTTTTGTATGTGGCTTTCCAATTTTCCCAGCACCATTTATTGAAGAGGCTTTCTTTTCCCCATTGTATGTTTTTGACTCCTTTGTAAAAAATTATCCCCCCTATGTATATGGGTTTATTTCTGGGTTCTCAATTCTATTCTATTGGTCTGTGTGTCTGTTTTTTTGCCATATCGTGCTCTTTTGATAATTGTCATTTTGCAGTACAAATTGAAGTCAGAGAGCATGATACTTTCAGCCTTGTTCTTTTTTCTTATGAAATAGTGCATATATTGATCCAGGTGGTGGTAATATGTTTATGCAAACATATAAATATTACTTGACCTGTATTCTTAACAGTATCAGAGATCGACTTGAAAATCAGAAAAAAACGTTTAACAATAGTCATTTGAAGTCATTTGAGTGCTACCAAGAGAGAATGATCAACTGTAATTTCAATGATGAAGAATAGCCAGAAAAGAGAGATTGGGATTTGTGGACAATTTCCTAAAAGAGGTTGCTAATTGATTGAGAAGCTGAACAGACTTTCAAAGTCAGATCTAGGGAGATAAAAATTGCAACTGGAGTTCAGTACCTGCCAAGGAATAAATGCCCTGGTAAATCCACCAAGATTTGAATTACACTGTTGAAGGCTTACCTCCTGGATACCAATGTGAACCAGAAACAGATCAGTATAACAAGGTCTGAAGTTTGGTTTCAAATCACCCACTTCCTAAAATTAGGTTAAGGTCATCTGGAATCGTTATTATATTAAGCCACTTACCAAAAGAAATCATAAACCCTGCCCAGGTGAAGATAAAATCATACAAGGCCTAAAATTATTTTGACAATTATTTATGTAAGGTCTTTAGTATTGAATACAATAATTAGACACATAAGAAAAAATAACAAAAAAGAAAAACACAATAGATAATGGAACAGATTTAAATAGGGAAAAAAGGGGTAACAAACATACGATAATAGCAAGAATGTCTAACAAATTGAATTTTACTCCACAAAAGATAGAAGATAGAGGATGATGTAGAATCAATATTTGACAAAACAATTGCTGTCAATTTTGTAAAACTGGTAAAAGACATCAAAGCCATAAATTTAAGAAGTCCTACAAACACCAAAGAGGATAAACAAATAATAAAAATAATAAATCAGAGAACAGCATTAGGAATAGAGACAGTGGAAATGTAATGGCTCTGTGCGATGTCAGAGGGATAGTGGATGGGGGGAGGGGGGTTCACGCAATGTGAGGGATGTAAATGATAAACATCTAAGTATTACTTTGTCTTGTGCACCTGAAACTAATAAAATAAATGAGTACATGCAAAGAAAAAGTCTGAAATGATAAACATTAAAACTTTTGATAGTGATTATCTCTGAGAAAAAAAAGAGAAAATATTAAATGTATATAGGTTTTTTAAAAAGGCAAATTACCTTTAAAGAAACATAATAAAACTGATACATACTATTGTGTTATAAAATAATGTATACCATTGGTGGATAATGTATTACCGTGTTTTCCCAAAGATAAGACCAACACCGAAAATAAGCCCCAGTTAAGACCATCAGCCAGATGGACGCATTTAGTATGTTATGACAATGTTCCAGAAGAAGATGACATGACTGTATTTGAATAAATGTAGATTGTTGTACATGAAAAAATAAGACATCCCCTGAAAATAAGCCCTAATGCATCTTTTGGAGCAAAAATTAATATAAGACCCAGTCTTATTTTCGGGGAAGCATGGTAAGTACTGGAAAGATTTACATAAAAAATATTTAAAAACAACTCGGCCTCAAAATAGTTATATGGACAAAACTCAATTTCCTTATTTATGAATGGAAGTCTAGTATTTTATCTATTAAAAATATGCAAATATAAGATGAGAAAGACACTGCTGGACAGCAATTTACTTTTGTGTGATGGCAAAGGGCAACTAGAAACTTGAGTTGATATTAATAAATGGAGAAATGTGTAGAATTAACACAAAACATTATTAAATGTAGAAAGTATGATGTGGCTACTAAATAAACTCATAAAATATTAGACTTCATTAAAAGAAATAATGATCAAATAAAAGGAGGTGGTAGTCTTAATCTATTTCTCTTGGTTTGGGCACATCAGACACGTCTAGTTCTGAGCACTACATATTAATAAGGATATTGGGGTGTATTTTGTCAGGAGCAACATACAGTGGGGTTTTTTTAAAACATAAATTAGGAATTAAGGCAACTTGAATTTTTACATTGGAGAAAAATGTATTTGAGTCGGACATGTGTTTGGGAGGATACAATTACTATTTATAAGGATTTGACAACCTTTCAAATGAAGATGAAGTCCGTAATAATTCTGTGTTTTTTCAGAAGGAAGAATAAAATGCAAGCTCTAAGATGGCAAATGACTGCAGGTAGCTTGAGTTCAAAGCTAAGCTCCCTAACTTACTTACTGTGTGAGCTGAGATATATTAATTAGGGTTCTCCATAGAAATAGAACCAATAGGATATGTTATGTTATTATATTATATTATATTATATTATATTATATTATATTATATTATATTATATTATATTATATTAATACCATATATAATATGATATATTTATGGAGACATGGAAAGAAAGAGAAGGAGGAAGAGAGAGATTTATTAAAAGAAATTATCTCGTGAGATTATGGAGGCTGACAAGTCCAAAATTTGCAAAGCTGATGCCTCAGTTCAAGTCCAAAGGATGAAAGTTGCTGTAGAACCAGGAAGAGCCAATGTTTCAGTTTGAAGACTCTGAGGCAGAAAAAAATTTCTCACGCTCAGGGCAGAGTCATCCTTTTGTTCTTTTCAGGTCTGCAGTTGATTAGATGAGACCCATCAACATGCTGGAGAGCATGCTCATTACTAAATCTACCAATTTAAATGTCAATCTCATCCAAAATCACCCTCACAGAAACACCCAGAATATATCTGAGCACTCTCATAGCCCAGTCAAATTGACACATGATATTAATAATCACGAGGCAAGTTAATTAACTTCTCTGTCTGTGCCTTTGTTTCCTCTTCTATAAAATGGAGCTAATAATAGTACCTACCTTACTGGGTGATTGTGTAGATTGAATGAGAAAAATATATAAAATGGCACTTCACAAAGTCCCTGGAATGTAGTAATTCTCAATAAATATCAGGTAGTATTGTTTTTAATGCTCAATATACAAAGCTCTCAAATAAATATCATAATTTGATATATGATAAAAGACTGAGTCAAAGAGCAGCTGCACTTTGATTCATCTCCAAAGTCTAAGAGCAGAAAACCAAAGGTTATACTGACCCTTTATAATATCTAGCATATAACAACCTAACCATTTTTAAGTGATTAATAATTGGGATAATTATACAAATTATTTTAGTATTTTATTAAGTGTTTGATAAAGTTATAAAAAGACTTGTTTTCATTTTTACTACATAGCAAACAAAATTAGTTTATTGTAGTAAAAATTATATGTAAACAAAGACAAAGCTATTTTGAATCAGTGAGAAATTGAATTTTAGAATAATTTAAAATAAATGTATTTTTTATCACATTGAAGTGTAGAGAGTGATGCTAAATAACTAAAGTATCATCAAACAAAAATCCTGTAGGGTTTCCCAGAATGAAGAATAAAAGCCATTTGTAATTACCAGTAGACCTTTTGCTATAAATAATTAAGATGCTAAATTCTTGAAGAACAGCTAATTCTTTTCAATAAGTTAAATACTTTCCCTTGATATTTTCTCAAATTTGCTTAGCACAACTTTTCTTCATAACAAGTACAAAAACAAAATTCATCCTGGCCAAGCGTGATGTAATATTTTTAATCAGTAACGTACATTAATGATAGTTTAATGTATGAAAGAACAAAACAGAGTTAAATATGGGATTTTAAAGAAAATGATGTTTTTGTACTTAAAGGCTGATTCTTCTATGTGTATCACCCAGAGTGAAAATTCGCAACAGGTTTGCTTCATTTAGTTTTCTTTTTTCATTTAAAATATCTACTTTCATGTTAATATTTTATTGCACTGATTGTGACTTTTTAATGTATATTATATGAACGTCATCTCAGGAAATAAAAACAATGAATGAATTAGAAGCAGAAGAAGGCCTCATTCTGTCTAATTTGAGGCATATCACAAGTTGTCAAACCTAATTTACTACTAGATTTATGTCAGCATCTCACCTGATACCTGATACCAAATACTTTAGAAATTCTAGGAAATACAGCCACATTCCACTTTGAGAATATTTCTTGACTTACCACCAATAAATATGTAAATCTAAGATTCTCTCCCTTAGTAAAGCAAATATAGAAAGCTATGCACACCTACTTTCTCATAATTACTTGCTCTCAAGAGAAATCAGGCTGGAAAGAAACATAAAACCTTTAATAACCAATCTGGAAACTGCAAGATTGTGTCTTGCTTCTTTTCTGTTATCATGTATCACACATATGTAAGAAAGCAGTGGTCCAAGTCTTTCCTGAAAGTTTGGGCCTCTGAAACGTAAGAGTCACTGTAGCTCCTAGGCTGCTATAAACTCACATTAATTTGAAGGGTATTATGACAGACCTGTAAAACACCTAGTTTACATCTAACCACCGGCAGTAAAACCTCAGTGTTTTCAAACTACAAAGACTACCACAGAGTACTGAGGTTCTTTATAGCTATCCCAGTGGCTTCTGTGGTGGAAAGGAGAGAGTTTTTTCCTCCCTTTGTCCTACTCTCAGTGTAACTTGAATCATATTTATTATGCTCCCCCCCCATATTTATATATCATGCTTCTGAATGAGATTTTATCTGAAATGTGAAAAGTTGACATAAGTGGAGCCTCTTAAAAATTAAGCCAGAGTAGTTATTCCAGAGGAACTGCTTTCCACATCTTGGTCCTTGAACCTTTGGAATGTTTGAACTGGGCAAAATAAACTTTGGACTTGGCCAAACCATTATCTTATAAACAACTGTTTGCAGAGCTAATAAGAAAGCAGACATCCTGATCACAAGGACTGGTGATTATGAGCTCTATTTCTGAAGATAGTATCAGCTAGCGAGTACCTCAGCTTGTTAGCACAAATAGAAATTTAGTTTTTTCTACTCATGAAATTATTTCCCTTCCTTTTCACATAAAAAACCCTCGCCTTCACCCTGCAATCAGGACCCTATTTGGGTTTCTGTTTGATTCTGTGCTTCCACAGTGGCAATTCTTTTTAATCCCAAATAAATGCCTGTTGCCTCTCATTTCGGCTTTTCATTTTTATGTTAGCATACTTAGCGTCAGAAGTGGAACCTGAAGTGACCTCACCTTCTGTAGACCAGTATCCCCTGTAACTGGGTGCAGTACCCACAGAGTGCTTTATGTTCACTACTTCCTCAGACTGCCTCCCCTTCTTACTGTGAGTCTTCTCAGTCTCAGACCTTCTTCCATTTGATTGAGGTTATTGGCTTTTGGGAGGATTAGCAGGGTTTTTCCTCAGGGGGTGACTGCCCCCCAACCCAGGCTACTGCCACAAGAACTGCTACCAAAGAAGAGTTTCCCTCACAAGGGGCTTCCCTCATGACTCTCACACTTGTAAGAAGTTCCCTGGGAGGTAAGCAATTTTCAGGGAGTTCCCTGGTTGGTGAGTACTCATTATGGTTTGTGCACTCCCCTTTTATTTGTCTGTCTTTTGTGTCTTTTTCAATAAGAGAGCTTGGTTTTGTGACCAGTGAGAATACTGACTTTGGTCTCTTCCACCTGGAAGGTGCATGTACCAGAGTGCATTTGGCAGTCAGTCAAATAGACGGGGATTCAAGGCAGCTGTAGCCAGTTGGTCAAAACCACAGGTAACAACCTGGGGCTTACAACTGGCATCTCTTTGTCTAGCCATGCCAAATTTCACGGAAAATTGTCTTTCTATTATCTGTTGTGTCATTTGGCATAAGGAGGAAAACCATCCTTTTTTGAAAGTTCCCAAGAAGTCCCCCGCTCTGAAACTCCAGCTGTTTTCAGGTTTACGAACTACAATCCTTCATCTAGTAAATTTTTGTTCTGGTGAATCAAAAGTACTAAAGATAATTTAAAATTATAATGGCCACTCTGAGGCTCTTTTGACCTTCCAAAACTTGTATTTTTGTGTGCTAAATTTGAACACCTTGGATTTAAAACCAAACAGAATGAGATGCATGTTTTAATTGGTATTTAGAAGCATCCAAATGATGAGAGGAATCTAAAACTGCCTCTTTACAGAATACTATCTCGAGATTGACTGAGAAAAATTCTAAGTTAGAAAAGGGTCATGACTCTGTTCCTACCACATATCCTCCTCAGGCCTTTTCTACTAACTAACACACAGCCACTGCTTCTGTTTCCGCCACCCTGCCTCCTTTTTCTGCAGCTTCTCATCCCTCTTCTCTTCATCTCTATTCTCCTCTTGTTGAGCTTCTCTCCTACCCCGCAGTAGCCTAAAGTTCCTCCTGACTCTCCTTCAAAACCATCACCTTGAGCCCTGTCATGCAGGGCGGCCTGCGGGGCCTCTGGTCCCACTCCCCACATAAGAATGCAGGATATGGCTAGGCCAAACAGGAACACCCACAGAGACATAGATAGGGGAGTCATACCACTATATTATTTGGCGGCCGGACAAGACACACGCAATAGTAGCCACACGATCCGCTGTCCGCCATTCACTTCTCTGCCTGCCAACCAACCAACCAACCAATCAACGCAGCCCCACAGTCACATCAGTAGCCAACTCTACTTACAGCTGATGGCCAACCAATCACAGTTGATGGTCATTCACTACCCGAGCCAGCACCTCCCCACGCGAGGCCGAGAGCCTGGAAACTGCTCTCTGGGACTCTGTCCCCACAGGATTCTTCATTATGTCTTCTTATGGCCTTTGTTTTAATGTTTATTTTGTCTGATATGAGTATTGCTACCCCAGTTTTTTTTTTCTCATTTCCATTTTCATGAAATATCTTTTTCCATCCCTTTACTTTCTGAATGTGTGTGTCTTTCAATCGGAAGACTCTTGTAGGTAGCATATGAAGGTCTGACAATTAAGTTCGTGTACTCATCTTAGAAAAAGTGCTACATAACTCATTGCTGAGCTCTTGCTGTGTCCAGAGAGTCTGGCTGTGCCCAGAGAGAGTGGCAGTGCCCTGAGAAACCCTGGCTGTATCCAGGGAGACTGGTGGTACCCTAAGAAGCACAGGAAGTCTGGCTGTGCCCAGAAGCACTGGTGGTGCCCTGAGAAACCCTGGCTGTGTCCACATAGCCTGGCTGTGTCTAGGATATTGCACTCACCTCCAGGCTCCTCTCACAGAGCCCCTCACGGAAGACGCTTGTCGCGTAGATTGTGAGGCAAGACCCTGTAGGGTTGGAGTGTGGGGACAGAGCCAGGAGTGCAGTTTCCAGGCTCTCGGCCTCACGTGGAAAGGTGCTCACTCGGGTAGTAAATGGCCATCAACTGTGATTGGATGGCCATCAGCTGTGGGTAGTTGGCCGTCAGCTGTAACCAGTGAGCCATTGGCCACTAATATAACTGCCATGGCTACACTAGCAGTAAATGGGGGCTAGCAAGAAAATGGTGGCTGAGCTAGCATGCGCGGATTGCAGCTAGCGAGGGGAGTCGGTCAGTTGGCAGAAAAGCGGACAGCAGGTCACATGTCGTATGAATCCAGCCTCCAGTGAGACTATAGTGGTGTGACTCCTACCTATGGTTCTGTGAGTGTTCCTTTTTGGCCTCACCATATCCTGTGTTCTTATGTGGGGAGCGGGAGCTGAGACCCTGCAGGCCACCTCACATGACAAGCACCTATCTCTGTATTCCCTTTTATGTCCCAACCCAGTGTTAATGGTATTCATGTTATTGCCACCTATACTCCCTGGACAAAAGCTGAATTAAGAGCGATAGCTAAAGATTTTCCTAAGGTCTTAGAGAATCCCTACCAGTTCGCTGAGGAATTTAATACTGTCATCCAAACTTACCACCCTGGCTTCTTCAACTTTTATTAGTTAATTCAATTCTTAGTACATGGAGGCCAAGCCTAATACTGGATGGCTAAGGCAGGATGGGATAACCCTATGGAAATTTTTAACCAAGTCCTTCCAGAGTACAGGGACCCTGCCTGTCAACTTGCAAAAAAGATTACATAATGCAATTCCGTAAGTATTCCCTAAATCAGTTGACGAATAAGATCCAGGCTTGTACTCAAAAATCTGGTGAACCTATTCATGATTACTGTAATAAGCTCCAGTTTTGTTTTGTTTTTGTTGTTTTTTTTTTTAAAGAAAAATCCAGGCTTCCTTTATATATAGACTCCACTAGAGTTGTCTTCAATTCTGTTTGTAAATGGCCTGAACCATGACATCTCCCTTCTTGTTAAAAGAACTAGGATGTATGGGAATGTCTTCCACCCCTGATGTTGTCAACTTAGCTAACCAATTAGCTCAGACACTCAAAGATGCATCTAAAAAGAAGGCAACTAAAATTATGAATTTACCACTTCAGCAATTGTGTGCCTCTTCCAATTAGCCATGGTAATCCACATTCAGATCCACTAATAATCACTTGTCAATTTTGCAAAAATCCTGGCCATTGGGAAAAGGACTATCCTAAACTAAAATGCCCCAAGGCATCCCTCAATCTCTCAGCTCTCAGCCTTTCCCATGAGCAGGTTTCTCTGAGAATAAACAAGGGATTTTTCTGATCTTGCATCTTAGCTATTTAGGACAAATCTTCATAATGGTCAGAAATGAGGTCCTTACTATTTTAATTGACACTGGAGCACCTATTTCTGTGTTCAACCCCACCCGACCTCAAATAACCCCCTCTTCAGAGTATTGAAAGGATTCAAATGGTGATAAACCCTTAACAGCCAATATGTGGCTTCCCTTGCCCTTTCAACTGGGCCCTCTTTAGAACAACCATTCTTTTTCATTTGTTCTCTCAGCTCCTATTCATTTGCTAAAGAAAGATTTGTTAGAAAAATATGATGCTGCCATCTTTTCTCAAAAGGGGGAAATAATTCTTGAGGTTGATTTAGCCTCCATTTCATTCATCAGCACTGAAGATTCCTCAACACCCCTAACTCTTTCTGCATTTAAATCAACTAATAGGGAATCTAAAAGTTCAGTCCTCCTGGAGCAAATTCCCAAGATGTTCTGGGCAAAATCCACAGTAAACACTGGACAGATCCATTTAACTCCCCTAGTAAAAACTTAGATGGATCTAAACAAACCTCTCTCTAATATTAGATAGTACCTTTTAAATTCCAAAGCCCTTGCAGGAATTAGACCAACTATAAAAGAATATAGGGCTCAAGGCCTTTTAATTCCCTGCACTAGACCCTGTAATTTGCCCATGCTTCCCATAAGGAAGCATCATGGATGAGGATGGAGATTTGTACAGGACTTCAAAGCCATAAACAATATTGTCATTCCCAACACCCAGTTGCTCCTAACCCCCACTCCGTCCTAACCACGGTCCCTATGGAGAACAAATTATTTACTGTCAGTGATATTTGCAGTGCTTCCTTAAGTATAAGAGTAGATCCTGAAAGTCAGATTTTATTTGCCTTTTCTTGGGAAGTCCAACAAGTGACTATGCCTCAAGATTATACTGAAAGTTCTTCCTACTTCTCACACTTAACAGATGTAAACTTTCCAAGTGAATCTACTCTCCTACTCCTACAGTATGTCAGTTACCTTCTCCTCTGCTCTTCTTCCAAGGAAGCATGTGAAGAAGACAGTATTCAGCTTCTCAAACTATTACCGTGTTTCCCCGAAAATAAGACCCAGCCGGACCATCAGCTCTAATGCGTCTTTTGGAGCAAAAATTAATATAAGACCCGGTATTATATTATATTATATTATATTATATTATATTATATTATACCCGGTCTTATATAATATGACATAAATATAATAAAATATAATATAATATAATATAATATAATATAATATAATATAATATAATATAATATGTAATACTGGATCTTATATTAAAATAAAACTGGGTCTTATATTAATTTTTTCTCCAAAAGACACATTAGAGCTGATGGTCTGGCTCAATCTTATTTTCGGGGAAACACTGTAGCAACCAAAGGCCACAAGGTATCTAAAGTGAAACTGCAATTTGTTCAGACTCAAGTCAGAGCCCATATTTTCTAACTGTCTTGGACCAACCATTGTAACTCAAGTTTTGCTCACAAGCTATTATTCTAGTATAACTAGAATGTATAGGAATGTGATTGTTTGTAACATTACTGAAGCGCAAAAGGATAAACCCTTTGTATTGTGTAGCTCCTTAAATGACAGCAGTTATCAAAAAAAAAAAAAAAATGTGACAGTGTTCCCAAAAAAACCCTTTTAGGAAACATAAAAAGCTTGCTTCGTTTTAGGAATGTGTTACTGATCCATCCTGAAACTCTAGGAATTCAGATGTTTAACGTCAACATTGTTTTCAGCATAATTGTTCAATCACTAAATACATGTCAATTTTAGCGCTGTCTGTGTTGGATTCAAAGTTATAGAAATGCTAACTTCAATCTATTATTTTTGTCATTGTAAACTTTGGTGTTGCAGGGTTTCCATTTTTGTATTTGAAATGATATGCACAAACTGGATTATAGCATACTAAAGAAGATGGCTTTGGAAATATAACAGCAGGTTGCTGGATAAAGCTTAGCCATTAGAAAATCTATTTTTGGAAAGAAAAGAGAACATTATATTGTGCTATGACATAAAAATCCATAACTGTATTTTACTTGTACATCTGAGACAAGTTATATACTTATATTGCTTTTTTTATTTGGAATTTCACTGTTTAAGTTTACAGGCACCACCATTTAATTTGATGATGTTCTTTTGATGTAAAATTCTTAACGCTTTAAAACACTGAAAATAAAGTCAGTGCTAAAGTGTTAAAATGCTGCCCTGGATTCAAATAGAGGAGTTTGAAATCATTCCCTAAAATATAATTGAATGCTGCTATTTCTAAAATGGAAATATTTCAGTGTATAAACAATATATTAAATTAGACCAGCTTTATTTTGGTCTATACTTAAGATATTGAGACATTTTCGGACAATTTAACATTTCTTCAGAATCAGACTTTAAATATGCATACATTTATCACATGGTACAATTTTCCAGGTAAAGTTATACTCTAAACTTAACTATTGTCAGCTAAGATTAGTTTAGAATCTTCTGTCTTATGCACTCTCTATCTCAATTATAATGATAAGATGCTATGTTAAATTAAAATAATATAGACTAGAAATTGAAAACAAAATATTACCTTTAAGATAAATCTTAGCATTGTTGGAAGGCTGACCTTACAATGTTACTGAGGTCACTAAAAGCCCCAGGTCTATTTCCCATAATATCCTGCCACAACACCCAAAATTCCCACTCTTGAAAAAATTTTCATTTTAGGGAATAAAGTTTAAATTAATATGTTAATATTTTTGATATCACATTAAGGTAAATTAGTTTATTTCATTGCCAAAAATAGGCCATAAGTGAAAGCCCTTGTTGAAGACCTATAGTTGGGGCTTAGAAGCTTCCAGTACTAAAGAAGAGGCTCGTAGGCATCTATCTTTGGGTGTCGGTCAGTATAAAAGATCAACAAGAAATTAGGAACCCACTCCCACTCGTTTCTCATATTGACAGAGGTTGGACTTTGTGCTTCTCAGGGTGAAGCGGTATACAGTGCTGAATTCCTGCTGCTGCTGAAGTTTTAGTCCTTTGTCGCCCTGGAGTCTCCTGTTTGGTGCTTTGTCCTCTTTTACCTCAATCCTGCAGCCTTTACCATTCTTGATTTCCAGGTGTACTCAGGTGGATGAGAAAGGTTGAGAGCAAGGGGTTTGTGTTTTCAAGGCTATCATGGAATAAAATGACAAAACATTTTTCTAACAGTTACAATGAATTTACCAGCACTTTAAAATTATATTATCAGTTACATTGTCTATGATTTGGGTCAAAGAATGTGTGTGTGTGTGTATTTATTTAATCTATAGGGAATATCTCTCTCACTTGTGACTCCCTTGTGAGTTCACAGCTCAGAGGTTGTACCCCTCTGTGGATCAACTCCTTTAGGGTACATCTGGCCCATTTTGAAAGTTAGGTTTACACATGCAGGGTATGTCTAGATGGCATAGGAACAAAAAACAAAACAAAACATTTTTAGTGCAACAAAACCATGCATTGATCATTGAGATCAGGTATCTTAATTTACTAAATTATTTACTTAAAATGATCATCGGGACAATATGGCAAACTTTTTTTTAATATTAGTTCCCGAGGAAGGTAGAACACATACACGCATACACACAGCCTTAAATCCAATATTAATTTTTGTATCAATGTGGCAGCACAGATAAATTCTCATTCCTACAGAATATATATATATATATATATATATATATATATATATATATATATATATATAAATCTTAAGTTATATGTATAATCTTAAATCATTTATATCTGAAAATAAATAAATGATACATACACACACACAAACACACATACACATACATACCCAGTAACCATTTCTTCAGGTTACTCTTAATATGAATGGGGAGCAAATTTGTTTCCCTGTATGGCTAAGGCCTTTAATCATCACTGTTTTCTCAACAGAGAAGAAACATATTTATAATTATTGGAAGATAATGCAATTTGATTAATGAATTTCAGTGAGAGCTCTGATTTGTCTAAAAACAGTAGCAGAATGACACAATGGAAATTCACTGGAAACTCATGACTCTTCAATTTATATCAATAGATGATTTGAATATTTCTGCAAGGTTGCTCTCTAAGATACATAAATATTTGGAATCCATATGATGTTAAATTATCATTATGCAGACAATCTTAATGGATGACAAGTGAGAAATGAATTTGGGGTCACCGACTATTGAAATGCATGGATTAACCTCTATTCTAATTAATTTTTCAATTTTAATTAAAAACCCAAATGAAAGATTGTATATTTTTAGATTTCCTAAAAGACAATTGAATTTAACAGAACTACACAAACCTTTCTCATTAAAATATTGTTTGTATCAAAATACATACTATTCACATATATTAAAATAGAATTTCTATAGTATGTTAAAATACATGAGAGAGAAGAAAGATTTCTTTTTGGGGGTCACAGTGCACTTAAAACTTTCCTTGTATAGATGTTCTCAAATATATATTCAAACAAAAAGATAATCAGATAGTTAATATTATGTTAAGGATTAATATTAACTTAAAAATCTTTGAAATGTGTCATAAATGTCTTATAGCTTAATGAACTTTATGGTGATTTTGGAAATTATGAGGAGAATTATGAACATCTCTATGAAATTCTTTAATTAGGGCACTGTTATGTAGCCTAATCAAAGACAAGTTTCCTACTCTACACCATTTAACTCCTATGATCTAGTTTATTCAACATACTTTACTAAGGTACAGGATTTTAAATCAGAAAACTGAGATGCCATAATTTTAAAATATGTATTCTCTTAAAAATCAACAATGACAAAAAGGTATATTATCACAAACACCATAGCTGTTAATACATTATATGATAATATAATTTACACCATTTGGTGAATCTATTAGAAAATTTTCAGGAAATGAAAAAATTTTATAGAAAATATTAATTATCAAATTTTACCTAAGAAAAAATAGAAAACATGAGCAAATCAATAACCATGGAAGAAATGGGAAAAGTTGTCAATGAATTACTTCATTGAAAGTGCCCAAATCAGGAAATTTTGTACATAAATTCTTTCAAAGAACAAATTATTTTCATTCTACGTAAACAATTTTATAGCATGAAAAAATATGGAGACTTTCCAGTTCCTTTTATACAACTGGAGTATCCATATAAAAGCATTCCAAACACAGTACAAAAAGAACAGATTAATTGACATTATGATGAAATATATCAAATTCTAAATCAAAGTACTGCAAAACCAAATTTAGAAAGGCTTTATAAGAACAAAACCATGACCAAGAAGCGATGCTGTTAAGAATTTAAGCATGATTTAATGTTAGGAAATCTATCACAATAATATATCTTATCAATATGTTAAACATATCAAAATCAGCTTATGCACAGTAGGTATTTCACGAAGTTCAGCAAGTACATTTTCATGATAAATGCATATAAATTAGGAATTGATGGATATTTCAACATAAATCAGATCATGTCACTTCCCTGCTCAAAACCCTCATTGACTTCCCACGGCACTAATTAAAAACTTAAAGTTCTTACAATTTCTTAGAAATTACTCTATGACCTGCTCTCAAATCATTTTTAAAAATTTTATCTACTACTGCCCCACTTCTTATTCTCTGCTACAGCTATACTAGCATCCTTGCTGTTTTTAGAACATGCCAGGTATGCTCCTATCTTAAGATCTTTGCACTTGCAGTTTTTTTCTGCCCAGAATGATTTTCCTTTAGATATGCACATGACTCATTCCCTTATTTCTATCAGATATTCAAATATCACCATTTCACTAAGGTCTTTCTTATCAGCTTTAACAAAAATTTCAACACCCTCCCACCATTTCATAAACCTCCTTACTGCTTTGATTTTTCTCTTTAACATTTATCATTAACTCTCTGTCTCTCTTTTTACCTTTCAATTTTATGTCTTCCTTAATCAAATGTAAGCCTCAGGAGGTCAGGGATTTTTGTTTCTCCTGTACCAATAGATATCTGGAAGAATGCCTCGCACATAGTAGGAGATCTATATATCTATTCTTATATCTAGATATATCTATAGCTACATAAATATATAAATATGTCTATATTTAGACATATAATATAGACATATATGATAAAGACTGTATTAACCTGATATCTATATATTTAAAACTTACAGCTAGTATTACGCCTAATAGTGAAAGGTTATAGAAGTGTTTACCAAAGCATGTTCAGCATTTTTCAGAGTGTAAAACTCCTATAGAAGGGGACACATCTTTCCTTTGCTAGACATCATCATGTTAACATGTGATGTCTGGATCTTCTGCAGCTATTTTGCAACCACAAGTGGAGATAACGTTAGCATACTGACGGTAGCAGAGCAAAATATGTGGAAAAAGCCTGGTTCTTGACAACATTCTTGAGCTGCTAATTTAATGAAATTTAGTACCATTTGCTTTTGACTTCTTATGTAAGCTAAAAAATCCTTTAATATTTACATTACTTTTAATGGGACTTCTTTTATTTCTATCTGATAGTATGCTATTAGAAACATACAGGCAGAACTTGTTTTATTGTGCTTCACAGATGTTGTGTGTTTTATAAATTGAAGTCAAGATTCTCCACCAGCAAAAAGATTGTGACTCACTTTATTTCTATACTCACTTTATTGCAGTAGTCTGTATCAGAAACCTGAAATATCTCTGAGGTATGCCTTTATCAGTATTACATTAACCCTCATAGAAACCCTGAGAAGTAGTTATTAATGCCACAGCACCAATAGTAAATTTAGTATTTGAGGAAATACTAACTTGCCTCAAGCCAAACAGCTCCTAATTTCTATAACCAGGATTCAAACTCAGACCTCTTTAGTTTTAAATTCTATGACCTCAACCATTGTAACAGTCTGTCTTCTGTTTTTTAATGATGAGTATAATACTATATGTGTAGTCATACTTTATTTAACTCATGCACTCTTGTTTGATATTTAGATTTTTTTATAAATAGTATTGCGATGAATGTTATTAATAAATACTTTTATTATAGCTAATATTTTCCTTAGAAATAACTACTAGAAATAGGATCAATAGGTCATTGTTTATGAGTACTCTAAAAGTGATAATATTTTGAAGTAACTCCTTTTTTTTGTTCTTCAACTGCTAAAATAAATTTTCCTCCTTCATCTTATCTGCCACTAAAGCAAAGGTTGGGGTCAGAAGGGAGGAAGTGTGAGAGAAGCGATGCCTCCGCCACACAGGTGAGAGTAAAGCCCTTACTTTCTAGCACAGTGCATTATGGGAACAAGAAATACCAGAAAGATTAATTAAGGTAGTTGC
This sequence comes from Rhinolophus sinicus, assembly GCF_057876585.1. Classification (NCBI taxonomy): domain Eukaryota; kingdom Metazoa; phylum Chordata; class Mammalia; order Chiroptera; family Rhinolophidae; genus Rhinolophus; species Rhinolophus sinicus. Next base: position 55,091,220 of record NC_142518.1, on the reverse strand, counting down.
TGAAATAATCAGAGAAGCGTTTTCCTTGTTCTCCTTTCAAGACTCTTTACAAGTTCCCTTTCATAGGGGTAACTGCATTTGTATAAAAAATGACAGGGGAAAGAGCCTGGATTTACATTCTCAAACTGTCTTTAACTCTGTGTAACAGGAGAGACACACAGAAACTCCTGCCTGCTCAAAGGCTGAGCATCTGTTTGTGAGCCAGACAGAGGACATCACTGTGGTGGCAACAATGAAGTGAGTTGAAAATCTGAGCTGCAAACTAAATGGGAGGCAGCGGCAGACCAATAGAGATTCACAAAACTCACCTGAGTCAAGGTAAGACCAAGTCAGGAGGAAGGACTACAGGGTTCTGCCTAAGTCAAGGGAGACTATGAGTTATACTAGAGAGATAATCCAGCTTCAGATCGCATCAGAATGCCCAGCAACAGAACCGGGCGATCCACACCTTAACGAATAACCATTAGTACACACGAAATGCCAAGCATAAAGCTAAACGTTCTCTGCACCAAAATGCCCCTAGATCACATAAGGCTTCCATGTTGGTTACCATCTTGAAGCGAAGCAGAAGTGGTAAGAAATCTGAAAGGTTGGGTTATCCAGAAGTCTAATTACTTAAAGAGACTTTTAAAATTTGGGATTAAATTGAGTATATCATATCAGAACAAATTGAGGTTTTATTCTTATTCCTAGTTAGTGGAGGTGAAGTTGGGATGAGTGCCTAATAAAGAAGACCATAAGTAGCTAAGCAAATAAATTATATAAAAAGTATAAGCTGACTAAATGTATAAACTCACTGTAATTTATTTAAAACTCTGAATACATGTTGCTAAACAATCATCCAGGAAAAAAGATCCAATTTATATTAACACTTACAGTGTCTAAGTATACACTTTCTTGAACTCTGGCAACCCTTGGTATCATTCTTTTGAAAAATTGTTACTTTGAAAATTTTAACAATGTGATAAATTAAGTGTTATTTTAATTTGTTTTTCTTTTACTACTGATAATGAAATGTGTTCATATGACCTGCTCTCACACCCTTTTAAAAACTCATTTTATTATTGCCCTACTTCTCATTCTATGCTACAGCTATACTGGCATCTTTGCTGTTTCTAGAATATTCCAGGTATGCTCCTGTCTTAAGGTCTTTGCATTCTTTGCTTAATTGCCTCTTCGTAACATTTCACTTATTTCTTGTTTTCAAGTGTTTTTCTGAAAAACCTTCTATATTTTTGGTTAGGTTCACTCATTAGATTTTTTTTTTCTGTTATGAATTACATCAATCATTTCCATGTTTATTTTTCCCTAAGTTACTGTTGCTTGTATATAAATAATTAGTTCATTGGTTTTAATGAAGTGTAGAGTACAAGCAGTAAAGTATATAAAGTGCACAATTTTAAGTGGATAGATTGATACACTTATACATATGAATATATGGCTGCATACCATTCATATCAAGATGTAGAACATTTCTTGTATTCAAAAGGTTCTTTTGTGTCCCCTCTCAGTCACTTTCTCCCAATGGCAACCAATGTTCTGACTTCTCCACTAATTAGTTTTGCTGTTTCTTGAATTTCATATACATGGAATCAAACTGTTATGTATTCTTTTACATCTAAGCCAATGATTTTTATATATTTATTATGTATTTGGAGATGTTCCTGAATACTGTTTTCACAATAGTGTGCCATGTTCTAGAAATGGCAAGGATTCCAGTATAGCTGTAGCAAAAAGAATGAGTGGGGAAAACCTTTGGTAAAAGTTCTATAGGAGACTCCTCCTAAGGTCCCAGTGAACAAAATTGGGTTATGTACTCATGGTTAAACCAAAATCTGGCAAGAGAAATAGATTGATATGATTGTGTTTTACTTATTTAATTGATTCTCTGAAACTGGAGAGTGAAACACTTTCCATGAACACATAGCTATGCAGAGAGTGGATGCACAAGCAATATTTGGGTATTTCCAGTGAGAAAGAGAGCATAGAAGAGAGAAGGGGGATGTGACTGGTAACCGATATCATCTAGCACAGTTTTTAAACAATTTAGTAATAGCGCCGGACTCACAGTAAAAACTAAATAAAACTAAAAAGTAAAAAAAAACACTGCAATTACTTATAATTCAAATAAAATAAAGTTTTAGAAGACTAATGACATAGGGAGATTAATTTTGTTAAAAATGAATTCATAAACTATATGATTACAATCTTGTTTTAAAGATAAATGGACAAATATACAAACATATACTACTACCATGTTTCCTTGAAAATAAGACCTAACCGGACCATCAGCTCTAATGCATCTTTTGGAGCAAAAATTAATATAAGACCCAGTCTTATTTTACTATAAAATAAGACCCAGTCTTTATAATATAATATAATATAATATAATATAATATAATATAATATAATATAATATAATATAATATATAATACAATACAATATAATACCGGGTCTTATATTAATTTTTGCTCCAAAAGACGCATTAGAGCTGATGGTCCAGCTAGGTCTTATTTTTGGGGAAACACGGTATGTACAAGAGAGGAAAGGAAGGATGGAGACAGAGATGCACACACACTGGAATTATAAAGAACAAAGAATAACAATGGATATCTTTGATTATTGGAATTAAAGATGAATTTTATGAACATTACAAATTAACCAGTTCTTTTATGAAAAACAGTTATTTAAATATAACAATACATATTGAAAAGCTAAAAGGTAATTTTGTCCAATTATATTTTTACTTATATTAATTATGCTCTATATTGTCATTGAATAAGGTCATTAATTCATTAAGGTGTCATTGAGCATTTGGAGGTTAATTAACTGTTGCCAAATTTGTCATTAATGAATTGCTTCTCTGGGAGAATTCAGCTGTACTTTGTAAATATTTAATTTATAATTCACTTTACCTATTTATCTATGATTTGGGGCTATAATAATGCCCCCTCCCCAATAAATATCCATGTCCTAATCCCTGGAATCTCTCAGTAGTTTACTTCACGTAACAAAGGGTCTTTGCAGATGTGATAAAGTTAACTACTCTGAAATAATAGAGAAAATTACATATATATTATATATATATATATATATATATATATATATATATATATATATAACTCAGCCCCCAGGTTTTGTCACAAAGCTTCTAAAACCTTTATAATTTCCTAAGAACACTAGGAGCATCTTTCATTCTAATGTTTGGTCTTTGACCCTGGTTGCTGACACAAAGCTCTTAAATCTTTTGGAATTTCCTGGGTGATAGTAGTAGTGTCTTTTATTCTAATGAGGCAATGCTTGGTGGGTTCTTAGGGAGGGCAGGTCACCAGAAAAACCAAGCCATGATTAGAAACTTGGAACTTTCAGCCCCATCCCCTATCCTTCAGGAAAGGAAGAAGGGCTGGAAATTGAGTTAATTATCAATCATACCTACATGAGGAAGCCTCCGTAAACATCCCCAAAATACAGGTTTCAGAGAGCATCCAGGTTGGTGAACACATCTACCTGCCAGGAGGGTGATGTACCCAACTCCATGGGACAGGAGCTCCTGAGCCTGAAACCCTCCCAGACCTCACGAATCTCTTCATCAGGCTATTTATCTGTAGCCATTACCATATCCTTTATTGTATAAAAAATTGGTAAGCATAAGCAAGTGTTTCACTGAGTTCTGTGAGCTACTCTAGCAAATAATCTAATTCAAGGGAAGAAGATCGTTGGAACCTCTGATTTGTAGCCAAGTCGGACAGAAGTTGTGGGAACCTGGGAACCTACAACTTGCAGTTGGCATCTGAAGTTTCTGTTGGAGGGGTGCAGTCACATGAGATTGAGCCTTTTACCTGTGGGATCTGATGCTGTCTCCAGGTAAGTGTCAGAATTAAGTTGTTGGACACCCAGTTGGTGTCACAGAGAACTGCTTTGTATGGGAAAACACACACACACACACATACACACACACACACACACACACACACACTCACACACATTTGGTGATCAGACGTGTGCTGTGTGAGTAGTAAAAGAGAGATGCACTGGAGAAAGAGATTTTCCTACTCAAATACGTTGAAGTGAGGAGATTATCCTGGATTATTACTCAGGTGGGCCCAATGTAATCAATCACATAATCCTTATAAGAGGGCAGCAGGAGGATCAGTGTCAGAGGAGATGTGACAACAGAAGCAGAAGTCAGAGTGATGCAGTGACAAAGCGAAGAATGTGGGCAACTTCTAGAAGCTGGAAAAGAAAAGGAACAGATTCTCACCACCACCCCCACTCACCTAAGCCCACAGCCTCCAGAAGGAACACCTTGGTTTAATCCTGCAAAACCCATTTCAAACTTCAGATCTCCAGAACTGTAAGATAATACCTTTGTGTTGTTTTAAACCACTACATTTGTGGTAATTTGTTATACCAGCAATAGGATATTAATACATTTTTATATTTTGGTACATTTTGTTTTTTCCAAGTTTGTAGGAGATGGTAAAGCATTTTTATGTCTCTCTACCTCACACAGATAATGAAATAATATATGTTTTCTTCTTATAATACCTTTTTCTTATCTTGATTGCTAAATCATTTTCTCTCCTGATGGTCACAATTTAGAAAGTGCTAGCCTTGGTGAACTGAGTGAACATTATTTGAACAATGTTCAAATCAGTTTCTAAGTATGAGTCTGTTCTACTTCTCATGTGAGAATTTTTTTTCTTAATACATGTTATCATAGGTATACAAAAGAACATGGACTAGAAGCAGCATTATTTTTCTAAAAATAATGAATTCAACTCCTAAAAAGTGTATAATTATGAATGGCTAAAATTCCAGGCTATCCAAAGGATCATCTCTAGGATATGAATTAGTAAGGAAGTTTACCGTCCCCCCTCCCCAAATCTATTGGTCAATATATTTTTGGCAATTGCTCCAAGACACACAGAACTATTTGGGGGGGGTGGGGAAGATTGCATATGTTAACCTTCATTGTAATGTGCCTATTTAATTGTTATGTAGTTCATCTATTTATTAACATATTTCTATAACCTCAAATAAAAATGCTTATGAAATGTGTGTTTCTGTATGTGCTCATGTGTGCACAAGCAGAAAGTATATTAGCCATGTAGTAGAGTAGGTATATCCAGAACTACTGAGAAGGACTGTGATAGTAGAAGAGGTGATTATGATTCTAAACTAGTGATCTAATCACAAGTGAATATGTGACTACAGATAAGAGTTACACATATGATAAAAATGTTTTGACGTACTAATTTACATGTATCTGATATTAAGATAATTGTGTGTGTATATGAACCTTTACCTGAAATAACTTATTAGGAGGAATAACTTAATCTTATTAATAAGTTAGCATAAATGTCCCTTTGGAGTTCAAGGAAAGGTATAAATTACTTCTTTTCTGTTTTCCTTGGGTCATCTTTAGCCCACAACAAATAAGTTTCTCCTGGACTTGCAGAAATCCCCCATCTCTTGGTTTCCCTCTAACCGTCTTTGTCTGCTCTTCTGTTCTCCCACCCATGATTCTTGCTCCATCAACCCACTGCTCTTTCCATCCACGGGAGTTTCTACACAAAGAGCACCTATAAGAAAAAAAACCTCGCCAATATTGATCTCTTCTCATAGAGTAGCTTATGATAAATAACCCCTTTTCTACCAGTGATGAGCTTGAGCAACGTGGATAACTGATCAGAGAACACCACAATCACTACCATTGATTCCTCAGCTAGTAGAATATTTTGTTGTGTTAATATTTTTAACCTCAAAGGGATAAATCTTCAACCCTTAAGTAATTTGCATTAATACACATACAGAGAGTCCTTTCAAATCTCTGGTAAGATGATAATTGGCCCCTTGTATTTTGAAAATATATAAATCATGTTTGTTTGTTTTTTCCTTTACATGCGATATTAGGTGCTCAAAAGCCTTATTCTACAATAAGCATATTCTCCAAAAATGATATCAGGTGGTTTTTACTTTTCAGAATTATTTTTTTTATCACATGACTTCTATTAAATGCTTGTTTTTAAAAGACCTCGGTATTAGTTGCCTTTGGGATATAGCCAGGTTACTGAAATGCTATTTTCTGGAAATCCAGCTTTCAAGAGAGGATGATGACATTGTGTGTTGGAAAGTGAAAGGCAGTGCAGCAAAGTTAACATTAACACAATAGGGTATATGAAACAGGTGTTTGGCAACTGGACTAAGTAAACAAAGGCTTAACATTGTCACCCATGCCAAAATCTGTATTTATGAGTATGTATTGTTCAGACAATCTTGTTCGTGATTACAATTAAAAATAGAACATTGGAAAGACTCCTAACATAACTTAATCTTGCAAAAAAGAAAAAATCCTCTCTCTTTTTTCATCCCTCTTTTTCTCCTTTCCTTTCTCCCTTCCTCCTGCCCTCTCTTTTTTTCCCTTTCTTTACCCTACCCTCTTCCCCATCCATACACGTATATGTTTAATATCTTTCATAAAGCATGTATAAATTAAAGGAGTTGCCATAATCATTGCCAAGAATTGAATGTGTGTATCTAAATGTATTTGTTGTAATTGTCAAAATATGAGCATTGAAGCTATAAGCATTCTGCCTGTTATGTCAAAATGTGTGTTACAAAGTTATTTATTGTAAAGAATCATAATATGTGGTTAGACATAATTCAAGATTTCATCAATAAAGTCAGCCTCTGCTACTGCTAGCTCAAATGGAGAGAGGTGTTGAAAAGAAACTAGCTTAAGTAAAACTGAACTATTATTTTTAAAAATAATACGTTTAGACAGGCCTTAATCTCCTGTTACTGTCATTGCCTCTGGTTGTTTTTAAATGAAACTAAAATACATCAACTCAAACCATATAATCTGAATGAGATTTTGAATGGTTACCCTTCTGCTTTAAGAGATACAGACTCAAGCTATAAATTAGTCAACAGCTGGTTAGAAAGCAGGTAAGACAGAATCGCTTAGGTGGAGCTTCTTAATTACCAAGCAGGAACACTGATTCATTCACCTCCAGATAAAAATGGTTCTAACTGATCACAGTTTCACTTTGTCTAATTAATAAATGGGCCTGTTAAGACCCTGGAATTGATTTTATTGTGTTTGCCTTTCTGGTTCCTGCCTCGGGGCATATTCCTTAGATTACACACCCTGACTTGATAGGCTTTCTATGGAAAAGGTTTAACATGACTTGTTAAACAAGTAGATTGAATGCAGATAATGCCATTATTTTGAAGACTTGTATGGCAAAAAAAAAAAAGACTTAAAATTCCATGAAAAGAACCTACTTATTTCTAGAAATAATAAGAAGATTGTACTTCAACAACCAAGACAATTGTGTTTATTTTAAAGGTTCATATTTTCTTTTTCTTAAGGCCTTTATAAAAAAATATAGCTAACATGCAATATTATACCAGTTTCAGTATTATGTTAGTACATCACAGTTATTCAACATTTATACAACTAAAGAAGTGATCACCATGATAAGTCCAGCAACCATCCAATACTGTATCACGTTATCACAATATAATTGACTATATTCCCTATGCTGTACATTACATCCCCATGACTTATTTGTTTTATACCGGGAAATTTCGAACTCTTATTCCCTTTCACATTTTCCTCCTTTATATACTTTTTAATTACAGTTGACATTCAATATGATTTTACACTAATTTTAGGTGTGTAGCCTAGTGGTTAGACATTTATGTAATTTAATAAGTGATCCCCCTGATGATTCTAGTACCCACCTGGCACTATACACAGCTATTACCATATTATTGACTGTATTCCCTGTGCTTTACTTCACATCCCCATGACTTTTGTAACTATCAATTTGTACTTCTTAATCCCTTCACATTTTTCACCCTGCTCCCAACCACCCTCCCATCTATCTCCCCTATAAATCTAGTACCCATCTGACACCATACATAGTTATTACAAAATTATTGACTGAATTCCTTATGCTATGCCCTACATTCCCATGACTATGGTGTAACACCCAATTTGCACTTCTCAATCCCTCCTCTTTTCCATACCCCCTCCAACCCCCCTCCCATATGGCAACCATCAAAATGTTCTCTGTATCTGTGAGTTTGTTTCTATTCTGCTTGCTTGTTTATTTTGTTCTTTAAATTCCACATATAAGTGAAATGATATTGCATCTCTCTTTCTAAGTCTGACATACTCTACTCAGTATAACCATGGACCTTCAGGTCCATCCATGCTGCCACAGATGGCAAGAACCCATTCCCATCCACAGCCAAGCAATATTCCACTGTATATATGTACCGCCTCCTCTTTATCCATTCATCAATTGACACCCAGGCTGCCTCCAAATCTTGGCTGTTGTAAACAGTGCTGCAACAAACATATGGATGCACTTGTCCCCTTGAAGTAGCATTTTGGGTTTCTTTGTATAAATGCCCTGAAGTGGGATTCCTGGGTCCTTCTTTGTCTCTTATAGCCTTTGTTTTAAAGTCTGTTTTGTCTGATATAAGTATTGCTACCCCATCTGTTTTTTGGTTTTTTTTTTATGAAATATCTTTTTCCATCCCTTTACTTTCAGTCTGTCTGTCTCCTTCAATCTAACGTGAGTCTCTTTTATGCAGCATACAAGGTCTGACGATCAAGTTCACGAACTTGCCACCATGCGCTTAAATTGGCAGCACTGTACAAACAGCGTGGTAAGGTTTCATAATCTTGGTATATCAGTGTCTCACAGCTGTGTTCATGTCGACATGTGGTGGTGTCTTGACATGACATGAGTGGCATTCATTATTGTTCTTGCGTGTTTTTGTGTGCAGTCGCGAGAATGTCTGAACTTGAATTAGAACAACAAGCAAACATTAAATATCTTATTAAACTTGGCAAGAGTGGAAGTGAAATCAGGGACTGTTAGTCCAAGTTTATGGGGATAATGCCATGAAAAAAAACAGCAGTGTACAAATGCATTAAATGTTTTTCTGAAGGTAGAGAACACATCACTGATAAAGAAAGGTCAGGGCAGCCAGTATCAAGCAGAACTGTTGAAAACATTGCAAAAATTTGTCGAATTGTGCATCAAAATTGTCAGCTGACTGTGAGAAGCATAGCAGACCAAGTGAATATCAATAGAAAAACAGGAAAGTCTTAACTGAAAATCTTGGTGTGAGAAAGGTGTGTGCAAAAAACGGTCCCGAAGGAACTCACTGATGAACAAAAGCAAAGGGAGTCTTTAGCCAGTAGACAATTAACTGTATTGGAACACCCTCCCTACTCACCCGATCTGGCCCCCAATGACTTTTTTCTTGACCCAAAGATAAAGGAAATATTGAAAGGAAGACATTTTGATGACATTCAGAACATCAAGGGTAATACAACGACAGCTCTGATGGCCATTCCAGAAAAAGAGTTCCAAAATGGCTTTGAAGGGTGGACTAGTCACTGGCATCAGTGCATAGCTTCCCAAGGGGAGTACTTCGAAAGTGACCATAGTGATATTCAGCAATAAGGTATGTAGCACTTTTTCTAGGATGAGTTCATGAACTTAATTGTCATTACTCATGTAAGGGTCTTGTTTTCTTATCTGTTCATCCCTCCTCTGTCTTTTGATTATAGCATTTAATCTATTTACATTGAAACTAATTGTTAATAGATATGTAGCCATTGCCACTTTATTATTCATATTTTTGATCTTTTTTTTTTTTTTTTTTTTTTGTCTTAAATAAGTCCCACTAACATTCCCTTTAATATTGGTTTGGTGCTGATGAACTCATTTAGCTTTTTCTTGTCAGGGAAGCTCTTTATCTGTCCTTAGATTTGAAATGTTAGCCTTGCTGGGTAGAGTGTTCTGGGTCGTAGGCCCTTGCTTTTCACCATTTTGAGTATTTCATGATATCCTTTCTGGCCTACAAAGTTTCTGTTGAGAAATCAACTGAAGATCTTATTGGAACTCCCTTATAAGTTACTAATTGCCTTTTTCTGCTGCTTTTAGGATTCTCTCTTTGTCTTTAACCATTGCCATTTTATTATAATGTGTGTATTCATCTTGTTTGGGACTCTGCACTTCCTGGGCTTCTATGTCTATTTCCTTCCCCAGGTTAGGAAAGTTTTCAGTCATTATTTCTTCAAGTAAGTTCTCGATCCCTTGGTTTCTCTCTTCTCCTTCTCATACCCCTATGACATGAATGTTAATATGCTTGATGTTATCCCAGAGTTTCTTAAACTATCCTCATTTTTTAAATTCTTTTTTTTTTTTCTTTTTGCTGTTCTGATTGGGTGTGTTCTGCTACCTTGCCTTCCAAATTGTTGATTCAATCCTCTGCTTCATCTAGTTTGCTGGTGATTCCTTCTAGTGCGTTCCTCATTTTAGTTATTGTATTCTTCACTTCTGACTGGTTCCTTTTTTATGGTTTCTATGTAATTTTTTTATGCTTGCTATCTCTTTGTTGAAGTTCTCACTAAGTTTCTTGGGCATCCTTATAGCCATTGTTTTGAACTCTGTTTCTGGCAGGTTGCTTGCCTCCATTTCAATTAGTACATTTTCTGGAGCTTTCTCCTATTTTTTCATTTGGTATGAATTTCTTTGTTTCCTCATTTGGCTGTGTCTCTGTGTTTATTTTTATGTATTAGGTAAATCTTCTATGTCTACTAGTCTTGGCCCAGTAACCTTATGTAGTAAGAGCCCTGTGTAGCCCTGGCATAGTCTCCCTGGTCTGCTGTGCCAGGTACTCCAGGAGTGTCCCTTGTGTGGGCTATGTGTGTCCTCCTGTTATAGTTGAAACTTGATTGCTATCAGCACATCAGTGGGTGAGATTGACCCTCAGCTTGATTGGCTATAGGGTTTGGCCATGTCCACAGTTTATGGGCTGCTGTGCGGGGACTTAACCCACTGAGTGAGTTTCATCCTAGTGGACTCTGGTGCCTGGTGAAACTGCCCTTTGTGTATATCACTTGTGGGGCTAATTGGGTGGTGTTCTGCTGTGGTCTGAAGCTAAGATCCAATTATGTTTGTTCTGGGATCTCTTGGAAGGGGCTCTGGTGCAGGCCCAGGTCACTCACTGCCTGTGACTGGCTGGGGGCTACCTAGTAGGAGCTACCAAGTAATCCGCAGCTGTTTGCTGCCCGTGTTAACCTGAAGGTGCATGGGAGAGGCCACACTGAACTGAAGGCATCTGCCACCAGTACCAGACCTGAGGTAACTCCACAAAAAGCCAGGACACCCTGAGGCCTGCTGAACCCTGCCAGCTCCCTTAAGGTTCAGCCACTGAGAAAGCCTCGTGCAGTATGCAAATTGGGTGAGGCACGATTTCAGGGAGTCACTAGAGTGGGAAGAGTTGTGGTCACCACGTTAATGGGGATTTTGGTTTGGTGCTAATGCTAAGCCTGGCAGGACACAGCAAAAGTCTCAGAGCACACCATGGTCTGTTGCTGCTTGCCTGGGGCCTGTCAACTGATAGTTTTTCAAGAAAGAGTGAAATGTGGGTGCAATTGGCTGTTTATCTAGAAAGTGCTTCCAGCATTGGGGAAGTTGGGTATGCAGGGTCCTAGGGAATCAGTAGGGTGGAGTAGCAGAGCTCATCAGACCAATTCAGATTCAGATTTGGTCATGTGGGGGAGGCAACACAGGAAAGATAGTACTCACCAGTTGGCTGCATGGAAGCAGGACTCTGCACAGGGAAAATGACAACTTGTCCCTCCAGTTCTTGCCCCACAGCCACACTACTCAATCTCTCCCCATATGTCTCAGATGGCCCCTGAGTCACTGTCCTTCCACTGGAGCCCTGCAAGTGACCTGAGCAGTTTTATACTAAAGTACTATACATATCAGAAAATATTATTGATGTAAGAAACATCCAAACCTTCAGAGATTTTTTTATAATAATTTATTTGAGTCAAACAGAGGATGGAAGCAATGCCTGGAAGCAATATCTCAACAAAGAAAAATTATTTCAAGAAATGACAGTTTTCAGCTTCTTTTATGCATTTGGAATTAAGCAGGAAACTTAAGGAAGATTACATGAAGTGGTGGGAAAAGCAAGGTGGGTATTGGAGTATAGGATAGTTAAGAAGATTATGTGCTCTCTTGAGGGTAGTCACCCTTTAGATGGAGAGGTCTGAAAAGAGGCATTTCAAAAAGCATTAACCTAGATGCACCGGGCTTGCTTAAGGCAAAGATGAAAAAAGACTTCTTTTACTAAAGAAGTTATTTGCCTGAGGCATAACTACCCACCATGACCTGACCATTTAGGAACTTCTGATCCGATCACCCTGTGAGGTTACTTTCCATAGAACCCTTGTTTTCATCCACAGTACATAAAATAATCAAAGATCATCAGTATCATTATCTACAACTATGGTTTGCTTGATTGCGTATGTATACAGTTAGAATAAATAAAATTTATTCAAGCATTTTTATAAAGTAGAAATTGTAATTTTACTAAGCCTAAACCATTTAAAAATCAAATTCAAACAAAAACTACTCTTAATTCCAATTATTAGAGACATTATATTTAAATTCCCATACGAATTCATTAGCTTTTTTTCATGTTAATATCTTCTAGAGAATGCTTTCCCTTAAAGTAATAGAAATATTGTGCTCCTGAATTTTGATAAGTCTGCCCATGTGGAAAATATTTTGAAGAATTTTGTCTCTCCTTCCTTGAATTTGGATCATTTCACATACACAATATTTTTATTTTTACAATTTTGGAGAAAACATCAAGAACAATGTAATAATCAAGGAAGGGTTTTTAAAAAGTTAATTTTAGGTAAATAACCCCCTTGAACATAATTTTAAAAGAATTTATTTTTCCAATTAGCAGTTATAGCTTATTAAATTGACAGTGAGAGAATAAGAATGGGAAGAAAAGGAGCTTTATCATAAGCCTATTAGACAATGGAATATTTTCTTAAAATGCCAAAAAATAGCCCAAATAAATAACCATAGTTTCATTCAGTCCTGTGTTAATAGGCTTTTCTACAATTCTTTGATCAGCAAGATACTTTTAAGAAACTATCTGTTTATAGGCTAAAATAGACCTGGAAATCCCAGATTTTAACTCCTCAATAACAAATATTTTCTCATAGTGGCAATACCTCTCTAAGGGGTTGTGTAACCATTAGTGTTTCTTCTAGTACCTTAGCTACTCTAAGAGTTCCTAGTATATTTTTTACACTGAATCCCTGAAACTGTCCTTTTTCAATTATTTGAGAAGACTCAATCTCTATTCTATAGCTTAAAATATAAGCCTGCAGAGAAAACATGAAGAAAACCACCTACTAAAGGGAAGACTAAATGTTTTGTGCTAATTATTACAATTACTGAAAGTACCAAATTGGAGAAGAGTGAAATCCTCAATAGCAATATAATACATGGGAGAATGGGACTACCATTAATAAAAATTTAGTGATTACTCTGAAGGGATTTCATGGAATGTTTATATTAAATATGTTTCTTTCAATTACATTTATTCTTTTTGATGCTCAGATTGTTGCATCTTACATATTTCTTACTCCAGCCCTGAATCAGCTATTCTTTAAAAGAGCCCTGGTTCCTTCTGCTGGAGTTCAGGAGACACTACTTTAATGTATGGCACATTTTCTCATATTCCTTCAGCTTAAACAATTAAAGGAGCCAAAGTACCATATTTTGAGGTAGTCAGTCCTATACCCATCAATTGAAGTAATTCTGTCACTGTAGGTCTTGTCATTAATAATGCATTGTGAGGTACATTTGTTTTATTTTTACAGGAAATTTATTTTTTAATTAATTTTACTTTGAATATGCATAACATTTATTTGTATCCAAAATTCAATACTATATAAAATAAATACATTCATAGAAATTTTTCATCTATATTTTCCTTCCAATCTGTTCCTTCCAACTTTCTATAGCAAAGCACTTCTATTTTTTATTTATCTTTCCAGTTGTTATAAATTTCTTATGTTAAATTTATATCCTGTTAAATTTAGTAAATTATCTTCTTTTTAATTTTTAAAAATGTTTCAATAACAGTTGACATTCAAATTGTATGAGTCTCAGGTGTACAGCATTGTGGTTAGACATTGATAAATCTTACAAAATAATCCCCCGATAAGTCTAGTACCCTGCTGTCACCATACATAGTTATTATAATATTATTGACTATATTCCCTATGTTGTACTTTACATCCTTATGACTATTTTGTCACTGCCAATTTGTACTTCTTAATCTCTTCACCTTTTTCATGCAGCCACCCAAACCCCTCCCACCTGGCAAACATTAGTTTGTTTGCTGGATCTATGAGTTTCAGTTTGTCTGTTTATTTTGTTTTTTAGATTTCACATATAATAAAATCATATGGTATTTGTCTTTCTCTGTCTGTCATATTTCACTTAGCATAATACCCTCTGGGTCCATCCATGTTGCTGCAAATGGTAAAATTTTATTCTTTTTTTATGACTGAGTAATATTCCATTGTACATATGTACCCCATCATCTTTATCTAATTGTCCATCAATGAACAGATGGGTCTTGTTTTCTTATCCATTCAGCCACCCTATATCTTTTGACTGGAGCATTTAATCCATTTATATTTTAAGTAATTATTAATAAGTATGTAGTTATTGCCATTTTATTATTCATATTTTGATTTTTTTCCCCTTCTTCTTCTTAAAGAAGTCCCTTTAACATTTCTTGTAATACTGGTTTGGTGGTGATGAACTCTTTTAACTTTTTCTTGTCTGGGAAGTAAATTATCTTCTTTTGGTAGGTTTCTGTTCTTCTATTTCTCTTGGGTTTTCCAGATGTACACTCTTATGATATACTGAAAAAGACAGATGGGTTTACATTTTTCATATGTCCAATTACTTTTCCATTTAAAAATCATATTGGCTAATAGATACAATACAATATTAAGTAATAATAGAGACTATGGTTATCCTACTGTTATTACTAGGTGATCTCTAGTATTTCACCATTAAGAACAGCTCTGGATTTTGGGGCTGGTCTATGTGTGTGGTATGTGTGTGTGTGTAAAGAAAATGATGTGCAGCAGGCAAGGAATCCACTCTCTCTCTTTACTAGGGGGAACTTGTCAAAATAGAAAAAGCAATTTAGAAAAGGAACAGGTCAAATGTTAATGACAGATTTCCTGCAAACAAACTATAGGTCTTTGCTAGTGGGAGGGTTCTTATCTAAGAAATGTTTATAGCAGAAGGTGTCATAGGGGTAAAATTTTTTTTTTCCTTTCTCTCTTCTAAGTTATTTAGTTTATCTAATATTTAAATTGATATAAGACTGACTAATAAGAGAAAAACAAATTTAATTACTATGTACAGAAGCCCATAAATATATAAGACTCAAAAGGCAGCCAGATAATTGAGACTCAAAAGGCAATCAGATAATTGAAGCTTATATAATATCCTGAACTATGAAAAAGGGTAGGGGTCTGGGGATAAAAAAGGAAAGAAAGGTCATTCACAGGAAGGTGAGAAGGGATGTTTGGAAAACAATGGTTGCATGTATATTATGCAGATTAGTTTCTTAGGTAAAAAGTTATCTCTGGTACTAGTTTTATTTCTGGCACAGACCTCCTTTCCCATGTAAATGTAGGCAGTTGAGGAGGAGGTAAAAATCTTTTCCTAAATGTGCTGCATTTTATTGCCTTTAGTACAAAATAATCCTTATGTCAAAAAGACATATTTTGGGATAGTAAAAATCTCCTCTTTAGTGTCTTTGTCTGGGATTCCTTATAGTAAAGAAGAAAGCTTATATCTATGCTATGTAACTATCAAAATATAAAATGGAGCTGTTTTGAGACCGAAAGGACTTCCTTCTGTGTAAGTCATATGACCCCACACATCACTTGAACACCTCATATTGAAATCTGAATGAAAGCATGTCTGTGTATAGTAAGAAAGTACTGGGAGAACTAAACAATTGGTCGTGGGTTTTTATTCCTACCTCATATACATAACTATTACTTGTGACTATTTATTAGTCAAGCTTGATAGTGGATAAAATATTTAATCTTGATAAATCTCATTTGATAATCTAATCCTTTGTGTTATCTTCAATTGCTGCCATCAAACAGCAAAGCCATTCAGACTCACACATATGGCTAGAAAGGAGAAAATAGAAAAACATGATGGGAACTTGATGCCAGAATGGTTGCCCACCCATCCGTGTTATGAAGTAGCAATTTATAAGACATAAATCTTATCAGTGGAATTTGGAGGTAGTAGACTTAGACCTGGGGAAAATGCCCAGTGAATAGACAGGGAATGCCAGACAGAAGGAAAATTAACCAAAATTCTACTCCCTGGCTTTGTGGGAAGCCCTAGTATATATATACCATATACTATCCCTGTATACATATGTGTGTGTGTGTATATATACACACACACACACACATATATACATATATATGTATATATGTATGTTGAATAGTTATATATATGTATATATATGCATATATATGTAATATCTATACATATGTATATATATCTTGAATAATTGTAGGAATAAAAACAGTAAGGCTTTTCTCATGTTTCTGTGTCTGTCTAAAGAGATAGATGCTGTATTAATTTGAATAAAGTAACTCAGTTAAAACCAAGGGTTACTTGGGAAAAAAAAAAAGTGTACCTGCAGGCTATGACTAGGTGACTATGATTCCTGAAAGTGTTCTGTTAAGAATTAGGCAGTTTATACAGAAATACCAGTAAAAGCCTATTGAAACAATTTTGGCTTTCATTTTAGAATTAACACCCAGTTAGGCATGATATGCTGATTCTATATGCTGCTGAATGGAAGTGATTATTTGGGTTGGGGACAAATTTTCATGTAGTTGCAATTGATGAACAGAAACTGCAAATAACCTGCTGTAGTGGGCAGAGATGGAGGTTAGTTGGACTTACCCAAAGAAAGGTAATTACCCAACATGTTTTCAAATCCACAAATTGAATACTCTAAAAACCCAGGGAGAATGATCCAATACAAATTGATGAGACAAGTAAAGAGTTAAAAGGAGCGGGCTTGTGAGTTGGGACAGGCAAAGAGTTAACAAGAGTTAACTTTTAAACTGGCAGGAGTGAGCTTAAACATTAACCACTTGCCTCTGAATCCCCCAGCTAGCACTGCACCTGCAAGCTGACCAACACCTTGCATCCATCATAGGTAGGAAGAGAACAGTCCCCAATTGCAACAGCAACCTCCTGCAAGCTGACATCCATCATAGATGGGAACAGGACAGTTCCCAGGAGAAGACAATTGTAATGGCAGCCCCCTGCAAGCTGACAAGCACCCTACATCCTGCCTGGAAAAATATAAAACCCCAGCACTTCTTCTCATCAGTGCAACTGTCTCCATCAAACTCTGCCCTGGCTAAACTTCTGCCCATCTCTCTTACCCCTCTCTTTTGGCAGCTCTTTTTCTCAGACTGACCTGGCAAGACTTCTGCCAGTTTCAAACAGAACTCTCTCTCTCTCTTTTTGACTTTTAATAAATCTTTTCTTACTCTTGTAGAGTCTCGTAAATTCTACTACATTCTGTGATGAGGGGTTAATTCACGCTAAGACACAAATGACCCTAGTCTGACTTTACCAAGACTAGAGAGACATACTGTGGGGACAGAGCCCCAGAGAGCAGTTTCCAGGCTCTCGGCCTCATCTGGAAAGGTGCTGCCTCGGGTAGTAGATGGCCATCAGCTCTGGCTAGTTGGCCATCAGCTGTAACCATTGAGCCATTGGTCAGTAATATAACTGCCGCGGCTACGGAGGAGAGTGGAGGAGAGTGGAGAGAGAGGGGGAGAGTAGAGGAGAGTCGGTCATTTGGCAGCAAAGCAGAGAGCAGGTCGCACGTCGTGTGAACCCAGCCCCCAGTGAGACTATAGTGGTATGACTCCCCTACCTATGGCTCCGTGGGTGTCCCTTTTTGGCCTAGCCATATCCTGTGTTCTTATGTGGGGAGCGGGAGCAGAGACCCCACAGGCCGCCCCGCACGACACATACCTAATTTAATGCCACTTATGAAGATTTTGATAGATGTTGCATTAATGAAGTTTACCATTCTTGAACATGTGTGGAGACAGAGCCAGGAATGCAGTTTCCAGGCTCTTGCCCTCATGTGGAAAGGTGCTGGCTCAGGTAGTAAATGGCCATCAACTGTGATTGGATGGCCATCAGCTGTGGCTAGTTGGCCGTCAGCTGTAACCAGTGAGCCATTGGCCACTAATATAACTGCTGTGGCTATGCTAGCAGAAAATGGGGGCTAGCAAGAAGATGGTGGCTGAGCTAGCAAGAGCATGGATTGCAGTTAGCACGGCAGATTGCAGCTAGCAAGTGAGGTTGGTTGGCAGAGAGAAGTGGACGGCAGGTTGCGGATAGTGTGGCTCCTGCTTCCTGTGTCTCCAACCCAGCCGCCAGCGAGAATATAGTGGTATGACTCCCCTATCTATGGCTCCGTGGGTGTTCCTTTTTGTCCTCACCATGTCCTGCGTTCTTATGTGGGGAGTGGGACCAGAGACCCTGCGTGACACCCTGCATGACAACATGCTATGTAAACTTACTTTTAGGCATCTTATGTAAACCTATTCTTGCAAGGCCAGAATATTCAGGAGGCAGTAACTTACCTTCAGGTACAATTAAAACTTGGGGTTCCATGATGGAAAAATTAGAGAGCAATAAGGAAATAAATTATTCTAAGGTGTTAGAAATTGATGACAAATGAAGTTGTTTGAAAAATGGATGAAGGAAAAAAGAAATTAATGTAATTTTCACTAAGAAGTTGATAGCATACAATCAAAATTTAGAGAGGGTGGATAAATAGGTTATACTACAATTCCAACATTGAGGAAGGGTTTCCAAAACACCACCGAGCAATTCTCAGGATGGCAGCTGGGCATCCTACAATTCAACTAAATTCTGACACTATCTAACCAGAAACAGCATGAGGTTCCCTAGGTTAACAATTTGGTCCTACAAGACTGCCCCTTGCCCACTTCAGATGCCAATTGCAAGGCCAAATAACTACAGGTACTTCTGACTGATTGGCAGTAGATTAGAAATTCCAACAACCCCCTTTTTGGATTCGATTATTTGGCTAGAATGGCTCACAGAACTCAAAGAAAAAATGATGTACTTGATTATCAGTGTCTTAATAAGGGTTGTAACACACGATCAGTCAGATGGAAGAGATGCATAGGGCAAGGTACAGGGAAAGGATATGGAATTTCCATGTCCGCTGAGTGTGCCACTTTCCCCACATCTCCACGTGTTTACCAAACTTCAAGCTATACAAACTCTGTCTTTTTTGGGTTTTTATGGAGACTTTATTACATGGACATGATTGAAAAAATCGTTGGTGATCAATTCAACCTCCAGTGCCTCTCCCCTCCCCAGAGGTCGGTGGGTGGGGGTGGAAGGGTTGCAACTGACAGTTCCAATCCTTAAAACCCAGGGTTGTTTCCCCTGGCAACCAGGTATCCCATCCATAAGTGCCTTTCAAAAGCCATCTCATTAACATAATGAAATACACTTTTATGGCTTTCATCACTTCAGGAATTCCAAGGGTGCCAGAAAGTGACAAAGACCAAATATATATTTCTTATTATATATCACAGTGGGGAAAAAATTGCTGATTCCAACTGTTACTATAGGCAGAAAGAATAGGGGAGAGGGGAGAGAGGGGGAGGAAGGGATGGAAGAGGTGAGGGGAGACAAAGAAGAGAGGAGGTGAGATCATCCTTAAGAAAAAGTGCTGCTACCTGACTGGCCAGAACTAGGTTTTGGTGGTCGAGAGTGGATTCAGGATGCCATCTTGTCGCTTTAGGTGAACTTTCAGCTAATTATAATGGATTATAATATTATTAGCATGGCAGCCAAAAAAAGTCTCCACCCTGTGTCACCAAGACAGTTCTGACAAGAGCCAAATAAGAAAAGAAAAAAAAAAAATCCCTCCTCCTGACTGGAAGGAGTGGTCAATGAGGATCCACCTGGGAACACCTATAACACCACCCCTAAGTCTTGAATATTTTGTGCACTCATTTTAGGAGTAATAAATTCCTAAGCCTCTTTGTTCTTTGGGGCAGCTGCTCTTCTCTGGGCCTGCCTGCTCAAACCATCTTGAGAACGTACTGTCCTTTTAATAAATCTGTTCCCTGCTTTGCTTGTTTGATGCAGCCTTGAATTATTTCCTGTAGCCTACCCCAACAACCCATTTCTGGCAATACAACCTCACCAGTTAAAGTGCCAGGACAAATTTGCTGTATCTATTCTAGTTTGGAGGTATTCATATCCAATTAGGAGGATTGTGACTTAAAAAGAGAATATTTGTACACAAGGCAGAATTTAGCCCTTCAATGAAAACCACAGAATCCGAAAATCATTGCCTAAAAAGCCAAGATCTGCTTTCCCAAACCTCAATAAGAAATCTTGGATTGGATGCAACCATTTTGGCCAACTGACCAGAAAGTGGCATGTAAAACTATTTATGATTGCTAGCTGTATACACACTCTATGTTAATCCTTGTGAGGCACAGTGATGATACTCTGAAAGACATCAAAAGACCCTGAGAATATATGCATATGCCATAATAAAAGAGATCAAGATAGGATAGAAATTAATAATTGAAAAATGATAGTGGAGGGAGTATTTGGTAGTAACATTGCTTTACTTGAGGACATCAAACAAATAATATAAGTGGAGCTTATGGCATTTTATTTACAATCCACACTTCTCCATTATTTGGGGAAATTATATTTTTCATGTTTTAATAACTTTTTATTGAGATATAATTCACATATCATAAAATTCACCATTTAAAGTGTACTATTCAGTGGTTTTAGTATATTCACAGAGCTGCGCAACTAATACCACAATCAATTTGAAAACATTTTATCACCACAAAAAGAAACCCCATACCCTTTAGTAGTCACTCTCCATTCCCCATTGTGCCGCCCCAACAAATAACCACCAGTCCTAAGCAACCATGAATGTACATTCTGCCTCTATAGATTTGCCTAATCTGAACATTTCGTGTAAATTAGATTATGTAATAGATGACCTTTTGTGACAGACTTTTTCAGTTAAAAAAACACTTTAAAGATTCATCCATGATGAACCATATATCAGTACATTCCTTCTTATTGAAAAATACTATTCATTTTATGCTTATACCACATTTTGATTATCCATTAATCACTTAATGGACATTTGGATTGTTTCCACTATTTGGCTGTCATGAATAATGCTGCTATAAACATTCATGTACAAGCTTTTGTGAGGACATATGTTTTTAATTCTCTTGGGTACATAGGAGTGGAATTTCTGAGATACATGGTATATTAGGGCTGCCATAACAAGAAATCACAAACTGGGTGGCTTAAACAAAAAGAAAATTTTTCTCTTATGGTTGTGTTACTGAACTGAACCTAACTGAATGAGGATCCGCCCATCTGATGCTCAGCAAAGCCAAACACTGAACATCAAGGTTTGCAATAGATAAATTAAAGCCATTTTATTTGCAGGGTGCCAAGCAAGGAGAGCAGGAGGCTATCTTTTAAAACCCAAGCTGCCTGAGGTTTTTAATCAAGGGTTTTAAAAGGCAAATATTGAGGGTTAGGTGCTAGGGGGAAC
This sequence comes from Rhinolophus sinicus, assembly GCF_057876585.1. Taxonomy (NCBI): domain Eukaryota; kingdom Metazoa; phylum Chordata; class Mammalia; order Chiroptera; family Rhinolophidae; genus Rhinolophus; species Rhinolophus sinicus. The sequence goes on along the minus strand of NC_142518.1, from coordinate 55,069,619 downwards.
AGGCTGTTATGCAGAAGACCTCACAGTGCAGGTTTTGATTGGAGAGCTTTGGAACATGGTCATTTATGGTAAGATATTGTAAGGGGCTGCAGCACTGGGTTTTTCTGCAGAAGGAACACTTTGCTTTTGAAAGCATTCCAGTGTTCAAGTTTCAGTACGTCCTGGTCCTTTGGTATCATGAGGGAGGTAAAACTTTGGTTCTGGGTGCAGCTGGAGGTCAAAGTTTTCTCCACTGTGCATGATTCAGCCGCGTGACTTTTGTTTTTGGTCTGTTGTCTCTGAAAGGCAACTCAGTACCTTATGAGAAACAGGATGGGACCGTTTTGAGTTGATTCTGTGGTTATAGTTGTTCTGGAGGCTGAAGTCCAAAATCAAGAAATCAGCAGAGACCTTCCTTGCCTCATTATAAATCTTGATGGTGGCCATCAATCCTTGGCATTTCTTGCTGCTGTATTACTCCAAGCTTTGCCTCTGTTATCACGTGGTATTTTCCCTGTCTATCTCTGTTTTCACATGGAATTTCCTCTTCTTATAAGGACATAGTCATATTGCATTACGGCATTCCCTAATAACCTCATCTTAACCTGATTTAACTTATTTGGGAATGAGACACCCCATAGGGTGTTTTTATTATTGTTTATTGTTGTCATTTGTTTCATGACTTTTCTGAAACTATTCTGTAAAGTCTATATTCTTTGTCATGCGTAAGTGCTGAAATTTGTTATGCAGTTAGCTTAGTGGTCAACTAATGATTAGAAAGAGATTTCCTTAAATGCCTTGAACACATATGTCACACAAACTTTGCCAAGGGGCTTTGCTTATTGGGAAACACCTTCAGTGCTCCAATAACATATAATATATAATATGTAATATGTAACATATAACATATGATATATAATTTTGCCTTAGACTTCACTTCCTCTTTACGCAGAGCCTCAAGGTTAGACGGAACTGAGAGTCTAGGGCTTCCTTAGATCTTTCCTGGGAATTCACACAGTTCCATATGAGTATATATTCTTCTAGATTGCCAGGAATATGGTGGAGCTTTTCAAAGCTCCCCAGGGACATATCATTCCCAGCTTTTCCCTTTAATATATTTTGTCAGCCTCTTATTTGCCTCAACTCATATCCCCATCTTGTGTAGCTGTAACTTTAAGCAGTCACCACTGTTTCCTTTCTACTACATTCCAGGACAAAAGACAATTCGTGATGCACGAACTCCCAGTCAGGTGATATAAAGGTAAGTACTTTGAGTGGTTAAAAGCAGGGGAATTTGCAAATAATAACAATTCTTTGGAAAAGGGTTTTTTTGGGGAGTGTCCCATGTCTCTCTGCTCTGACATTTGCTTCTAGTCTGCTTATTTTCATGACTGCTGTACTTGTTATGTTTTGGTTTTCAAGGCTACAATGGAGCTGGGGGGAAAATGTAGAAACCGAGCAAGTTAAAATGTCATGAAGCTCACAGTTCTTACTAAAATGTAGCCATTCTTTTTCTTGAATAAATGTTCCTTGGTGATTGCAAAAGTTTAATTTCCTGAACTTTGGAAAAATTAATTTGGCAGATTTTGCTAGTTTTCTAATTGATTTTATGAAGAAGCAGATTTTTAAAGGTCCTTTCTTCATCATTCTGGAAGCGTTCTTTTCCTTTTCTCTCATTTGTAATTGGCCTTGGAACTGCACAAGCTTTCTGGATAGTCAACTTTAATCAATACAAATTTCCACAAGAACAAAAAGATCACTGATTTAATTAAACAAATGGTTAAGATGGGTGTTTTGTTCCCACTGAATTTTTCCCCCACTAATTTTTAAGAGTCCTGTCTTCCCAATAAAAAGGAAAAAGTTTTTCTGAAGGATATTAGTAGATTATTGAGGATTTAACTAGGTGGTTCCTGTAATTACTCCAGCTGAGTTTGGTGTGATACACACTATTGTAGAAATTCATCAGATCCATACACTGTTATGAACCTAGTTAACACATTGTTTTCCATTTTGAATTATGAATCAAGTTGTAAAATATTTGCATTCTTGTGGAATCAAACTCAATGTGTTTGCTGTGTTGCCGCAGTGATATTTGAATTTATAAGTATGTTGCCAAAATTTAGTCAAGTGGTATTACTAGGGGATAACCATTAAAATCAATTCACCAGACTAAATTGATGATATCACAGTAATTGTTAGTATTTCTTTTTAAAAATTTCTCAACTTTTGAGATTGGTGTAATATTAGTTTCCTAGGGCTGCTGTAACCAATTATCACAAACTAGGCAGCTTTAATGCACCTACAGAAATGCATTCTCTCACAGTTCTGGATGCCAGAATTCTGAAATTGAGGTGTTGGCAGGGCTGCAGTCCTTCTGGAAGGTCTAGTGAAGAATCCTTCTTTGACTCTTCCAGCTTCTGGTAGCTATAATTTTTTTCTGGAAGCTCATGTCTGCTTAGCTCTTTCTCTGCCTCTGTCTTTTCATGGCTTTTTTCTTGTCTCACTGTCTTCTTGATGTGTCTTTTATAAGGATACTTTTCATTAAATTTAGGTCACACCCACATAATCCAAGATGATTTTATTCTAGACCCTTCATCTAATTACATCTACAAAGTCCTTTTTGCCAGATAAGGTCACATTCACAGATTCTGGGGACTAGGACAAAGGACACTTTGAAGTCACTGTCCAATTCACTACAGATGTTTAATTCATTTATTTCACTTTTTAAAAATTTTAATGATATGGCCATTAAAGGATTTGGATTCAATTCCAACATTTGTGTGTTGAGGGGGTTTCCCACACCACCAAGCAATTCTTGAACAGCAGGTGGGTGTCCTACAGTTTAATTCAATTCTGACACTATCTACCTGAATAGCATCAGATTCCACAGGTTAACGGCTCAGTCCCACAAGACTGCCCTCCACTTCAGATGCCAATTGCAAGTTTAGGTTGTTACTTGTACTTCTGACTGACTGGCTATACATCAGTGGTTCCCATGACCCCCTCCTTTTGTTTGATTAATTTACTAAAGCAGGTCACAGAAATCAGGAGACCTATTTACTCACTAGATTATCAATTTATTACAAATGATATTAAAGGATACAAATCAAAAGCAAGATGAAGAGATACGTAGGGTGAAGTCCCAAACAAATAAAAACGTCTGTCCTTGTGAAGTCTGGGGCCCAGCATGGTGGCATGTGGAAGACTTCTGTTTCTCCAACTTGGAAGCTCTTTTAACCCCTCCTTTTGGGTTTTTATGCTGGTTTCCTTACAAAGGGATGATTGATTAACTTCATTGATCATTAGTGCTTGATTCAACCTAAAGACCCTCTCTCCTCCCCCAAAATCATGGGGTGAGACTGAAAATTCCAGTGCTCATTCATGGTTGGTTCCTCTGGCAATCAGCCCCAACTCTTAGGTGCTTTCTGAATGTCACCTCATTAACATAAACCCATTTGTGGTGGAAAGGAGTTTGTTATGAATAACAAGATATCCATTTCATCTTTCTGGCTCTGAGACAATTTTAGCAACTGAGAACAAGAGACCAAATATTATAACAAAAGATGCTCCCATTGCTCTTATAGCTCAGGAAGTTCCAAGGGTTTTAAGAGCCAGGAACTGGGGACAAAGAACAAATATATATGGGGAATATATTCTGTTCATCTGAATACATATTTCTTATAAATCACAATTTCACAGCTATATAATGAAATAGATTTTCATTTGAGTATTGCTTTAGTTGTATGAATCCCATGGATTTTTCAAAAAATTCTGCAGCATCATTTTGTATTTTGTCTTTAACACAAGAAGTGTGTGTGTGTGTGTGTGTGCGCGCACGTGCGCACGCTCGCTTTCAAAAAATGTGCCAAATTCCAGTTTTGTTTTATTTTGATCAGATAATTCTTTTGTGTATTTTCTACTTTGAGTGGTGGCACTGTTCAAAAATACATTGTGTACTCTGTGTACACACAAATTCCATGTGTACTTGAAATAAATATATACTCTATATATTGGGATTCAGTCTTTCATATAAATCTGCTTTTTAGATCTTGCTGTTTGGATCGTTTTTTATCCTTATAAATGTTTAATCTTCCTAGAAATGAGAGAAGTATACGAAAGTCTTCAATTTGTATACTTTTTACTATTTCTCATTGCAGCTTCTGCATTTTCTTTATTAAATTAATTTCTGTTATTTGGTCCATTGATATTAATAACTATAGTATCTTTATTGTGAATTAAGCACTCATTACTATAATTTTATGCTTTTTGACCTGAATTCTAGTTTATCTAATATCAAGATTATATCTTTTGCTTTTTTTTATATTTGCTTTTGTCTGGTATATTAATGTCTATTCTATCCATTTTAAATGTTCTGAATGTTTTTTGATGCACATCTTCATTATACAATACTTTTACTTAGGATGAACCTTACGGTTTATCCATTTAATTTATCATATATAAGGAATATACTTTTACTAGCACATAATATATCTGAGGCAATAATTGAATTCACTCTATTTTGCACTTTTTTCTTTTGTAGGTGGAAACATGTTTTATCCTGACCATCTAGGATATTCACTGAGAGCCCCCTGTAGTAAAAGACAGTTTAACAGGAGTAAAACAAACAGAAGTTGAATAACAGGTATACCTTCTGTATACCTGGAAGATAGCCAGGAAAACTAACTCTCAAAATGTCCCAAACCATCACATTAATACCAACTCCACCTAAAGAAAAAAGAAAGGTGTTTTAGGGAAGCAGTTATGGGAGATTAGCAAGCAAAGCACAGTACACAAGGGTATGGTTGTTATGCAGATTTAAGTCCCTTCCTGCTCCAGGATAATAGTTTCTAAAGATTTATCCATCCTCCTCTTTCTGGTGCAGAGAGGGAAACACCTTTTCAAATGGAAATTTCCCTTATAAATGTAAATGTCTCTTACAAAATGGTAACTTCTACTTGGTTTTCAGAGCTTCTCCTATGTCTGCTGTTTCTTAGAAATAAACAGATCAAGATAATCTTTATGTCAAAAGAGGTATATTTTAGGGTGACATATTCTGCTTCCCTTCATTCTCACTTTTCTTCCTATATTGTAGAACTAATATTCCTACATTGTTGGCGATATGGCATTCTATAATTTGGTCACCTTTAGAGTCAAATATTATTTTTAATTCTAATATTAAATATACTAATACTAAAATGTTAAAAATATATATGCTAATATTAAATATATTAATATTAAATATTAAACACTTAGTTCTGGGGCTTATGCTGAAGCTTTTGCAATAATTTTATGGTAGTCTAAAGCCTATTATCTAGTACATTATTCTTGAAAACTCATAAATAATATCCTCTAATTTATTGTATGCTCATAATTATTTGTCTGTGATATTTAAACTCAAAAAATTATTTAGCTCTATATGTTATCTTTGGCTTGCCTTTTCTTTTTCCTTGAGTGTCTTAAACATGCTCTCAATTGTTTTTCTTGGGACGTTTTTTTCCTGCAAGCACAGCCGCTGGGAGCTTTCGGTCCCCATTCCCTCCTCCTATATCTTATTGGAGCAGTTTCCCGCGAGCACAGCAGTTAGAGGCTTTCCCATCAAAACAGTATTGAGCGACCACAGGTGTTAGGGACAGACCTCCCCGGCACCCCGGCCAGATTTAACCAATCCCGAGCGCCACAATAGCAATGGCGCGAATCCCCCCCAAACCCGGAGGCCTAACCCTATATAACAAAACGCCCGACCCCAGTAAGTGCTCAGTCTTTGGGAACAATCCCGCTGAGCCTACAGGCATAATAAAACTGTGTTCTCCTTGATCTCTGCGTGCCGCTTGAGTCTCTGGGTCTCCGCCGTTTTCTGCAACATTTTCTGTCATAAAATGTTGCTGTTTCATATGTTATACAAATCAGATTTGCTTTTATACATATCTGCAATTGTTGTCTAAATAATTTTCTTTCTTTTAAAGTCCAGTGGTTTCACAATGATATCTTTTGAATATCGATTCTGTGCCATTTTTCTTTTTCTTTCTTTAGGAATGTTCTTAAACTATTGATTTAAATATTTGTTCTGCTTCATTTATGTTTGATTTTGAAATGTTTACTTATTGTCTTTCCATATATTATTTTCCTTATAGTTTTTGTAGGAGTTCAGAACAGATCACCCCAAAATGTTCTCTGTTACCTGAGAATGAAAGGGTCCTTGGTAAACACACAGGAAGGAATTTCAGGATGTACCAAAATATTAAGCCACCCAAACAAAGACAAGCAAGCTGAGCAAGCAAAGGATTTATTAAAAGAAAGAAGGAGAATATACTCCCAAAATGTGAGAGTGGACAGGCCCAGGAAAAAGGGCAACTGCATCAGAGAACAAAGAAATTTAGGATTATATTTGAATGAGGGCATGAAATATTCAGGGGTGGCATCACAGCCATTCCCAGGGCAGGTCTTCGCTCACTACTCCTTCCTGTCTGGAGGTGGGATTCCCTTGTAAGAAATGTCATGGTGACACAAGGGATTGAGATTTTTCTCTACCTGCAATGCTAATAGTGTTATAATCCATTAAAATTAGCTGTAGCTGCACATTGTCTTGAGAATGGTCTCATCTCCTTTTTATTTTGTTTCCCCACACTTTCTCCTTCCCTTCCTCCCCAGGGCCCTGTGCTTTCTGTCTAGATAACATGTCTGTGGTATCTAGATTGTTTTGAGCTAAAGGCAATTTTAGCTTAAGTATGAAAAGAAACTTCTGCCCTTCCCTTTAACTACCTAGAATAACTTGAATTAGGGGCCTTGCCTATAATGACATTATCAGTGATAATCTCTTTTTGACCCATGTATATGGCAGAGCAAACTTTTATTTACTAAATAGCTGCTGTTCTTGTCATCCTGCAATGACCCTTTGAAGTGCCTAAGGTGCATTACCTCATCCCCAGCTCAGAATGTCTTATATACCTAGATCCCCCTTTTAATCTCTGAACCTCCCATGCATGTTGGGTCTTTAACTCTCTCATGTATTAAGAGCTCACACACATACTCGGTGTGATCAAAAAATATGGTAAATGTTTAAATTAAAAAAAATTATTACAGTAAAAGACACATTGCCATTAATCCCTCTCAAAATATCCCCCCACACTTTGAACACACTTATCCCACTATTCTTGCCACTTTCTGAAGCAGTTCTGGAAATTATCTTTCATAAGTGAGTTTAGTTGCCCTGTCATGGCTGTCTCGATGTGCTGAATCATTTTGACTTTGGGGAAGAGCCAGAAGTCACATGGTGCCAGATCCTATGAATAAGGTGGATGAGGACACACAGTACTGCTTTCATTTGACAGAAATTACCATATACCAGAAGCGATGTGTGACACAGAGCATTGTCATGATGGAGGATGATTTATGGCACACTTTAAAACACACCTCTCTACCTTAGTTCATACACGACTGACTGAACTAAAAAAGTTGAAACTTGTCACACTGTGGGGACAGAACCAGGAGTGCAGTTTCCAGACTCTCGGCCTCACATGGAAAGATGCTGGCTTAGGTAGTAAATGGTCATCAACTGTGATTGGATGGCCATCAGCTGTGGCTAGTTGGCCGTCAGCTGTAACCAGTGAGCCACTGGCCACTAATATAACTGCCATGGCTATGCCAGCAGAAAATGGGGGCTAGCAAGAAGATGGTGGCTGGGCTGGCAAGAGCGGATTGCAGCTAGCAAGTGAGGTTGGTTGGCAGAGAGAAGTGGACAGCAGGTAGTGGATAGTGTGGCTCCTGCTTCCTGTGTTTCCAACCCAGTGCCAGTGAGACTATAGTGGTATGACTCCCCTATCTATGGCTCTGTGAGTGTTCCTTTTTGGCCTCGCCATATCCTGCGTTCTTATGCAGTGAGTGGGACTAGAGACCCCACGTGACACCCCGCATGACACACACACACTGTTACTATGGTTCAGTGTGCTGCTTCCCATTTTGAAGATCCCTGCCTTTCTGTTGGATTGCATTCGGCAACAGCATTCACCGTATTTTGTGATCACAACGGAAAGGCTCCATATTGCACAAAGCTTCTGGTATGGCAATTTCTGTCAAATAAATTTACATAATAAATCTAAATCCTTTGTTACTTTGATAATCCCCACAGCATCTCCACCAGGAGTAGGTTCTGACTCAAAACACCACTTTCTTTGCTCATCCATAGGAAGCAACTCCTCATCAAAGTTTTATCAGGAGATTGCAGCAATTCAGTCACATATTCAAGCTCCACTTCTAATTTTAGTTCTCTTGTTTTTTTCCACCACATCTGCAGTTATTTCTTCCTCAGAAGTATTGAACCCCTCAGAGTTATCCATGAGGCTTGGAATCAACTTCTTCCAAATTCCTGTTAATGCTGTTATTTTGACCTTTTCCCATGAATCAAAAATATTTTTAATGTCATTTAGAATGGTGAATTCTTTCCAGGATGTTTTCCATTTACTTTGCCCAGATCCATCAGAGGAATCACTGTCTACGGCAGTTACAGCCTTACAAAATAGAAGTTGTAATTACTCCATGATCTATGGGCTGAGAATAGATGTGTGTTAACAGGTATGAAAACATCAGAGCTCTTGAGTAACCCGGTTTATTGTCAATAAGCAGTACTATTTTGAGTAGAATCTGTTTTTCTCACTAGTAGTTCTAAATAGTAGGCTTAAAATAGTGAGTAAACCACGTGGTAAACAGATGTGCTGTCATCCAGGCTTTGTTGTTTGATTTACAGTGCATAGGCAGAATAGATTTAACATCATTTTTAAGGTTTCTAGGATTTTTGAAATGATAAATGAGTATTCCTTCAACTTAAATTCACCAGCTGACACTCTTGTGAGGGGCTAGATTTTAGGAGATTCTCAATGATGGTTGTTCTGTAGTTTAATAGTAATTTTGATGTTGTTTTGGGAGGAGACAAGTACAGTGCTTTCCTATTCTGACATGTTGACTGGAACTCCAAAATTTATTAAGTTTGCTGTTTATATAGATGCAGTTTGTGGCAACCCAGAATAATTACAATAGTAATATCAAATATCGCTGATCACAGATCACCATAACATAATGAAAATAATGAAAAAGTTTAAAATACTATAAGAATTGCCAAAATGTGACAGACATGAAGTGAGCAAATGCTGCTGGGAAAATGGCCCCAATAGACTTAACAGGGTTGCACAAACCTTTAATTTGTAAAAAATGCAATATCTGTAAAGCACAATAAAGTGAAGTGCAATAAAATGAGGTATGCCTATACATGTAGAGAGGTATTTTATTGTGAATTTAATTTGTATTTCTCCAAGGATTAATGATATTGAATCTCTTTTTGTGTACTTATTGACTATTCATATATTGTCTCTTGTGAAATATTCATTCAAAAATTTTACCCATTTTCATGTTGTATTCATGAGTGTTTTTGGCCTATAATATACTTTTCTGTGAAGTGTTTTTCAGGTTTTGTTACTAGTGTTTTTTAGCTTCAAAAATGAATTAGGAAGTTTTCACTCATTAATTTTCTGAAAATGTTTGTTTACATTTGAACATATGATAGAATTTAGTAATTGAAACAGTTTTGCTTGAATTTTTATTTTATTTTGTTAAAGCCTTTTTGATAATAAATACAATTTCCTCAATAAATAAAGGAGTAACCAGATTTTCCATTTAATTTTGTATTATCATTTGTAAGTTGTATTTTTTTAGATTTCATCATTCCATCTGTACTAGTTTCTTAAGGCTGTCATAACAAAATATAACAGATTAGGTGGCTTAAACAACAGAAATTTATTTTCTCACAGTTCTGGAGGCTGAAAATCCAAGATCAAGGTGCCAGCAGGATTGGTTTCTCTTGAGGCCTTTCTCCTTGGCTTACAGATTACTGCTCTCGTATTGCTTCTCACATGGTTGCTTGTTAGTGCATGCCTGCTCTTGATGTCACTCTGTGTGTCCTTTTTTACTTTTCTTATAAGGAAATCTGTCAGATTGGATTAGGGGCCATGCTAATGGCCTCACCATCTAAGTTTTCACACTTATTGACATAAAGTTGTTTATTATATTATTTTATTATTTATTTAATATTTATAAATCTATAGCATAACCTTTTTTTCATTCTTAAAATTGTTCATGTGTGTTTGCTCTTTTTTCTTGATCAGTCTGTCTAGTGCTTATCAATCTTGTTGATCTTTTCAAAGAACACTTGTGGGTTTTTTTTCATGTTGTCTGTTATCCTTGTTTTCTATTTCATTAATTTCTGTTCTTATAATCTCTTTTTAATTCCTCCAACTCAATTTGGGTTTACTTTGCTCTTCATTTTCTGTCCCCATGAAAAGAAACCTTAGGTAACTGATTTGTTTTTTATTTTATTCTTGAATAATAGACTACATTAAAACATAAATTTTATTCTAAGGATTATTTTAACTGCATCCTTCTGGTCTCCATATGTTCACTTTGCAGTATCATTTATTTCAAAATATTTTATCTTAAAATTAATTCTGTTATCCTCATATTATTTAGAAGTGTATTGTTCAATTCCTAGATATCTGGGCTTTTACTAGATGTATTTTCATTATTACTTTCTAACTTAATTCTATTGTGGATAGATAATATATTTTGTATGAAGTAAATATTTTTAAAAATATATTGAGAACTGATTTACAGACCAGAATATGGATTATTTTTGTTAATGTTTCACGTGCACTTGAAATTCGTGTATATTTTGCAGTTGTTGCATGTAGTGGTCTATGAATATCAATTAGATCAAACTGGCTTATACCATTGTTTAGATATTCTACCACTTTACTAAATTTTTGTTCTTACTAGGTCATATCTCTTTTTTTTTTTTTTTGTGATAATAGAGCAACAGGTTTATTTCACTCAGTGGAAGAGAGCTTGGTGTTTTGGAGAAGCTTTCTGATGTCATTTGGAAGTATGGAAGCTGGGGCTCTATTCTCTCCATCAATCATAAGAGGCTCACTGAAAGTGGTAAATCCCTCACTAGCTATGTCCAAATAAGAATTTTTATCACCGTTATTTCAACTTATATACTGTATCAGTCAACATAGGCTATATTATGCTGCTTTCACTGAAATTAAGGCTCTTTTATTTTGGTGAATTAGTAGGTAAAGTTTCTTGCTCAAGGAAAGTACACTGCATTGTGTGATTTACTAGGGTAGTTGATCTCTATATGATGAGTAACAATCCAAGGTGCTTGAATCTTGAATCACATGACTTCTTGTCTCAACAAAAAGCTTCCATATTCACCATGTTGTGGGAAGAGAGATTAGAGAACTCGTATTCAGTATTTTATGCTTCAGCCTGGAAGAGACATGCGTCACTTCTATTCACATATTATTGGCAAGAATTAATCACATGGCCCTGTGTAACTGCAAAGACGTTGAGAAATGCAGAACAAATGACATATTTGTCTCTGCCAGAGGCATACAACCATTTCTCCTGAGTACACATCTACCTAAGAAAAATTATGTAAGGGTAGCTTTCAATATCCATGGCCTCACAAACCCAGAAGAACCTGCTTTTTCTCTCACCTAATTCAATGTCAAAAGTATCCCACTGTATATTCATGTTCTATCTTCTTGCTATATGTAGTATTTTAGAGTTCTCATTTGTACATATACCTTTTACCATGTTTCCCCGAAAATAAGACCAGGTCTTATGTTAAGGTTTGCTCCAAAAGATACATTAGGGCTTACATTCAGGGGATGTCATCCTGAAAAATCACGCTAGGGCTTATTTTCCAGTTAGGTCTTATTTTCAGGGAAACACGGTATGTATGTGTGTGTATGTATGTATGCATAGAAATATATAGAGAGCTTTTTAAATAAATAAGATAATAAATGAACATCAATAGAGAGAGGAAAAACTGAGAAGTAGCTAAAAAAAAGGGGGGAAAAAAGAAATGACCAATAAGTACACGAAAACGTTTAAATTCAAGTTTAAAAAAAAAGTAAATACAATGAGGTGCTCTGTTTCTCTGATAAAATTGTCTTTTACTTGTTCTTGATAAGTTCCTCCTTGGTCCATGCCATCAGATCTCCCTCACTCTAAACACTGAGGAGATTTTGGCATATTGGCCCCATAGTGCTTGAATCTCTGTATGCAAAATGGTACAATCCTTCCTCCAGACCTCTTAATAGCAATAAGTGGAACCATCTTTGTGGAAATAAACAGCATGTATTATTATATTTATTTCTCCAGGGATGAAAACCCTTTTGAATTATAATGATGATGAGAGTGTTTAGCCAAGCTAACCCCTGGTATTGCTGCTTCAGCATCGATTTTGTTTGGCCAAGCAGCCTACAGAGACCCTCAACTGACACTAGCCCTCATACAAGTGCCTACCCTACCTAGCAGGCTAAAGTCACATGCAAAAGCAAATTCCTAGTATTGTAACCACAGAACCAGCTCAAAATGGTCCTATCCTGTTTGTAACAAGACACTGAGTTGCTTTTCAGTGACAACCAACCAAAACTGCAAGTCATACTTCTGAAGCATGTGCAGAGGAGAGAACTTTGACCTCTAGCAGCACTTGAAACTAAAGTTTTACCCCCCTCATGTAACCAAAGGACCTGGACATGACCTGTACTTGGACACTGGAACCCTTTCAGAAAGCGAAGGGTCTATTGTCTAGGAAGGTCTGGTGCTCAAGCCCCTTCCCATAAATGGCCAAGTTCCAAGGTCCTCCAATTAAAATTTGCCCCACCAGTGCTTCCACATACCTGTTCCCCTAACCTCTTAAAAACTTGCCATAAATCCTGGATTGAGGAGGAAGATCTGGGCTTTAGTGATTAGTCTTACTGGAAGTTGGCCATACAAACTTGTGGATTCGATTACAATTTGACTTCCCCTACAGCCCTTGTGATCAGTAGTCTCCACTGCATCCCAGGATATTCCCCTTATATACCCCTTGGATAGGACCTCTATGGGGCTTACCAAAACCCCACTCTTTTAGTTTGAATTGACCAATTTGGTCTTGGTCCAGGAACCCCAAAGCACTCCATCTGTGGACCTTAGTAAAATCATGTGCCCCGTGGCCTATTTCTCTCTGTCTTTGCTCTGTCTTGACCTCCCAATGTGGTCTCTCAAATCATGCTACATACTTCCTCCAAAACCTGTGACTAATACACTTTCCTATTTCAGTTTCTCTTGTTGTCCACTGTTGAACCATTTAACAAATGTTAATTTAACAAATTTATAGCAGATGAGAACAAAGAGGATGTGTTCCATCATTGACTTTAGTTCCTGCCTATACAAATAATTAGTTTTGGCTTATATTTCAGAGATTAAAAAGAAATCTGATTTTAAAAACATACTTTTTATTCTTTCTTTGCCTCACTTCCATAATTTTTGTTGGTAATTTTTTTCTCAGTTAATTAAAGGTATCCATATAAATTAAAATTGAAGTTGCATTTTTATTGGAAAAAATAAAATTTATAAATAAAAATAAATTTATTTAAGAATAGGCCTTTGAAATTCAACCATGCAAACAAACAAATAAAAAAAACCTGGGAACCAGAGCACTGTGTTTATACTACAATAATGCACTTTAAAAGAGAACAGAGAAATCAGACACTATTTTTAGGAACTCTGAGCAATTAGCAGAGGGTCAACAGGACTGGAAGACCGGAAGAGCAAAGGAGGGTTTACAGAACTGGGGGAAAAATAGATTAGACCTGAAAAGCTGAGAGCAAAGAAGCAGGAATTACTTTTGGGAGAAATTCCAAGTAACATTATTTCTTATGCTTTAGAGTTGTGAAGGATCATAGTCAATGTTTGGATGCCTACAGGTAATAAAAGGGAACCTGGCTAAAAAACTTCAGCCCACTTCTGTATATACATACACATACAAGTATACACCATGAGAGAGAAAGATTTGTTAGTTTATTTTCTTTTTTTTTAAATTTTAGCCTTGCTTTTCTCTGCGTGTAATATGGGTCTTCCATTAAGAGTGGTGATCTTAACACGTTGCGTACGGATCACGAGAATCTTCGTTTTTTCTGAGCCATGCGTTAAGGACGGATAACAAGAATTTCAAAAGATTGGGCAGAGAGCAGTGAGAGGCCAAGACAGGGAGGTGAGACGAGTGGCGATAGGGAACCAGCTGTGAAAGTGCCTACGCAGCGGGCCCCCAAGGAAGACAATCCGGCCAGGCTCTCGGGAGATTTGGCCACGCATCATTGGAGCCCATAGTGGGAAGAGGAAAGAAAAAATATCACACACGGGTGTGTAAAGTGTGCGCATCAAAAAAAGTGAGAAGTGAAACTCGGTACATATGCAATTTTTGCCGTGTCCCACTGCACAAAGGAAGCTACTTTCTGCAGTATCACACCAGGAGGGATTACTAATATCATAGGTGAGTAAATCCTAAAAAATTCCATAGAAAAATAATAAATGACATAGAAGCATTTACGCTTTAAAGAGAAGAGTGCATTTTAAAGTAGTTTCTTTTAAAAACCTGCCGAACAGAGGGGTATGAGGGATTTAAACCCCACTGTATGCAACGTGTTAAGGTCAAATGTGACTGTTGTCTATCATTGATCATTGCGGGTTAGATTCCTTCACAAGTATAGAGGTGTTTTTTTTGTTGTTGTTGTTTTTGTCTTGTTTTGTTTTGTTTTTTTATAAGATACAATGTGAAATGTCACTTCCTAAGGCTGCGCAATACACAACATAAAGCTACGCCATACAACCATATGTGAAGCCCTGGAAATTCTCTAGACCTGGAATCTTTTCAGAATTTCACCAATCTAGCCCATGTGTAAACCCCTTAAGAATGGGCCAAAACATTGGTAAGCTCCCCCAAACAGAGGATAAACAGACAATTGAACTCAAGATGACCATAAAAGAAAGTCCCAGAATTGGTTGGAAGTTTAAAGTATATGAAACTATATCTATATCTGAATCTGTATCTATATCTATAAATGTATCTTTACTTATTGATTATTAACATCAATATATAATCCACAGTTAGCCACATCTGGATTATCCAAAAATCAATTTGAAATGCTTTTAGAGTCATCTGTTGTTGGTATGTATACAAATTAACATTATAAAATTCCCTTTTTCATATATAATTGATATCCTTTTTCTCTTCTGCAGAATATTTAGAAACTATGGAATGCAAAGTTCTTAATTAATAAATAGTTTTCAGGATATGAGTAAGAGGTAGGATTGTTTGTTTTAACAATGGTCATACTTGTACATAAGACTAAGAGTTGTAATGCATTTGGGGATTTCTATGTATTAGTTGTAAGTTTATATGTGGGTCTGTTTAAAAACTTAGTGGCTATTTATAGGATAATTCACCATCAGGAAGATTGTATTTATTTACATACAAAATTACAAATAAGGAAAGGCTCTTTCTTTTTATGCCAGCAGATGTTGAGGTTTAAATGCAATTACTTTCAAAAGTCAGGCTGTATTTTGATGAGAATAATTATGAAAATTATTATTAGTGTCCTCAGAGGTTTGTGTTTTCTTTTTAAGGAAAAGTAATGAACAAAAATGAAAGTGGGTATATCATATTTTGGTATTTAACACATAAAGCTTTAAAACTGATGACTGAAGGACACATAGAGTCTAACAGTTTGGATAATTTTTCCATATATAAAATCAACTTGAAATGGCTGGCTGTTGACTATGTTAGATTAAATAATAACCTCATTAACTGTGCATATTTTATCATTCTGGAACTTGATGGAAATTTAGAAGATTCTTCAAATTCTCCCTAATTTCTACATCCTGAGAAGGGAAATGTTTGTCAAGAAAATTTGTTATAACTACCTAAAAGAGAATGAATTCATTGCAGTAATTGTCCTATGTATTAATAGGAGTTGTTTGAAAGGGGGAAAATGTTCATTTCATTTAGTTTACATTTAGAAACTGATGAAATAAAAAAACACTAAACAAATATCTGTAACCCTAAATATGTATGCTTTACTCATTATAATGGAGAAAAATCTTCCATTTTGTCTGCTTTTTCTTACAGAGAGGTTAAAATACGTATTTTAAAATTAAAAGTAGAAATTATTTCACTAAAAATTTAAATAGAGATTTGTTAAATTGTAACTCAGTTCTAAGTGATCTTTAATTTAACTAAAATAATTCACCCTAAGATTTAAAGAAAACTGAAAATAACACAATGTGACATGATTTCATTTGCCACAATGTCTTGCTGGGAATCTGAGTTCTGAGTGTGTAAGGTTGAAACAAAATATTGAATATAATAAGCTCTTTACCAAACCGAGTGCAACATACAGAAATGTTTAGCATTCCAGGAGATAGCCTATAACAGATGCTTTACAAAAGTATGTGTTTGGACATATTTCAAAATTCATTTACACACTGTAAGCTTGTCACTAAATCTGAAGTTTGGCATTTCACAATGCCAAGCCTTTGTCAATAAAATTAGTTTAGTGCAAACATTAAAAATCCATTGTGTTTATCATAGAGCAATGAATATTAACAGATTTTTAATTAACATTCAAAACCTAAATTAAGTATTAGTTAATTATTTCTTTTGGAAATAACAATCTTATGGCTTTTCAGAGAGTATAAGAAAGAAAGCACATTTTACTCCTTAAATCCAAAGGAAAAAAGTTCTCATTGCACTTAATGTGAAAATCTATCCTGCAGCAAATCTTATAAAGCAAATAAGTTAACACGGCTTAGAATAATGATCCCGAAGAGTCCGTTTGCTCATATCGGTGTTCCCCAATATATCTATCTAATCACAGCTATATTTCATACCATAGCACGCAGTAATTATGTTCTCAGATGAGAACTTTTCAATAAAAAATGTGCAATAGATATATTTTGTGCCTGATTTGGAAATGATTAAAGTCTCATTATATGACAAGCATTTATATCAAGGAGAAAACTGAAGTGCTATAGAATTCTTTGAGCAATATTTTGTTGCCTCTGGGAGCTGTCACTGCACATTTTGGCAGGTGATTCTGTTTTCATGATTTTTCTCTTAGAATTTTAGCTTTCTACATTAAGTAAAGCGAGGAACATACTCTCCATATCTACCTCAATTTTAAGGGAGTTACTAACACACATACAAATTACTTAAGTTTCACTTCTATTTAGTCACCCTATTGAGGGGAAGCAGAATTTGCCACCCCAAAATATGGCTTTTGGGATATTGATTAAGCTGATTATTTTTAAGAAACAAAAGACTCAGAAAAAACTTTTGACCTTCCCCTGAGCTGTCTAAAAGAATTTAGACAGAGAACCTACTCCGGGAAGAGAGCTCATCATTGATAACTATAGTTTAGTATGAACTAAGTGAGATAGACAGGGTGGAATCTAGTAAGGCCAGTTTAATTAAAGTCCTCTCTGTGTGCCACAGTTAAAGATGGCCTGGCAAACATTTATTTACCAACCATTTGGTTTTTTTATTTCCATGTGAATTGCCTTCCTACCCTTTGAGGTCCCAAACCACACCCGCCCCCACTTCTCCTTAACACAAAATGGCATATAAACCTCAACTGCCCAATATGTTTTCCAGTCCTTATTGTGGAACCCCAGCATGTACATACACAATTAAATTTGTGTGTTTTTTTCTGTTAATCTGTCTCATGTTGATTCATTATTTGTCCAGCCAGAAGAATTTAGAAAAGTGTGAAGAAAACTATTTTTCCACCCCCACACTGTCCATCCTGCTGAGAAGATATTAATGAGAACTGAGCAGGCAAACTAAGCAGTCAGAGGGCTTGAAGAAACATGAGGCCAGAGGACTAAATAATTTGAGAATTGCCTAATCATTTCCTAAAAAAAGAAGCATTACCTAGAATACTCCAGCCGTCCCCAGGAAAACCTAAAACTGACCTTACGTCACTCAGATAAGTGTTCAAATGATGGGACTTAACCTCAAGAAGATGATAGTAGGGGGTTACATTCTCCTAATACTTGCCTTTTTCCTCTCTTACTGTCACACTCATCTATGCTGCCCTAGACCTAAAAGAAGAATGCTGTTTTTGGTATAAATCATACTGGGTCCATAGTTACCCATTTAGACACTGCCAATGAACTAATAACTTCCATCGAAGCTCTCAGACTGGTGGGCATCCCTTAGAGCCCAACTCCTACAATGGCTTTGGCCCCTCTTAGCCCTCTAAAAGTCCTCCACCTTCTACTCTCATTCGGGCCCTGCATCCTCAACCTACTCATTCGGTTTATCTCTTCTTGCCTAGAAGCCATGTGTGGGGACAGAGGTAGGAGTGCAGTTTCCAGGCTCTCGGCCTCATGTGGAAAGGTGCTGTCCTAGGTAATAAATGGCCATCAACTGTGATTGGATGGCCATCAGCCGTGGCTAGTTGGCCGTCAGCTGTAACCAGTGAGCCGTTGGCCACTAATATAACTGCCGTGGCCACGCTAGCAGAAAATGGGGACTAGCAAGAGGATGGTGGCTGAGCTAGCAAGAGCAGATTGCAGTTAGTACTGTGGATTGCAGCTAGCAAGTGAGGTTGTTTGGCAGAGATAAGTGGACAGCGGGTTGTGGATAGTGTGGCTGCTGCTTCCTGTGTCTCCAACCCAGCCACCAGAGAGAATATAGTGGTATGACTCCCCTATCTATGGCTCCATGGGTGTTCCTTTTTGGCCTCACCATATCCCACGTTCTTATGTGGGGAGCGGGACCAGAGACCCCTCATGACACACTGCATGACACCATGAGACTACAAATGGTACTTAACATAGAGCCGCGAATGGACTTACAAGACTTACCCATCTACCGTGAGCTGTTAGACTGCCCTCTGACTGACTAGCCTACTGCTGGTCCATACCTCACCCCTCCTCAGCAGGAAGCAGCCAGGATGGTCTTCATCCCTTTCCCTAACAGCAGTTAGGGTTACATCATCAGAGGGGGGATTGAGATAGAAAAAAAAACAGGCAGTCAGGGACAAGGCCACAGTGGAGGGGATTAAGGTGGAGACCATAACAAAGCCAGAGGAAATTAATAGCTAACAAAGCCATTCAAGCCGCAGAGCCCGCCAAAACTATCAGCTCAGATGTAGGGGGGAAGGACCAATCAGCTTGTAGTTAACAATTTCAAACTGCAGAGAGCATGGGAAGTCTGAAAAGATAAGGTAATAGCCTCTTGTCAATCATGGGTGTCAATCAAGTGGTCCCACGCCTGGAGAGGAATAGTCCATCCCAGATAAAACCCCCAGGCTCCTGCGAGCTGCTAATAATAAAGAAAAAAGAAGCATTAATCATAGTGTTACAAATACTTGGAGTTCCATCAAAAGTTCAGAAGAAATGGGACAGAAATACTAATTCAATTAGGCTACTGAAAATCAAAATGTGTCTCATGCCAAGAACCAGGGAAAGTAAAATCGGAAAAAAAATTGTGTACATAGTTTAAATAAACTCTGTATTGAATGTGGAAAAACTAGTCGTTTCATTTACTAATTTTTAGCCAATAATTCCATCCACATTTATTAATAATTAGTATACATGGGTGAGGATTGCTAACAACTATGTGGAGTAAGAGCCAGATCAGGGAATCCTACCCAGTCAGTCAGCCATTTAGAATGAACTATAATAGTGTTCTCACACTTTAGTGTGTTCATTGCTCTTGTATAAAAATGACCACATAAAGCTTACACTGGGTTATAGGGATGAAAAAGCTAAAAGAGATCTTACTTGTTTTGAAAACGTACCTATTATGCAGAAGCAACTGTCAGGCTGAAAATATATTCCATTTGTTTCTAATAGTATTTCTGGGAAAATTATAAGCTTGTTCCTTTTTTACTTGGTTTTTAATGTCCTCCATTATCTTTCCTTACTCTAAAGTAACTAAGTAACTGCTACTATTTATTAAATAGTTATTTAGATACTAACTTTAAATATTATTTTTATATATAGTTTCTCATCTTTCTGTGGCTAATTGTATTTTGCAAATAAGGTAAATATGTATATATGTGGCATGCGCATTGGTGCTGGTTTTGACAGACAACCTCAGTTCCTCTTCATATAGGCATCACTACAATGTCACTTGAGTTTCCTTAAGCATGTAGTCTGATGGAGTTCAGGACATGCCACCCCAAAATATGCCACTTTGATATATTGCTTAGTTTAAGTTAAAGGCACTTGAAAAATAACAAATACAGAGAGAGACTTTCTTTGGACTTCCCTTATCTACCTAAAGACAGATCCTCCAAAAGGAACTCAGTTTTCATAAATCTCCTCCCTGGGAGATTCATCAACCGGGAAGATTGACTCTTATCATAGGAGAGGAGAATAAAAGTCAACACAATACCCAGACAAACTTTGTCACCAACTGTCATACCTCCCATCTATTCTTCTAAGGGCCTATTAAAGAACAAAATTCAACTGAGTAAAATTCAACGATTTTAGTGACTTTATTCAGCGATTTATTAATCAGGCAGCAAATAATCTAGCAAATAGAACTTTGAAGAGCTATACAAGACAAGAAATTTTTATAGACCAAAGTGAGCAGGAACAAGGAAGTTATTTATAATGGGCATTTGCTGATAGGTTAAAGCAGGGTTACGTTTCTTATAGGCAGCTAATGGAAGTCTTCAAGCCAGGTTAGGTAACTTGTGCTGAGCAGGAAACCACTGGTTGGTTGATGTAGACTTTTCTTTTCTGGGAGAGCGGAAGACAGCAACTTAGTTAAGGTTCTTTGTTGACATGGGGTTAGCATAAGCACCTCCATCTTGAGCCCAATCTAGTTATTTTAATAGGCCCATTAATCTTTCTTAAAATCATTTAGTCTTCCCTAAGTGACCCACATTCTCCCCTCTCCTTCCCTTATTAAGACAGTATATAAGCTTTCAAATCTCATGGATTTGGGGGTATTCGTTATTTTCCTGTGATACTTCTGTGCATGTAATATTAAAATTTAATGTGTATACCTTTTCTACTGTTAACCTACCTGTTGTCAGTTTATTTAATAGATCCAGCTATCAAGCATGGGAGAGTAGAGTAAAAGACTTTCCTCGGGCCGGCCCGGTAGCTAGGTTGGAGCTCCTAACTGCGAAGGCTGCCGGTTCAATTCCCACATTGGCCAGTGGGCTGTCAACCACAAGTTTGCCAGTTCGACTCCGCAACTCCTGCAAGGGATGGTGGGCTCCAACCAATGCAACTAACAACAGCAACTGGACCTGGAGCTGAGTTGCGCCCTCCACAACTAATATTGAAAGGACAACAACTTGACTTGAAAACCCAAATAAAGTCCTGTTCCCCTTCCCCAAAAAAATCTTTAAAAAAAGAAAAAAACAACTTTCCTCTCCAACACTAGCTTCCTTCATAGTGAACTAAGAGAACAAGGTAGATGACTCAGTGTTCTTTATGAACTAGTGTTGTACAACATATATCATCACTTCTGTTATATACTTTTGGTCACACAAACCAATCACAATGTAAATGAAGATGACAAAAAGACATGATTAAGAGGGGATGATCCTCATTTGGAGACCATCTTAGAAGCCAGCTAATATAGTGGGCCCTCTTTTTCTCTATTACTTGCAGCAGAGAAAAAATATTTTTTCCTTCAACCTTCTAAGTTCTTGGCTGAGACATCCCTGTAATAAAAGACAGATTAACAGGAGAGAAACAAGCAAAAGTCTAATAATATACATACCTCTTATATATATGGGAGATACACAGAAAAACAGAATAACTCCTCAAAATGACCCAAACCACCGTCTTAAATACCATCTCCAACTAACGACAAAGAAAAGAAAGAAAAAAGAGGTGAGAGAGACCATTTATGGAAAGTTACCAGGAAAAGCACAGTAAACAAGAGCATGGTTTTTATGCAGATTTAAGTCCCTGTGTTTTTCATTGATAAGAGTTTCTAGAAATTCAGACATCTTCCTCTTCCTGGTACAGAAAAGGAGATGCCCTAACAAATGGAGATTTTCTTTATTAATGTAAATTCGCGTTATAAAAAGGCAAATTCTACACTGTTTATTATACCAAAATAAATTTTAGATTGTACTAAAAAATAAAAAATAAAAATAAAAACATTTATTTAAGCCAAAGGAACTGCACCCTAGGAGACACATTCAGGTCAAAACCTAAATTGTATTTCACCAAGACAAAGGGGAGGTTATCGTTTTGTGTGTTTTTTTTTAAGATTTTTTATTAAAAATATAGCTAACATACAATATTATATTAGTTTCAGGGGTACACCATAGTTATTCAACATTTACATACCTAAAGAAATGATCACCATGACAAGTCCAACAGACATCTGAAACCGTTCTATGGTATCGTAGTATTATTGACTATATTCCCCATGCTGTACATCACATCCCTGTGACTTATTTGTTTTATACCTGGAAATTTGAACCTCTTATTCCCCTTCCCCCCCTTTTTAAATGTGTCAATTGAAGTTGACATTCAATATTATTTTATATTAATTTCAGGTGTACAGCACAGTAGTAAGACATTTATATAATGTAGGAAGTGATCCCTCTGACTAGTCTAGCACCCATCTAGCATTATAAATAGTTATTAACATATCATTGACTATATTCCCTACGGTTTACTTTATATCCCCATGACTATTTTGTAACTACCAATTTGTACTTTTTAATTTCTTCACCTTTTTCACCCTGCCGCACAAACCCCTTCCCATCTATCACCCTAACAAATCTAGTATGCATCTGACACCACACATAGTTATTACAATGTTATTGACTATATTCCTTATGCTATACCCTACATCCCCATAACTACTTTGTAACAACCAATTTGTACTTCTTAATCCCTTCCCCTTTTTTCACCCACACCCCTAACACCCCTCCCATCTGGCAACCATCAAAATGTTTTCTTTATCTATAAGTTTGTTTATGTTTACTTCGTTAACTATGTTCTTAGATTGCACATATAAGCAAAATCACATTGTATCTGTCTTTCTCTGTCTGATATAATTCACTCCACACAGCAACATCGAGGTCCATCCACGCTGCCGTAGATGGCAAGAACCATTCCTTTCCATGGCTGAGCAATATCCCATTGTATGTATGTACCACCTCGTCTTTATCCATTCATCCATTGATGGACACCCAGGCTGCCTCCACTTCTTCACCATTGTAAACAATGCTGTAATGAACATATGAATGCACACATCCCTTTGAAGTAGCATTTTGGGCTCCTTTGGCTAAATACCCTGAAGTGGGATTACTGGGTCCTTTGTTGTTTCTTCTTATAGCCTTTGCTTTAAAGTCTGTTTTGTCTGGTGTAAGTATTACTACCTCAGCTTTTTTTTTTCATTTCCACTTCCATGAAACATCTTTTTCCATCCCTTTACTTTGTCTGTGTGTCTTTCAATCTGAAGTGAGTCTCTTGTAGACAGCATATGTAAGGGTTTAGTTTTCTTATTCAATCATCTCTCATGTCTTTTGATTGGAGCATTTAACCCACTTACATTGAAAGTAATTGTTGATTGATATGTAGCGATTTCCATTTTATTATTCATAATTTTTATTTTTTGTTTTTTCCATCTTAAAGAAGTCCCTGTAACATTTCTTATAATACTGGTTTGGCGGTGATTAAGTCTCAGCTTTTTCTTGTCTGGGAAGCTCTTTATCTGTCCTTCAATTTTAAATGATATCCTTGTTGGGTAGAGTAGACTTGGTGGTAGGTTCTTTTCATCACATTAAGTATTTTATGCCAATCCCTTCTGGGCTGCAAATTTCTGTAGAGAAATCAGATGACAATCTTATGGGAGCCCCTTGTAAGTTACTAATTGCCTTTCTCTTGCTAAATGCGCCTAATGAAATAGCCCAGGTGCTGGACCAGGTGTCCCAGTTGGAAGCTCTGGAAGCCAGGTCTGCCTGTTAGAAGAGGGGCCCCACAGTGGAGACTCTGAGACAGAGGAGGAAGAAGCTAGTGGAGACAATGTAGCTCCCAACCCCCAAGCCCGGCCAATATTGAAGCAAAGGATAAAACGTGAGACACCTTTGGACCCCAGGGGCGTTGCTGCCAGCAACCCAGCTGTGACTGAGTTAACAACCTACACCCCTTGCACTCCCACTGAGTTGCAGGAGCTAGGGAGGCAGTACAGACAGCGCCTTGGAGAGCCAGTCTCAGCTTGGCTGCTACGTTTATGGGATGAGGGAGCAGACAACATTCTCTGCTCCCCAGGCGAGATGGAAAAGCTAGCCTTCGTGACAGTGCATCCGTCCCTGCGACAAAGGTTACAGAACTGCCATAGGTTGGCCCCAAACTAGGGCAACCATTCTCTAATGGAGTGGCTCACTGCTACGGTATGCACAGTATGGGGACAGGCTGGCGAGCTGCCAGACACTGTGAGTCAATGGCAGTCATATACAGAACTTACTCTAATCATCTGTGAAATGGGTATGAGACATGCTATTTTCAACCCTAATATGCAGGGGCCAGATGACGAGCTTTTTACAGCCAGCATGAGAGATCTGGTTTTGGATACTGCACCTGCAAGTGCTTTTGGATCCTTTGTCGTCATTCTTACACCCTATGTGGGGCGACGGATCCATGAAGTTACAACTGCCATGGCCACTCTAGGGGATGTTGAAAGCCAGAGGAGAAGGAAGTTAAAACAGGAGGTCCGTGCAGTTGAGACCTGGAAGCCCAAATCAAAAGTAAAGGGGCGAGGTCGCTGGCCTCAGAGAGTAACACATGCACAGATGTGGCGTGATCTCGTGGCAGCAGGGCTCGATCGGGAGATGATAGACAAACAACCCAATGCACTCTTGTTGGAACTTTGGAAACAGTTGCGTCTGGAACAGCAATTCCGGAGAAGCCTAAAGGAGATGTCTGGGAAAGCGCGACTCGTGTCCCTCCAGGACTTCATGCGGCCACCTGAGGCTGATTCCTTTCAGCTTGATTAGGGGTGGGGCCAAGGTAACCAGTCAGAGGGGATGAGCAGGGACCGGAGGCCCCACGTGGAACTGTCCATACGTTGGTCCCCTTCTAATGTGCAGAGGGTTTTAGCCCTAGTTGACACTGGTGCAGACTTCAGTCTTGTTTATGGGAACCCAGGAATGTTCCCCGGACCAGCAATCTGCATTGATGGCTATGGGGGAAAGACTGTGACTGTAAAAGCTGTTTCTTTACCACTGGATATACGAAGGTTTCCCCCTCGTACCTACAAGGTTTATGTCTCCCCCGTTCCAGAGTATATTCTAGGGGTGGATGTGCTACATGGCCTCAGCGTACAGACGTTGGTAAGAGAGTTCCGTCTCCGGATCCGGGTGGTGAAAGCGGTGACACGCGGGCATGCTCACCACCCTCCTCAAGTGTTGCCACAGCCCTGGCATGTGGTTACAGTGCAACAGTACTGCCTCCCAGGAGGGCGGGAGGAGATTGGTCATGCAGTATTGGAATTGGAGAAGGCACATATTGTGAGGCCAACGCACAGTCCCTTTAACTCCCCAGTATGGCCTGTCAAGAAGCCAGATGGGACCTGGCGAATGACTGTGGACTATAGGGAGTTAAATAAGGTGATGCCACCTTTGCATGCAGCAGTGCCTTCAATTCACGATTTGAGGGATCGTCTGACTGTCCACCTGGGAACATATCGCTATGTAGTGGACTTGGCCAATGCTTTTTTCTCCATTGGCATTGCATCCGAGTGTCAAGAGCAGTTTACTTTTACTTGGGACGGGCGGCAGTGGACTTTTCAAGTCCTTCCACAAGGATACTTGCACAGCCCCTCTATCTGCCACGGGCTCGTGGCCCAGGATTTGGCACAGTGGGATCACCCGTCCTCTGTGGCCTTGTTTCATTATGTTGATGATATTTTATTAACATCTGATTCTCTTTCAGATTTAGAGCAAGCAGCTCCCTCTCTTCTCTGCCACCTGAAATCACGTGGCTGGGCAGTGAATGAGGAAAAGGTCCAAGGCCCTGGCTTATCCGTCAAGTTTTTGGGTGTTGTGTGGTCAGGTGCCTGTAGGCTACTATGACACAGGGACCCTCGTGGAAGACTCTTGTCACGTAGATTGTGAGGCGAGACCCTGTAGGGGTGGAATGTGGGGACAGAGCCCCAAAGAGCAGTTTCCAGGCTCTCAGCCTCATGTGGAAAGGTGCTGGCTCAGGTAGTAGATGGCCGTCAGCTGTGGCTAGTTGGCCGTGAGCTGTAGCTGGTTAGCCAATTGGCCACTGATATAACTGCTGTGGCTGTGCTGGTTGGTGAGTCGAGTCGAGTGGAGTCAGTCGGTTGGCAGGCAGAAAAGCAGACAGCAGTCACACGTCGTGTGAATCCAGACTCCAGTGAGACTACAGTGGTATGACTCCCCTACTTATGGCTCCGTGGGTGTTCCTTTTTGGCCTAGCCACATCCTGCGTTCTTATGTGGGGAGCGGGAGCTGAGACCCTGCAGGCTGCCCCGCATAACAGTATCATGTGGGGCCCAATGGCATAGTCTCCCTTGTCACCTGAGCTGGGTGCTCCAGGAGTGTCCTTTGTGTGGGTTGTGTGTGCTCTCCTTTATAGTTGAGCCTTGGTTGCTATTGACACATCAGTGGGTGGGACTGACCCTCAGGCTGACTGACTGTGAGATTTGTCCATGTCCACATCTTATGAGCTGCTATGCAGGAGGCTTACCCCACTGAGTGGGTTTTGCCCCCAGCAGGGTCTAGTGCTTGTTGAGACCACCCCCCCACCATGTGTGCTGCTTGTGGGGTTAATTGGGTGGTGCTCTGCTGTGGTCTGAAGCCAACTTCCAAGCATGTTGATTCTACAGCCTCTTGGGAGGGGCTCAAGCGCAGGCACAGGTCAGTCAGCGTCTGTGACTGGCTGGGAGCTACCTGGTAGGAGCTACAGAGCAATCCACTATTGTTTGCTGCCTGTACTGCCTGAAGTCAATGGGAGAGGCCATGTTGCAAACTAAGGACAGCTGCCACCAGTACCAGGCTTGGGTAAATGTATAAAAAACCAGGACACCTGGAGGCCTGCTGCCCCTGGCCTGCTCCCTTAAGGATCAGGCACTGATAAATCCTCATGCAATTTGGGTTAGGCAGGGTCTCAAGGAATAACTAGATTGGGAATTGTTGTGTTCACCAGGTTGATATAGACTCTGGTTTGGTGCCAAAGCTGAGCCTGGAGTGACTCAGCAAAAGTCTCAGAGCTCACTGAGGCCAGTCACTGCCCCTCTGGGACCCTTGGACTCCAGTAGTTTTCCAGGAAAGAGTGCAATGCAGGTGATGCTGGCTTCTCTCAGAGAAAGTGCCTCAGGTGGTGCGGGAGTTGGGTGGGGTGGGGTGGGGTCACAGCTGAGTTAGCAGGTTGGAGCAGCAGAGCTCACCAGGCCAATCAGATTCAGATTTGGCCATGTGGGGGCAGGCTCAACACAGGAAAGATGGCTCCTGCTTGCCAACTGTAGGACTCCTCACCAAGTAAATGCCAACTGTCCTCCAACCCTCCCCTTCAGGCCACATGCCTCAGTCTTCCTTGCATATGTCTCCAAGGCCCCTTGAGTCACCGTCCCTTTGCTGGAGCCCAAGGTGAATGCCTGCGAGTGATTCTTTGTGTGGGTCGTTTAAGAGGACGTCTGGGTTTCTTGCAGCCTTCTGCCCCATCTGGATGGTCTGAATCCCCACTGTTTTTCACAGCCAGATGTTGTGGGGGCTCCTCTTCCAGCCTAAATATCCCTCCTGATTCTCAACCAGTACATGCAGGTGTGGGGCCTGTTCTGCATCTCCTCCTCTCCTACCAGTCTCGCTTCTTTGTATTTTTAGTTGTAGGACTTCTATTTAGTTAGACTTCAGATGGTTCTCCAGGTTGATTGCTCTATAATTTACTTGTAATTCTAATGTGTTCATGGAAGAACACAAGCACAATGTTTATCTAGTCTGCCTTCTTGGATCTCTCCCTGGGGAGGTCATCTTTTACAGAGAAAATTCCTGCCCAAGTTCCCAACTTTATGCTAGTGAGGCTTCCAAATTGTGCAGTTCTGATTGGTTGGTATAGATGCATACGAGAATGCAATTTGTGCAGTTCTGATTGGACGGGGCCAATCTCAGTTCTTTGGTAGAAAGAAGAAACCAGGGTTTCCTTGTACTGGTTGACAGTGTAAACAAGCAGGGCATAGTATAGGAAGCTGAGATTTCCATCTGCAGTTCTTCCTGGTATACAGAGTATGTGAGGAGCCCCTGTCAGCAAATGGCACTAGATTCTTAACAATCATAAAATTTGGGCCCTTCGTTGAACATGGGGAGTCCATTTCAGCAGATATATTTTTTCTTGGGGTTCGCATCAAATGAATATTCCTTGGTGTTCACAGCTTTCAGATTCTCCTGCGTCTGCTCTTTCTTAAAAATGAACAGTTCAAGATTTCCTTATGCCATAGGGACATATTTTGGGGTGGCAAATTATTCTCTTCAAAATCAAGTCCTTCTACATGCAGAATACATTCACATACCTCCAAGACCCCCAAGTCTTACTCCGTTAAAGCATCATGTCAAGTCCAGAATGTGGTCATCTGAGAATCAGTGCTAAAATGCCCTGAGCATTGCAGTGGGAAATTATAGGGAAGGGTATCTGGCTTATTATCTCAGAATATACATTATCTCTTCCCCTCTGACCCCTCATCCCCTTTCTACCCTGGCCTTAGCCTCTTTAAGTGTTAAATGTAGCCTCACACTTGTCCATTTATGCTATCGAAAATGGGGGAGGTGAAGGAATTTGAATGTTGATAGCTGTGTTGGGCACTAGCACACATGTGCCCCCTTGGGGGAAGGGACACAGGATGTATGGGTGAATGAGAGGCATGTAGAGTGAAACCACAAAGGCCTGTAAGAGGGCAGAAAGAAAGGAGCCAGAAAACTCCCAGCATAGGCTAGATGTCAAAGCAAAAATAGCAGGCAGTTTAAAGGCTGCACTGCCGCTGCATTGCACCACACATTCACATTGTCATGTCTGTGCTGGAAACTACAGCTTCTCTTGGCAGCTGTGATTTTAACCCCATTAATACTAAATTTAGTTGCTAGAAGTTTGGGCAAAACTTGCAGGAGGGAAAAAATAGGTTTGTTTGTTCTTTCTAATGGTTTGGAATTGTTTTCTATACTCTTGCATCTTGATGTACAGTGGAAATCAATGTAGAATATTATATGCTTGTCATAAGTGCTCCAAATAGATCATTCCTGACTAGGGAAAGCTGCAAAAAGCAGTGTTAGTGGGACAAACTGCTTTTTGCTTCCTGTGGGTGGGAGGGATGCTTTAACTGCAGGTTTTGGCAGTCAAGGAAAAAGAAAAAAAAAAAACACGTTGGCTTCTTGCTGTCAAAAAGGAGGCCTAAAATCTTAACTAGATTCTTTACGTATGGGAGGCAGACAAGTCTCCTTGATGGATGTGGGGGCAGAGCCCCAGAAAGTAGTTTCCAGGCTCTCAGCCTCACATAGACAGGTGCTGGCTCAGGTAGTAAATGGCCATCAACTGTGATTGGATGGCCATCAGCTGTGGCTAGTTGGCCGTCAGCTGTAACCAGTGAGCCATTGGCCACTAATATAACTGCTGTGGCTACGCTAGCAGAGAGAAGAAAAATGGGGGCTAGCAAGAAGATGGTGGCTGGGCTAGCAGGCGCAGATTGCAGTTAGGATGGCTGGTTGCGGACAGTGTGGATCCAGCCTCCAGTGAGAGTATAGTGCCGCCAAGAGAGAATATAGTGGTATGACTCCCCTACATATGGCTCTGTGGGTGTTCCTTTTTGGCCTCACCATGTCCTGCGTTGTGTGGGGGGTGGGACCGGAGAACCCGCAGGCTTCCCTGCATGACAAATGGCGCAGCGAGCAGGGTCTCCTGCACGACAATGGACTTCTGCTATAATTTCTGCCTAAAGAAAGGGAATAGGTAAAGGGAGACAGCTGGAAAAGGGAGGCAGTCTCTAGATAAAAGTGTACTTGCAGTTTTAGTCTACTACTAGATAAGTGCCTTTTTGAAAGGCACCTTTGAAGCTTGCTAATGAGTTGTTGTGAAAAAGAGAAGCACCCATTTTGAGAGTGGGTCAATTCAGGCTCATTGACTGATGCAAAGGGGACAAAAAAAAAAAGAAAGAACGAAAGGAAAGAAAGGAAAGAAAGGAAAGAAAGGAAAGAAAGGAAAGAAAGGAAAGAAAGGAAAGAAAGGAAAGAAAGGAAAGAAAGGAAAGAAAGAAAGAAAGAAAGAAAGAAAGAAAGAAAGAAAGAAAGAAAGAAAGAAAGAAAAAAGGCCTTGCAAGAAAGTCCTAGATAACCCAGCAGAGCCTTGGCTTTGCATAAGAAAGGGGCATTTGCCCCTTTTATTTCCAGACACAGAGAGAAGCCCCTGTCTTTTATTTTGGGGTGGTGGTAGAGTGTTTTTGGGTTTTTTTAGGGGGGAAGGGTTAATATCCTAGAAACACTAGAGATTTCCTTTAATTGTCTATGTCTAGTTCATGCAATGCAGCCTGTTCTGGCTTTCAGCTTTCCAAGCTGAGAGCAGGTGTGGCCATACTGTCAGTGGGCAGCACTACTGATACCAGTGAGACAATGCCCTTGGAGTGGGAACTCAAGCCCTGGGCCAAGAAGATTCTTGGCTTTACATAGGAAAGAATTCAAATGTGAGCTGATATAGAGTTTAAAGGGAAAGTAAGTTTATTTAGCAGAGAGTAAGAAAATGCCACCCCACAGGTGGAATGGCGGTCTCTAATCGCTACTGAAAGAGAGACCCCCCCCCCCCCCCCCATCCATCGAGTATGGTTTATATGTGTTCGTGTTTTCATGGAAAATTTCTTGGTTTGGGCAAAAGGAGGAAAGAAGAACAATGGTAAGTTTAACTTCTGCAAGATACGAATTGAATAGGGGCAGGGTTATATTTAACTGTTGTAAGGTACAACCTGTGGCTAATTTGTAATAGGTTTAATTATGGGAATGGCTATTACAATGGAATCTCTTTGTGTTAACGGAGATTGAAAACATCACAGTAAGAAATTCCAGGATGTACCAAAATATTAATCTGTGCCAACAAAGCCAAGCAAGCTGAGGATTTATTAAAAGAAAGAAAATGGCATGAGAGTGGGCAGGCCAGGAAAAAGGGTAACTGCACTGAAGAACAAAGAGAGTTAGGATTATATTTGAATGAGGGAGCAAAATATACAGGGGTGCCGTCACAGGAGTTCCCAGGGAGGGTCTTTGCTGACCACTCCTTCCCATTGGGAGGTGGGATTCCCTTGTAAGGAGGGTCATGGCAACACAGGGGCTAGAGATTTTTTTTTCTCTGCTTGCAATGCTAATAGTGTTATAATCCATTACAATTAGTTGTAGCTGCACCTTTTCTTAGGAATTTTTCTCATCTCCTCTTTTTTTGTTTCCTGCACTTCCTCCTTTTCTTCTTATTCCCTCTCTCCCCATGGCCTTGTTCTTTCTGCTTATGGCAACATTTGGTTCCCCTCTCTCTTCCCATGGTCCTGTTCTTTCTGTCTACAGCAACAGCCCACCCCTCAAGAAATCTGGGCCCTTATAATATTACAAGGGATTTGAGATGAAGATACATCTTTTGAAACTGCTTCCTGATGAACAGAGCATCACCCCTGTCTGTGGGCACCAGAGTTCTTTACTCTTCTATTATGTGCAGGGAGAGAACTATGGAGAAATTAGAGAGTGGTGGAAGGGGTAGCCGTGAGAGGTAAAAGACTGGGGGCCACTTGATAAAGTGACTTCTGGCATGGTTTGTCATCCTCAGGAGAGATAGGTTGAAATTCTTGGTGTATTACCATCTGAAGATGAAATTGTTGTATCTTAAGAGATACAGACTTGACAAGGAGATTAAAAGACAATGGCAAAAATAAAGATTAACAATTGACAATAAAATTATTTTTCCATTCTCCCCAAGGAGCCTGGGGAAGAGGAAATCCAAAAGGACAAAATCATGGTGATGATTGGCTATGGTTATGGAAAAAACAGCATTTAATGGGGATCCCATGTGGGGCACAAGTAAAGAAGAAAACCAGACCAAAGTCTTAAGAGAAAGGCAATAAAGAACAAATCCAGGAATCTGGGGTTAGTCATCAGTACTTATCAGTCTTTGGAGATTGATTTGCTTGTCTGTTTGAAGAGGAGCTTAAGGTCTTTCATTGACTTGCAAGAATAGGAGTGACAGTCTTCCTCTTTGGGGAAGTTCTGTGGAGACTTGAATGAAACAGGTTTCATTCAAGAGAGGTAGACCCAGCTACCGACTCCCTTGCAGCTTAACAGCTCAGAACTGTATAGGGTCCCTCCCATTTAGGAGTTAACTGGTCTGCCAGGGACCCCTCTTTCCAGGTTTTTAATAATACTTGGTTCCTTGGTTCCATGGGGCTGTAACGGGTAAAGGGGTTGGCCTGGGGAATGTGTTGATCCCCACATTCCCTGAGTACCCATTGAATCTCTCCCAAATTAATAATATTGGAAATAACAGAATTGAAGTCAGAGTCAGAGTCTACAAGTAGGTCAGACATAAGAAGAGGTCTCCCACAGAGCATTTCATAAGGGCTAAGTTGTAAGGGCTCTTTGGGGGCAGCGTGACAACGAAGTAAGGTAATGGGCAGTAACTGGAGCCATGGCTCAGAGGTCTCCTGACAAAGCTTTCCCAGAGTCCTTTCTTTCTCTCTTTTTTAAAGATTTTTATTAAAAATAAAATTAGCATGCAATATTATATTAGTTTCAGGTGTACATAATTGTTATTCAATATTTATATACCTAAAGAAGTGATCACCATGATAAGTCCAGCAGCCCTCTGATACTGTACCATCCTATCACAATATTCTTGACTATATTCCCTACACTGTGCATTATATGCCCATGACTTATTTGTTTATGCCTGGAAATTTGGACCACTTATTGCTCTTCAACTCCCTCCCCTCCTTTTAAATTTTTTCAGTTACAGTCGACATTCAATATTATTTTATATTACTTTCAGGTATACAGCATATGGTTAGACATTTATATAATTTATGAAGTGATCCCCCAATGAGTCTAGTACCCAACTGGCACTATAAATAGTTATTACTATATCATTGACTCTATTCCCTATGCTTTACTTTACACCCCTGTGACTATTTTGTTACTACAAATTTGTACTTTTTCATCCCTTCACCTTTTTTACCCTGCCCCCCAATGCCCTCCCATCTATTATCCAATCTAGTATGCATCTGACACCATACGTAGTTATCACAATATTATTGACTATATTCCTTATGTTATACCCTACCTCCCCATGACTACTTTGTAACAACCAATTTGTACTTCTTAATCTCTTCCCTTTTTCTACCCGTCCCCTCAATGCCTTTCCTATCTGGCAACCATCATAATGTACTCTGTATATATGAGGCTGTTTCTGCTTTCTTCATTTAATTCTGTTTCTGGATTTTTCTCCTGTTCTTTCATTTGGGATGTATTTCATTGTTTCCTCATTGTGGCTGCCTCTCTGTGTTTGTTTCTATGTATTAGGTAGATCAGTTATGTCTCCCAGTCTTGGCCAGGTGGCCTTATGTAGTAGGTACCCTTGTAGTGGGGCCCAGTTGCACAGTCTTCCTGGTCACCTGAACTAGGTGCTCCATGAGTGTCCCTTGTGTGGGTTGTGTTGCCCTCCTGTTATAGTTGAACCCT
This sequence comes from Rhinolophus sinicus, assembly GCF_057876585.1. Taxonomy (NCBI): domain Eukaryota; kingdom Metazoa; phylum Chordata; class Mammalia; order Chiroptera; family Rhinolophidae; genus Rhinolophus; species Rhinolophus sinicus. The sequence goes on along the minus strand of NC_142518.1, from coordinate 55,036,062 downwards.
GATTGCTTTTGGCACATCAGTTGGTGGTATTGACACTCAGACTGACTGGCTGTGGGGTTTGGCCTCATCCACAGCTTATGAGCTGCTGTGCGGGGGGGGGGGGGGGGGGGGGGCTTACCTCATGGAGCGGGATGCACCCCAGCAGGCTCTGGTGCCTGTTGAGACCCACCCCTTTGTGTGTGCTTCTTGTGGGGCTAATTGGGTGGTGTTCTGCTGTGGTCTGAAGCCAACATCCAAATATGTTGGTTCTAGGGCCTTTTGTGAGGGGCTCTGGTGTAGGCCCAGGTCAGCCACTCCCTGTGACTGTCCAGGGACTACCTGGTAAGAGCTACAAAGTGACCCATGGTTGTTTGCTGCCTGTGCTAAACCTGGAGGCATATGGGAGAGGCAACACTGTGAACCTAGCATGGCTATCACCAGTACTGGTTCTGAGGTAGCTCCACAAAATCCAGGACACTCCTAGGCCTGCTGCCACCTGCTAGCTGCCATGAATTTCAGCCTCTGATAAAGCCTCCTGCCATTGGATGAGGCAGGGTCTCAGTGAGTCAGCAGGGTGGAGCAGCGGAACTCACCAGGCCAACTAGATTTATATTTGGCCATGGTTGAGGCAGGTTCAACACAGGAAAGATGGTGTCCACCTGCCAGCTGCATGGGAGAAAGCCTCCAGAGAGAAAATGGGGATTGTCCCTCCAGTCCTTGCCCCAAAGTTTCACAACTCAGTCTCTCCCCATATGTCTCTGATGGCCCCAGAGTCACTGTCCTTTCACCGGAGCCCATGACGAGTGCCTGAGCAAGACCTTTAAAAGAATGTCTGGGTTTCCCACCGCCTTCCATCCCATCCTGATGGTCGGAATCCCCACTGTTTTTCATAGCCAGAAGTTGTGGGGGTTCCTCTCCTGGCACCAGAACTCTGGGCTGTGGAGCTTGGTGTGAGAGTCTGGGGTTCCTTGTTCCTTCGTGGGCACCCTCTGTGGCCAAGATATCTCTCCCGATTTTCAACAACCACACATGGGTGTGAGTCCAGCCCATTTTGCATCTTTGGTCCTCCTACCAGTCTGGACATGGCTTCTTCTTTATATCCTTAGTTACAAAACTTGTGTTCAGCTAAACTTCAGATAGTTCTCCAGGTTGATTTTCCTATAATTTAGTTGTAATTTTGATGTGTTCATGGGATGAGGCAAGCACAGCATTTGTTTACTCCACCATCTTGGATCTCCTCCCCAGAGTCCCTTTAAAGTCTGATTGGCTTGTTCTACTTTTCTAGAGGATTGAGATAAACAACAAGAAGGGAGTTTATAAATTATCCCCAGGGCAGATGCCAGGCTTTGTGTGACCATATTGACAAAGGAAGTTCCCTTTTCACTCTGGAGTGACCTGGGGAGTCCAAACCTTGGAATTATCTCCTTTAACAAGGCCTTAGAAACTTCAATATCCTTTTCAGGTAGGAAATGCCTCTATCCACCCAGTGACTAGGCAAGGGCACTTACTTTTCTTCCAGGATACAGGCCAATGGCAAGAAACAGGCTGAGTACGAGCCCATAATCTAGGGACTCCATTTATCCCCATGACCAAGCAGATTTCAGAGGAAATAGGTCCAGAGCGTGAATGGTCAAGAAAGAATAAGTGGCTCTCATATCAATAAGAAAATTAACAGGTTTACCTATCATGTCAAGGATCACCCACGGTTCCTCCCCTGTGATGGTGATAGCCTTCTTGGGAGCTGCTGGGAACCTCGGGCCCTGTCAGTCAATCACAGCCATTTGTGGGGAAGGAGTTGGTCCCTGCTCCCTTCAGAGCAGGGGACAATCCCTTCTTCAAGTGCCCTTTTAGTTTGCACAGTGGGCATGGCTGTTTTGGAGGATCAGGAGACTCCTTACTCCAGTGGTCTGGGCTTGCACACTCAAAGCAGGCTCCTTTACCTGGTGTTCCTCTTCTCTGGTTACTGGGGTGACCAAGGCTTTGGCCTTGGTTTGTCTATAACTGTGGCCAAAAGTTTGGCCTGTCTCTCTCTTTTCTCCAGTCTCTCTGTTCCTTTATTTTTTTGTCTTAGTTGTTAAAGATGTTGAAACAGATTCCCTGGCCTTCCTTAGGATCTGAGTCTTCTCATTAGGGATGCAACAATGGGTCAGAATTACTATAACACTCTGCCAGATAGAGAAAACGTCAGGCCAAGCTTCTCCACAGTGGCTTATATCTGACATTGAGAAGGGCCCATGAAGTCTAGCAGTCCTGAAATACAGAAGTTTATAAAACTTTTTACAAAATATCAGTAGCAGAACAATAGTCTAGGAAACTTTGTCTTATTTAGGATTTCAATCTTGTTTAGATTAACCATATGTAAAATTTCTCTCAAGAATTTTCTTCTCAAACCTACAAGTTTCCTAGTTCTTTTTAGTTTGTCTCTTCTTACTCATTCAGAAATAACCAACCTTAGGACAAACTACTTTCTTTCATTCCTTTAAAAATGTATTTCCATAATTATAACCTCTTTCCCTGAAAACACACATAATTTCCTTTCATCTTAATTGGCATTTATAACCCTCAGAACCTTAATTTTTGCTGAGAACCAAAAAGTAAGCAATTAGCATCCAGAGGCAGCGGCATGATGTCGTATATAAAACACAAACAAACAGAGATATCAGAGATAATACACATAAACAGAACTGCCAATAATTATAGAGAGGACTTATGATTTTCCATTTGTCCTTAACAGTTTTAAGGAGACTGGAAAGAAAAGAATAGAAAAGGGTGGAGATATAACTTGTAAGATTAGCCACTTGTGTTTTTAAAAGTGTCCTTCTAGGATCTGAAATTTCCTGCACAGTTGTGGCATCTGGAGACTGGCCCAAGTGAAGGTGAGACAAAGGACATAGGGGGCTTCTCCATCTTCTGATTTATACTGAGGTCAGGCAGTGTTACAAAAGAAAATAAGCAATAAACTTTTTTTCCCCCTGATACCGTCTAGTTTTAAGGTGGCCCAGTTCTGAAGAAGACAACTGAGAGGGGAGTCTCTAGGAACTGAAGAAGTATTATCCATTTAGAATCCTTGGGAGGGAGCCTGAAAAAGGGAAAAAGATGGTAAGGGTTTTCCTGGAAAGCCCTTGCAGAGGGTGGTGAGGGACTCACCTGGTGAGCCACACAGGGGGTATGACTTCCCGGAACAGTCTGGCCAATGTGGGGGGGATCACAAGCATCGTCAGCCTCTCCCCTGTTGGCCTCCATCACACGGCTATGGCCCATTGCCAGTTGCCAGGTGACCCTGACTCTAGCACCCTGGAGTCTATTGTCCAGTCCTGGTGGTCTGGTGGCCCTGTGAGCTGGGATCCCTGCCTCAGCATTCAGAAACCTGAGCGCAAGGGTACAGTGAAGTCCCGAGGAACTCAATAGATTTTATGACCTGGTATTGTTGAAGTTCCAGGACCTCTGTAGGTTTCATTTCCCTCTGACCAAAATGGAGCTGATGAGTTTCAAACAGGCCATGTGGTTAGTGGGGGAAAGGAGAGTTTCCTTCCCCTATCATAGAGAAAATCCCTTATCTGATTTAATTTACAGGCAATCCAGGTGTGGACCCCATGGCAGTTAAATGGCAGATTAAGCAAACCCATAGTCACAATTCCCTTTTGTGGAGTCCCTGACCCACCAACAGACAAGCTGGCAGGCACTCAGCATCTCCTGGCTTCCCAGGACACTGCATACTAAGAGCAGCCTACAGGGCCCACCAGTATCAGCCAAGCGAGCTTGTGGGTGGCTATAGGTGCTGCCCTGGCCTGAACCCTGGCCAATCACCCCTCCTCCATGCAGGCCTCCCATGCATCAGCATCTGCCCAACTGCGGACAGCACTGCAGCATCCCGTGGGCCACAGTCAGGGCATGCATGTCAGGGGCACAGGCCCATGCGTGACTGGGTCTTGGAGCCAAATGTTACCATAGGCAGAAAGAACAGGGCCATGGGGAAAGAGGGAGTGGAAAGGAACAGAGGAAGTGCAGGAAACAAAAAAAGAGGAGATGAGAAAAATTCCTAAGAAAAGGTGCAGCTACAACTAATTGTAATGGATTATAACACTATTAGCATTGCAGGCAGGGAAAAAATCTCTACCCCCTGTGTCGCAATGACAGTTCCTACAAGAGAATCCCACCTCCCAATGGGAAGGAGTGGTCAGCAAAGACCCTCCCTGGAAGCACCTACTATGACACCCCTGAAAATTTTGCTCCCTCATTCAAATATAATCTTAAGTTTCTTTGTTCTTCAGTGCAGTTGTCCTTTATCCTGGCCTGCCCACTGTCATGCCGTTTTCTTTCTTTTAATATGTCCTCAGTTTGCTTGGTTTTGTTTGCATGGCTTAATGTGGTATGTCCTGGAATTCCTTCCAGGAACATATAACAAGAATCCTTTCTATCTCTGGTAGCAACCACTCAATTAGGTTCAGATGGTCTGTTCTGTGTGATTGAATAACGTCTGCCTGAGTTCTGTGTCTGGTAGCACATAGGTAGCAGGCTTGGATTCCAACCTGCTAGTTTCTTATGTAAAAATAGTCCTCATACCCCTTCCCTGTATATTACTATGATTCTGAGACTATTAAAGGACATCCCCTCAGTCCCCCAAGGCGCAGTGAGCTGTGAAAATAAATTGCAGATATTTGGTGAACTGTCTGGGTAACAAGCAGATGCCTGAAGAAAGGGCTGTTCTCTGATGAAACCATTGCTGATCTAGTCTATCTCATTCCTGCTATTGATTCCTGTCAAAAGCTACAAAGTGGGAGACGGCTGAATTTCAATGGTGGAGCTGACTTCTCCTATCTGATCTCCTGGAAGATTGCATCAAATTGGACTTTCAACTTCCTCTCAGGGATAGCTTTCTACTGTTGACTTTTTTTGCATTCATACTACTTATAGTTTGAGATTTGTGCCTTTTATGGTAGAAGTCACTCAGCAATGAGCTTATAGTCTTACTCTGTACCCTTACTTTTTCAAGGTGCACACACCCTAGTAACATAGTTTGATTATTAAATGCAATTGTACAAAGAGAGGGCTGATTTTCTTTCTAGACATTTATTGGATGGTATAGATACATTAAAAAAAAAAAAAAAATCAGAATTTTGACCAGATCGTTCCGCTGGACCTGATGTGTCTTTGTTTCTTATGACAATAATCCCAGGTCAGCTTGGCTGACAAGGGAGCTGAGAGATCCAGACTTTAAGTTGTATGAAACTTAGCAAAGCCTGTTTGTTCAGGTTCCTCGCAGGAGTCCCTCCGTCTTTGGAGATTAGGATTGTCCTTTCCTTCAGGTATAGGGAGGGCACCTGTCACAAGAGGGTCTTATCACCTGCTTCAGAGGAAGGTCAGAGAGTCTTTCCAGCACCTGCTATTTTTCAAATTCCTTCAACTTAAAATATTCAATATGCCAAGGTGCCATATTTTGAAGAAGCGTACCTTGAACCCTATGAGAACATACTTTACTTTGGCCTGCAAGGGAGAAATCTATGGTAAATTCTGTTCTCCAGTCAATGCTACAGTACAAATTATTAATACCATGTTTCCCTAAAAATAAGACCTAGTCGGACAATCAGCTCTAATGCATCTTTTGGAGCAAAAATTAATATGAGACCTGGTCTTATTTTACTATAATATAAGACTGGGTCTTATAATATAATATAATATAATATAACATAACATAACATAACATAACATAACATAACATAACATAACATAACATAACATAACATAACATAATACAATATAATATAATACCGGGTATTGTATTAATTTTTGCTCCAAAAGTTGCATTAGAACTGATTGTCTGGCTCGATCTTATTTTCAGGGAAACAGGGTATATCTTGTTGTACTTAGTTATGCTTCTGCCTAGTTGGACAAAATTAATATAGAGGTGTAAGGCGGAAGCCACCTTTATAAGATAGACCTTTATGGTTAAGAAATCTAAGATAGATTTATTTAACTGACTAAAACAAAGACCCTTGGAATGAGTGCCTGAGACCAATACTGATGATTTTCTTTATTCTATTCTTTGAGTCTTGCTGGCAATAGCTAGTAAGTGTTGTTTATGATAAACTAAACAGATTTTGTCCTGGCCCCTGTTTGTCTGATTAAAACAAAATAACCAATGGAGTGGTACATTATGGACAAATTTGCCAGAAGCCAACAAGGGGGAAAAAATGTAATGTTGAATTGTGAAATGCAGAGAAAACATTCTTGGTGTTTCTTCAGAGTTAGGGTCTTCTGAAATAAATTTTCTTGGGATCCTGGACTAAGAGCAAGCCTTAAGCAGTTAATTTATAACTGAAAAATAGTGAGATAAGGCCATAGAGATTTGCCTAACTTTGGAAGTATGTGTTTACCTTTCAAGGGAAAATGAGGCCTGGAACCTTAAAGATAACTCTATGTTATAAAAGCCACCAAGTCCAGCACCCACGGAGAGATGTATTTATATTTAAAAGGGCTAGAGTGAGAACCCAGGATTTTTTCTGTCTTATTTCCAAGAGAAACATTTTGTTTTCTCCCTCTTTTTGAGAAGGGTGTGTAACTGCCTCTTTTTCCTGTGTGTAAGCAGAGAAAATCCATTTGTCTGTATCCCTTGTCTATGGAGACTCTGGCCACTTGTGTAGTAAGGACAGGGACATGAAGGACCAACACTCTTACTATGCTTAGAATTCTCCTTGGCTAGATCTTCCAGTTCATTAGGTACATAATCTTTCATATTAACACAGGTTACAGTGTGGCTCAACTTTTTGCTACTACAAAACTGGGATCTCCTTTCCTCTAGTTTCCAATAACTTTTTTCTCACATTCTCTTAATCCTTCACCAAAACAGCCTCCAAAAGGGTCACCAGGTTTCTGCTAACAGCTTCTTTAAGGCTCTTTAGGCTTTCACTAGTATTCAGAAGTTGCACCTGGTCACCTCTGAGTATTTCATTGGTCACACAAACCAGTTTGGCTTTAATGTGGGTGAAAATTAAACAAGGCCATAAATACCAGAATGCGTGGATCATTGGGTGCATTTTAGGAGCTGGCTACCATGTTTCCCCAAAAATAAGATCTAGCTGGAAAACCAGCTCTAATGCGTCTTTTGGAGCAAAAATTAATATAAGACTCTGTGTTATTTTACTATTAGACTGGGTCTTTAATATATATAATGTAATGTAATGTAATATAATATAATATAATACAATATAATATAAATACCGGGTCTTATATTAATTTTTGCTCCAAAAGACGCATTAGAGCTGATTGCCCAGCTAGGTCTTATTTTCGGGGAAACATGGTGTCACACATGGAAATGGTCCAAGAAGAACAGATACAGGTTCTAACAGTTGAACATAGTCCTGGGGTTCCTGCTATCTTGACCCCATCATCATTGGTTTTTTAGGAGGTCTAAGGAGTTTGCAGGGAGGCCTGCTGGATTCTTAGGTGCTGGGTGTCATTTGGGGGTCGGGCTGAGGCAGAGGTGATTTACTGAGTGAAACTGTCAGCTGAATACTAATTACATAAACACCTCCCCCTCGATACACTGTGTTTTGACACTTAGAGTCAATAAAAAAGTAATAACACATTCTTTTTAGGGTTGTTGTCTGAAAAAAACATAAAATAATAAACAAAAAGCATCCCACAAAATAGACATTTATTACAGTTCTCATAACCTTCACTGAGTTACCCAACACAGTTTAACATTTAATTGTTCTCTAACCCCTTACTTCTTCTATATACTACTCATTTTGCCACCCCACTGCATTGTTCATTCTTTTGGAAATAGTATCCTTATCTTAAACACTTTTTTGTAATCTCTATATATGTGATGTATTGATGCTGGACATATAACCTAGTATTGAATAATATATGCTCTTTATTTAACTGTTAACTCCTTCATCTCATCATTTAATTAAAATTTTATTAACTGCCTATCAAATTTAGAGTCTATATTTTATAAAAATGGGTTGAGGTCTTAGGGCTCACTGATTTTTAACCAAATGATAAATATTTAGAAATTACAAAATGTATTTTAAAAATCATGAAACATTATTCTAATTATTATATGAAGGGACTATACTCTCATCCCCGGGGTGAGGATGACATAATTATTTGAGGGGAACATTTAAAAGTAGACACACTCTTCAAAATTATTTCATTGCTACCTAGAGTTGTCTGTCACTCACCACCAGTAATCCCCATCCATCTTGCTCCCCACCCCATCCCTGTGAGCAGCCAATGTTTTAGAAACATTGATCTAGAAAGTAATCATAATTTGATAGGTTCTTATACATTAAATACTTTTTTTTTTCTTGAGGAGCTGAGACAAATATTGATTTGACATGTGTGTAAATTTTTATTTGGTTATATGCTGTTGGACTAGAGCTCTGAGGCTTATGAAAATTGACTCATAGGTGAAAAGCTTTAAATGCAATTCCTAAACTTGGCAGACTAGAAAGTAGTCAATTGTTCAAAAAACGTAAATGGATATATCTTCAAAGAGCAAATGAAAAATCTTTACATCTGCTTTTCCCCCCCACTTGTTCTGTGCTTGCCAAGTCTTTCCCTTTGTCTCTTTCTCAAACTTCTAAGGATTCTAAGGGTTTTGTCAAATCCATGACTTGACCAGATTATTTCAGCTAAAATTAGAAATATCCTCTTTATTTTCTTGATAAAATTAAAGCTCGTCTCATATGCAATATATATAGACTGTGAATTGCTTTCGCTAAGCTATACTCCATGTTGCTGATTGTGAAGGTTATAAAATACTTCTTCTTCATTAATTTTTAAGCAGTTGATTTCCAAGCAGACATGCTTCAGTGCCTCAGAAGCTCAAACACTAAACATGGTTTAGACATAAAAATTTAAGTACTTACATTGTATTTCTAATAATTCCTTTCCAGAATTTGCCCTTTAAGTTTGATCCCACTTCATTTCCAATTCCAATGTTCCTGGTGCAATGCAATAAAGGTGTCAGACATCAACTTTTATTAACTTTTAAATAGACAATGGCATAGGGGCAACCTCATAATGATGGGTCTACAGGTGCTTTTCTACTGTTTTAGCCACACTTTTAGCAAGGTTAGGCTCTGTACTCAAAGGAAATATGAATAAGACAATAACAGCAACAGAAAATATTTATTTCATATTATTGCAATTATCAAGTTTCTTACAGAACATATACATTGTGCAGGTCTGAGTACAATTGTGTAGGCTACTCCTTTCAAAATGGTGCCCAGTGTACAGGGGTGAAATCCAGTTCTTACTCCACTTGCTAAATCTTTTGCACTGGTAATGCATGGCCTTTGGCCAGAAGGAGCATCTTTTCTAACTCATGTAAACATGGCGTATGTGAAGTCAGTGCTTCTTAAACCATTGGTGCGGAAGGCCTAGCTTTTGTTTTCTTTTTTTTCCTTTTGTCCAATCTATGGGTGACTAATTTTTTGGTAAAATACAAAACAAAAATTAATTTTTATTAAAATATGAAACAAAATATGAAATGCAGGCTTTACAAGTATACACTCAAAACTTTATACTAAACAGCAATAAAATTACATTTCAATAAATACAACTAGAACATACATAGTATAGGGAATTACAAAAGACTACAGTTTTCATTGAAAATGTGCATATGATCAATGAGTATAAAGACTCTCTATTACACTTAGATTTTTTGTCATTCCCCAATCATACCTAAATTTAAAAAAAACAATTAAAATAGCAATTCCCAATGCTTATATACACATTTTGAAGGAGCACCATGTATATCAATTTTTAAAGATTTGAATGTGAAACACTAGTTTGCTTATTTGTTAACTAATCTAGTTTGGATTGACAATACTAATCATAGGGGCTACTGTATATCTAAACTGTGTTGATGTTTTATTTTAATAATATTTATTGGTAGAGAAACAAGTCTCACAAAGTTATGTTGATGGGAATAGAATAATAAAAAGTAAAGCAATTTCATCAAACTCAGGATACTTTTAACTTTTATCCATAATGAAGAAAACAAGACCATATTTTGAAAGTTATCTTAAAACCTTTATCAGTAGCCAGTTCCAACAATTTATATTGTAATTTTTTAAATAAGCTTAAATTTCTTTAAATGAAAGGTAAGTGTTCCCCTTATCAGTTTATTAAGAATCAGCTGCCAACAGTGAAACATATTCCCCATCAAACCTCACAGATCATGTGTACTATTTCTTCTCAGTTTTCCAACGTTCCCTTATTTACTGCTTATTCTTCACTATAAAAGAAAAAAGATTGTTTGATTTTGAGACACTTGCAGATTTCTGAAACTGAGTGTTTTCCCTATTGTAATAGCCTTTTTGAACAAATCCAGATTAATCCAGATTTGAATAAATCTGGAGTTACGTAAGTCCAGATTTGCTGTTTTTGGACACGACGCTTTCAGGCACCTTTTTATTTTGCCCTTTGATCTTAACTGCCATAAAATAACATGTCCCCTTCTTTCCTTCTATGGAAGTATTATAATGGTTAAAAACATCAAATATGTCAGATAAATAAGCAAGTCAGATAAATAAGCAAGTCACCATAGGCTCACCGGGATGTCCAAGAGAAGACTCAACCCGGAGCAGTGGTGACCAGGTTCTTGTCTCCACACAAGAAAGAATTCAAGAGCGAGACAGATGCAAGAAACATAGGAAGTTTATTGAAACAAAAGTACACACTTGAGAGGGAAGTGCTGACGAACACAGAGATTGAGTCGCACCAAGGAAGTCCTGACAAGGGGTACTTATCTCTCCCAGAGCTGAAATTGGTGACGTCCCATTGTCTTGGCTCATCAGTTTCCTCCCAGTAGGTGGGATCCTCAGTTTCCTGTGCTTTTTCATCTTTATTTGGTTCCTCCAGAACTGTCATGGCTTCACCTGCATGATGGGAGTTGTAGTAACCACATTGTAAATGACTTTACAGTTAGCTAAAGGTCAGGTCCCTTTCATAAGGATTAGCCTTGCTGGATGAAACTAGTTCTTGTTCTTCTCCAGCTGCAGGTGCCAGATACAGTCACTTGTTACTTGTGTAACTGATAAAGTGTCTCATGTTGTATCCTGCAGGGGTTTGTGAATGTCCTAGACTAACCTATCCTGCCTCATGACTCTCTAATTGATTTTGAACCAAACTGGTTTGGTTGACCATCTGCTTCTGTCAAATTTTAATACAATATCCTTCCTTGAAAAGAATTATTTTTGGTTTTGAAATTATTTCATGTTTTGTATATAAATTCCACCTAATTTTTGATTACTTTATTGAATAGTTAGCCAGTATATCCAGAACCTATGAACCATAGTTTTAATACTTCACTATTAATTGTGGCTAAAATACTGAGATCAATATAAAAAGGAGCACACTTTGAAGTAAAACTAGTACAAACTATACCGGTCTTCATCCCTTTTTCCAACAGATCATTTCCATCGTCAACATTTAGTTTATGGCAGCAGCTACACTCAGAAAAACAATGAGACTTTTTCTAACAAAAATAGTTTAGTGAAGTTTGTTTTACCATCAGTATACTACAGTCCAATGTGAATAATGCACATTTTACTTTCATAATTTGGCTAATGATGTTAAGTTATATAATTTCTTAAAAGGCTTTATTAAAATTTTAACAATTATAAAAATAACAATTTATAAATATAAATAAATCTTTATATTTTCTCTGATTTTTATTTATTTTTGGGTGGATTTGACAAACTAACCCTAAATTTTCAATATTTTTTGTGGTCCTGTTGCCCCTGACTAGTAGGCAGCTCGTGCCATATGCACTTTACCATGTAAGTCACACAGCGCCCAAAATGATCTATATCTTGTTCAAGGAGGCAAGTCCATTGATCACATGCTTGAATGTTGGAACAAGGTTAGTTACTATAAAAAGTAGCTACAATTTACCTGCAATTTCTGTGATTTTGTTTTGTGATCAAGAAACAAATAGTTAATAAACAGGCACTGACCACCCTTTGAGTAGCACTTCACTTTTGGGCTACTGGAGGTGCCAACACTTGGTAAGATACAATAAAAACATAATAATTACAACTGGTTAAAATAGAATTTGTTTTCTGACAGGTTTTCTACCTATTTTGGGATATTTGATGGTGGTCACATTGTTTTATTCAAAAAAGATAACTTGGGGATTGTTCTTCATATCTAAGTATGTTGTGGCTTTTTTTACTGCTAATGCAGAAGATAAAAAACTCTGTTTCAAGATTGAACTAAGACTGTCACTGGCCTGCTACTAACATAGAAAGAAACAAGTGGGTGTGTCTAATATTCAGGTAATTCTTTTCATGTTTAACAATGCAATGAAGGTGGTCTTTTATAATTTTCCATAATATTTCCAAATCCAAATTTAAAAGTTCTTATTCTCACTTTTTGTTCACTAAGTCTTAAAAGATTTCTGGTAATTATATTTTTATCTTATAGTAGTTAAAATTCAACTGATAATCAGAGCCAAAAGAAGTGGTAATAGTAAGCTAGAAAGTTCTAAGAACAACCAAAACCCTCACCTATTTTTCATTTGTTTTATTTTTTGGATATAATTTCCTTTTCTCTCTTTTATAAATATTTACATTCTTTATACATGTACACCTATATAATTTTATATAAATATATGTGTGATTCCTCTACTCACCTCACCCATATTAGATCAGCCTCCACCTTCTCCTGCAGGTAACTTATATTAATAACTTAGTATCTATCCTTCCATATTTTTGTCCATGCTCACTTTATCAAATAGGATTAGGTTTAATCGCATGTAAAAGAAAAAAATAACTAAATGTGGACTCAAGAAAACAATGTTTATTTCATTATTAGGTAAAACAAGTCTATACTCAGGAAAATAAAGGCAGGTATGGTAGCTCTGCTTCAAGAAATCATCAGCGACCCAAGTAACTTCCATATTATTCTACCATCTCCAAGGTACAGTCATATTTCTCAAGCTCTGTGATGGCTTCTAGAGCTCCAACCTTTATGTCTGCATTTTAGGGGCACTTAAAGGAAGAGAAGAATAGCCAATCTCTTCTCTTTTTTTAGATTACAATGAAAATTTTCAAGCATACAAAAAATAAAGAGTAAAATGAAGTCTCATATACCAATCACTTAAATTAAAAATTGATAATGTTGGCGCCGGCCCTGTGGCTCAGGCAGTTAGAGCTCCATGTTCCTAACTCCAAAGGCTGCCGGTTTGATTCCCACATGGGCCAGTGGGCTCTCAACCACAAGGTTGCTGGTTCGACTCCCACAAGGGATGGTGGGCTGCGCACCCTGCAACTAGCAACGGCAACTGGACATGGAGCTGAGCTGCGCCCTCCATAACTAAGACTGAAAGGAAAACAACTTGAAGCTGAACGGCACCCTCCACAACTAAGATTGAAAGGACAACAACTTGACTTGGAAAAAAGTCCTGGAAGTATGCACTGTTCCCCAATAAAGTTCTGTTCCCCTTCCCCAATAAAATCTTAAAAAAATAACAAAAATAAAAATAAAAAGAATTGCCAAAATAAATTTTTTTAAAAAATGGATACTGTTTACAGAGATATTGCTGAAACTTTTAAAAGAAACTTACAGTCATAATCACCCTTTCTTTCTAAATACTTTTGCATGCATCTTGCTAAAAAGTAAGATTACTTTCTCATATAACTACAATATCACATACAATGGGATTAAAATAATTCCTTTATATATTATATTATCTAATAGGTGATAATCAAGTACTCCTGAAATATATTTTACAGCACTTTGAACTAGAATCTATTTAAGGATAATACACTGATACAATGTATACCTTGATAATACATTGAATTTGGTCATTATATTTCTTTAATTTAGAACATTCTCCATTTTTTCATGATATTGACTTTTATATAAGAATACATCAACTATCTTATAGAATGTCCACGTTAAGCAAAATTGTTTCTAGTTCTTGATGTGACTGGTGCCATCTTAAGAAGCAAGTTGTTCTCAGTGACCAGTTCACCCTAGGAGAGGTGGGCCCATATCACCTGAAAGGAAGGTTCTTACATAGTAGGCCCATTAATTTGTTTACTGCCTGGGGATATACAGCTCTTAACAAGCATGTGCCACTTAGCTACAAGCTAGCTGTTTTCCTGGAGGCTCTGTATATCATGCCCCCATTCTGTTTCATATGCAGAGATCCACCATCTTGCTGCTGCTGAACTCTACTTCTGTCTATAAGTTCCTTTAATAACCTCTTTGTTTAATTCTGGAGTTGTCAGCCTCTTTCTTCTGTCTCTTGGCCTTGTCTTCCTTTGGAGGTTGGTTCCAGTACACCTCAGGAAAATTTCCCCAAAGCCCCACAACTTAGTTTTGTCTAATTGTTTCTGAATGATGTCCTTTAGTATGTTGTCACTTTTGTTCAGTTTTAAGGTATAATTGAGAAATAAAATTGTACATTGAGATAATTTGATATAGATATACATTGGGAAATCATTACATCTAAATAATTAACACATCCATCACCTCACTTCTTTTTTCCTTCCTTTCTTCCTCCCTCCATCCCATCCTCCTTCCCTCTCTCCCTCCCTCCTTCCGTTTCATCTTCTCACTCTCTGTCTATGAGAAGATACAAGTTTTATTTTACTTACCAAACTTGAATTATATGATATAGTGTTATCAACTATAGTCATCTTATTATACATTAGATCCTCAGACTTTATTCATCTTAGAGTTGAAATTTTCCACATTAGAAAAATTTTTAAATATTTTGTCAATTACAGTTGACATACAATGTTATATTCGTTTCAGGTGTAAAACAGAGTGACTAGAAGTTTATATAACTTATGAAATGATCACCCTGATAAATCTAGTACGCATCTGACACAATACAGAGTTATTATAATATTATTATTATTTTATTTTTTTTATTGGGGAAGGGGAACAGGACTTTATTGGGGAACAGTGCATACTTCCAGGACTTTTTTCCAAGTCAAGTTGTTGCCCTTTCAATCTTAGTTGTGGAGGGTGCCGTTCAGCTTCAAGTTGTTTTCCTTTCAGTCTTAGTTATGGAGGGCGCAGCTCAGCTCCAGGTCCAGTCGCCGTTGCTAGTTGCACGGGGCACAGCCCACCATCCCCTGCGGGAGTCGAACCGGCAACCCTGTGGTTGAGAGGATGCGCTCCAACCAACTGAGCCATCCGGGAGCTCAGCGGCAGCTCAGCTCAAGGTGCCGTGTTCAATCTTAGTTGCAGGGGGCGCTACCCACCATCCCTTGCGGGAGTCGAGTAAACGAACTGGCAACCTTGTGGTTGACAGCCCACTGGCCCATGTGGGAATCAAACCGGCAGCCTTCGGAGTTAGGAGCACAGAGCTCTAACCGCCTGAGCCACCGGGCTGGCCCCTATAATATTATTGACTGTATTTCTTATGTTATTCTTTGTATCCCCATGACTATTTTATAACTTCCAATTTGTATTTTTGTATTTCTTAATCCAGTTTGTATTTCTTAGTCCCTTCCCATTTTTCACCCCCCACCCCCCATCACCCTTCCATCTAGCAACCATCAAAATGTGGTCTGTTATCTATACATCTGTTTCTGCTTTGTTTTATCACTTATTTTATTTTTTTAGATTCTACATATAAGTGATATCATATGGCATTTTTCTTTTACTGTCTGTCTGATGTACTACACTCAGCACAATACCCCCTAAGTCCATCCATGTTGTTGCAGATGGCAAGATTTCATTATTTTGTATGACTGAGTAATATTCCACTGTGTATATGTACCACCTTTCTTTATCCATTCATCCACTGATGGACACCCAGTTTGTCTCTATATCTTGGCTATTGTAAATAATGCTGCAAAGAACATATGGATGCACACATCTTTTTGAAGTAGTGTTTGGGTTTCTTCGGATCAATACTCAGAAATGGGATTACTGGGTCTTCTTTGTCTCTTGTTATAGCCTTTGTTTTAAAGTCTATTTTGTCTGGTATAAATATTGCTATTCCAGCTTTTTTTGGTTTCCATTTTCATGAAATATCTTTTTCTATCCCTTTACTTCCAGTCTGAGCATGTCTTTGGATCTAAAGTGAGTATCTTTGTAGGCAGCATATTTTAGGGTTTTGTTTTCTTATCCACTCAGCTACCTTGTCTTTTGATTGGAGCATGTAATCTGTTTGCATTTAAAGTAATTTTTGATAGATATGTAGTTTTTGTTATTTTATTATTCATAGTTTTGATCTTTTTTTCCTTCTTCTTAAAAAAAATGACTTTAACATTGCTTGTAATACTGGTTTGGTGGTGTTGGACTCCTTTAGCTTTTTCTTCTCTGAGAAGCTCTTTATCTGTCCTTGGATTCTAAATGATAGTCTTGCCGGGTAGAATTGTCTTGGTTGTAGGTCCTTGCTTTTCATCACTTTTTATATTTAATGCCAATCCCTTCTGGCCTGCAAAGTTTTATTGAGAAGTCAGCTGACAGTCTTATGGGAGCGCCCTTGTAAGTAACTAACTGCCTTTCTCTTGCTTCTTTTAAGATTTCCTCTTTGTCTTTAACCTTTTGCATTTTAATTATGATATGTTTTGCTGTGGGCCTCTTTGGGTTCATCTTGTTTGGGACTCTGTGCTTTCTGGACTTGTATATCTATTTCCTTTGCCCAACTAGGGAAATTTTCTGTCATAATTTCTTTAAATAGGTTTTCAGTTCCTTCCTCTCTCTTTTTTTCTTCTGGTACCCCAGTGATATGAATGTTGGTATGCTTGATGTTGTTGTAAGACCTTTTAAACTATTCTTTTTTTTTTAGATTCTTTTTTTCTTTTTGCTGTTCTGATTGGGTGTTTTCTGTTACCTTAACTTCTAAATCGCTGATTTATCTGCTTCATGTAATCTAGTGTTGATTCCCTCTAGTATATTCTTTATTTCAGTTACTGTCGTTCATTTATGACTGGTTCTTTTTTATATTTCCTATCTCCATTTTTATGTTTCCTATCTCTTTGTTAAAATTCTCACTGAAATTCCTACTCTTCTTCTAAGTTCGTTGAGCATCCTTATAACCAGTGTTTTGAACTCTGTGTCTTGTCGATTGCTTTTCTCTATTTTGTTTAGTTCCTTTTCTGAAGCTTTGTTATGTTCTTTCATTTGAGACATGTTTTTTTGTCTCCCCATTTTGTCTCTGCCTCTGTTTTTTTGTTGTTGTTGTCTGTTTTTTTCTATGTATTAGGTAGAGCTGCTAAGTCTCCCAGTCTTAGGAGAGTGGCATTATGTAGTAGATGTACTGTGGTCCCAGTGGCGTAGTCTCCTTTGTCACCTGAGCTGGGTGCTCCAGGCATGACCCTTGTGTGAGTTGTGTGTGCCCTCCTGTTGTAGTGAGTCTTGCTAGCTGTTTGCACATCAATGGGAGAGACTGACCCTTGGTCTGACTGGCTGTGAGAACTGCCCATTACTACAATGAGGAGCTGTTGTACAGAGGCTGACCTACGGAACAGGGTTTGCTATAGCAGCACTCTGATGCCTGTCCAGTCACTTGCAGAGACAGGTAGAGGGGTGCTTCAACTTGGTCTGAAGCACACCATTGGGTATACCAGCCCTGGGGCCTCCTAGGAGGGGCCCCTGCTGCAGGCCAAGTTTAACCATAGACTTTGCCCTGCCTGGGTCCACCTGGCATGAGCCACAAAGCAATCCGCAGATGCCAGCCACCCATATTGAGCTTGGAGGTGCCTGGAAAACACCTAGCCATGAACCAAGGCCAGCTGCCTCTAGTGCTGGACTTGGGGCTGCTCAGCAAGAGGTATGGGGCACACTGAGGTCAGATGCCACTTGTTTGAGTTTTGTGAACCTTCAAGAGATTTAAAAATTCTGGAATATGAGCCAGATAGGCCATTTGTATGGAAAAGCCACTGGAAGCAGATTGGGTGTGTCTGCAAGTGGGGTGGGGTGGTGTCTTAGGGAATTATCAGGGTGCGGTGAACTGTGTTAGCCCAGTTGATGGAGACTCAGATATGGCAGCCACCTGTGTCTGCACACCAGGAGTGGTGAGGGCACAACAAAGAAATAATAGACTCTGCCGGCACTTCTGTCTAAGAGAAACCAGCATGTCCTGTCCTTGCCCTGCAGCCAGACACTTCAGTTCCTCCCTATGTGTCCCTGGTGCCTTAGAGCTGCTGCCCCAGTGCTAGAGCTCAGAGCAAGTGAGTCTATCAGTGAGTAAGTCGTGCATGGGCCCTTTAAAAGAAAGCCTGGGACTCTAGCTACCCTCCCTTTCACTCAGCCACAATCTCCCCTGGTTTTTACAGCCAGAAGTTGTGGAGACCTTGCTTCCTGGCACTGGAACCTTGGGCTAGGGAGCCTAGTATAGGGCTGGGACCCCTCACTCCTCTGGGGGTACCTCAGCAGCCAAGATATTCCTCCCAATTTTTAATGGTCGCATGCGGGTGTGGGACCGGCCCATTCCGCATCTCTGCCCCTCCTACCAGTATCAAGGTAGCTTCTTATGTATGTCCTTAGTTGTAGGTCCTCTGTTCAGCTAGACTTCATACACTTCTCAATGATGGCTATTCTGTAGTTTAGTTGTAATTTTAATGTGGTTGTGAGAGGAGGCAAGCCCAACATTTACCTACTCCACCATCTTGACCAGAAATCTCCCTTTTATAGCTGAAATTTTATATCCTTTTACCAACCTCTCCCTATTCCCCCCCACCCCAGCCCTTAGCAACCCCTTTTTTTTATCCTCTGGTTCTATGAATTTGACTTTTTATTTAGATGTCACATGTAAATGACACCATGCAATATTTCTCTTCCTCTGTCTGACTTATTTCCCTTACCATAAAGCGTTAAAGATCCATCCATGTTGTTGCAAATAGCAGATGTCCTTGTTTCTCATGGTTTTATCATATATATATATATATATATATATATATATATATATATATATATATATATATACGCCTGGGGTACCTAGAAAATGTATACAAGTAGACACTTTGGTCAACATTACTCAAGCAGTGGTTCACCATAATCAGAAGTGTCTGAATGCTGATGGTAACCACTTTGAGCACCTCTTGTGATTGCTGAAGTCAAACATGACTTGTATCATCTTTTGTTATTGGTATATATTGAGTATTACAATTTTAATACAGTTTTCCTTTCTTAAAATGTGTATACATTTATTGGACACCTCTGTATATATATTTTGGTCTGCTGTTCCATTGATCTATTTGTTTGTTTTTATGCTAACACCATACTGTTTTGATTACTATATTTTTGTAATATAGTTTGAAATCTAGAAGTGTGATACTTAAAGCTCTACTTTTCTTTCTCAAGATTGCATTAGCTCTAAGGGGTCTTTTGTGGTTCCATACAATTTTAGAATTGTTTTTTGTATTTCTGTGAAAAAATTGCCATTTGAATTTTGATAAGGATTGCATTGAATCTGTAAATGGTTTTGTGTATTATGGACATTTTAACAATATTAATTCTTCCAATTTATGAGCCTGGAGTAACTCCTTTTATTTGTGTCTTCTTTAATGTCTTTCATCAATTTCTTATAATGTTTAGTGTACAAATCTTTCACCTCCTTGGTTAAATTTACTCTTAGGTGATTTATTCTTTTTGATGCAATTGCAAAATAGATTGTTTTCTTAGTGTCTCTTTTTAATAGTTCCTTTTTAGTGCATAGAAGTGTAACTGATTTTTGTATATCGATTTTTTTCTCCTGTAACAACTGAATTCATTCATTAATTTTAACAGTTTTTTTGGGTGGAGACTTTAGGGTATTCTACATATTACATCATGTCATCAACAAATAAAGACAATTTTACTTCTTCCTTTCGGATTTGGATGCTTTTTATTTATCTTGAATAATTGTTCTGTGTAAGACTTCCAATACTATGTTGCATAAAAATTGGTAAGAGTTGGCATCATTGTCTCATTCTCTATTCTAGAAGAAAAGCTTTCGGATTTTTACCATTAAGTATGTTTCCTATGAACTAGTCATATATGACCTTTACTATGTTGAGGCACTTTCCCTCTATACCCAGTTTTTGAGAGTTTTTATCATGAAACAATGTTGAATTTTGTCAAATACTTTTTCTGCATCTATTGAAATGATCATATGGTATTTAGATATGTTGAGCCATCTTTACATCCTTGAAATAAATCAACTTGACTATGGTGTATGATGCTTTTAATGTATTGTTGAATTCAAATTACTAATATGTTGAGGATTTTTACATTTGTGTTTATCAGGGATTTTGGCCTGTAATTTTCTTTTATTGTAGTATCCTTGACTAGTTTTGGTAGTGGCATAATGCTGAACTCAGTCAATGAGTTTGAAAGTGTTTCCTCCTCTTCTATTTTTTGGGAAACATTTAAGAAGGATTGATATTATTTTTTCTTTAAAGTTTGGTAAAAATTTACCTGTGATACCATATGGTCTGGAATTTTTCTTTCATGGGCAGTTTTTTATTACTGATTTAATCTCCTTATTTAGATTTTCTATTTCTTCCTGATTCAATCCTTTTAAGTTGTACGTTTATAAGAATTTATCCATTTCTCCTAAGTTATCCAATTTGTTGTTGTATGACTATTCATAGTAGCCTCTTATGATCCTTTGTATTTTTGTGTTCTCAGTTGTAATGTCTTCACTTACATTTTTAATTTTATTTATTTGAGTCCCCCCCTTTTTTTTTTTCTTGGCAAGTCTTTGTAAAGTTTTGTGAACTTTGTTTATCTTTTCAAAATGTAGCTCTTATTTTCATTTTAGTGTTCTAATGACTTTTTAGTCTCTATTTCATTTATTTCTGCTCTGGTCTTTATTTTTTCCTTTCTTCCAATAACTTTGGGTTTATTCTCTTATTCTAGTTCTTTGAGCTGAAAGGTTAGGCTGTTAACTTGAGAGCTTCTCTCCCCGCTCTAATGTAGGCATTTATCATTGTAAACTTTCTCCTCTTAGAACTGCTTTTGCAGCACAGCATAGGTTTTGATATGTTATGTTTCTGTTTTCATTTGTCTCAAAATATTTTTTGATTTTTTTCCTTCACACATTGGTTGTTTGGTACCAAGTTGTTTAATCCCTACATATTTGTGAATTTTCCAGTATTTTTTTTTTTTTGTATTTCATTTCTAGTTTTATACCACTCACTGTAGCCTGAAAAGATGCTTGATATGATTTCAATTTTGTAAAGTTTATTAAAACTTGTTTTGTGCCTAATATATGATCTATCCTGGAGATTATTGCATGTGCATTTAAATACAGTGTGCGCAGTGTTCTGTTAAATGAAATGTTCTATGAATGTCTGTTAATTCAATGTGGTCTTACGTGTAGTTTAAGTGGAATGTTTCCTTATTGATTTTCTGTCTGGATTGTCCATTGTAGAAAGCACAGTATTGAATTCCCCTAGTATTATTATATTTCTCCCTTCAGGTTTGTTAATATTTGCTTTATATATTCAGGTGCTCCTATGTTGGGTCCATCAATATTTACAAATGTTATATTTCTTTATCATTATATAATAACCTGGTTTGTCTATTATTAGTCTTTCATGTAACATCTGTTTTGTCTAACATATGTATAATTACTGTTGATTTTTTAAATTCATTTGCATGGAATACATATTTCTATCCCTTCACTTTTAATCTGTGTGTATCCTTAAAGCTGAAGTAAGTCTCTTGTAGACAGCTTATTATTGAATCGTATATTTATCCATTCAACAATTCTATGTCTTTTGAAAGAAAAATTCATTCCATTTACATTAAAAGTAATTATTCATAGGTATGGATTTTTTATTGTCATTTTGTTAATTGCTTTTCGGCTGTGTTACAATTTTTTTGTCTCTTTCTTCCTCATTTACGATTTGATGATTTTGTAGATGTGTGCTTAGATTCATTTCTCTTTAATTTTTGTATATCTACTATAGATTTTTTTGTGTGGTTGCCATGAGGTGTACATAAAATATCATATTTATTTGCTCTATTCTAAGCTAATAATAATTTAACTTTAAATACATACTAAACCTCTGCATTTTTACTTTCTTCCATCAACATTTTATGTTTTATGTCACTTTTATATCTTTTTGACCATTAACAAATTATTGTAGCTATAGACATATTTAATTACTATGAACCATTACAACAATAGAGTATTATGAAATTGGCACTATAATTGCCTTTAACAGTGAGATTTATACTTCCATATGTATTTTTTGTTACTAATTAGTTACCCTTTGTTTCAGCTTGAGGCCAGTCTAATAGTGATAAACTCCTTTCAGATTTTATTTGTCTGAAAATTTCATATATATATATATATATATATATATATATATATATATATATATATAATTATAGTTGACATTCAATATTATTCAACTTCAGCTTCCGGTGTATAGAGCAGTGGTCATGCATCTAGTCAGTCTATGAAGTGGTCTCCCTAATAAGTCCAGTGCCCATCTGGCACCCTACATAATCTTTACAACATTATTGATTATATTCCAAAAACTATATTTCATATCCCCATGACTAAATTGTGACTACTAATTTGTACTTTCTAATCCCTTTACCTTCTCCCCTCTTCCCAGCCCAATCCCACCTAGCAACCATCAGTTATTTTTCCCTATATCTCTGAGTTTATTCTGTTTTAAACAAAACATATGTTTTATTAAACGTTTTGTTGATTCTGTTCTTTAGATTCCACATATAAGTGAGATAATATGGTATTTCTCTTTCTCAGTCTGATTTATTTTACTTAGCATAATATTCTCTAGGTCCAGCCATATTGTTGCAAACTGCAAGATTTTTTTTTAATTTTTTTTTATGGCCGAGTAATGCTCCATTGTGTAAATGTGTGAATGTACCACAGTTTATTTCCTTGCCACTTTCTGAAGCAGTTCTGGAAGTCTACTTTTGTGAGTGTCTTTAGTTGTGCTGTCATGGCTACCTCAATGTCCTGAATCATTTTGATTTGGGGAAAGAGCCAGAAGTTACACAGTGCCAGATCTGGTGAATAAGGTGAATGAGGACACACCATAATTATTTTATTTGAAATAAATTGCAATACCAGAAGCGATATGTGACACCGAGTGTAGTCATGATGGAGGATGATTTACGGCACACTTTAAAACACAACTTCTCTCAACCATAGTTTATACCCGACTGACTGCACCAAACAAGTTGAAACTTGTCACACACTGTTATTAAGGTTTGATGTACCACTTCCCATATTGAAGATCCCTGCCTTTCCATTGGATGGCACTCGGCAGCAGCATTCACCATATTTTCTTATCACAACAGAAAGGCTCCATGTCACACATTGCTTCTGGTATACAGCAATTTCTGTCAAATAAAAACATTATGGTGTGTCCTCATCCACCTTATTCACTGGATCTGGCACCGTGCAACTTCTGGCTCTTCCCCAAAGTCAAAATGACCACGAAAGGTAAAGTATTTTGAATTGATTCAGGACATCAAGGCATTCACGACAGAGCAACTAAAGAGACTCATGAAAAAGGACTTCCAGAACTGCTTCAGAAAGTGGCAAGAACAATGGGATAAGTATGTTCGAAGCAAGGGGGAGTATTTTGAGGGGGATTAATGGCAATTTGTCTTTTACTGTAATACGTTTTTTATTTAAACATTAACTGTAGTTTTTGATCACACCTTGTATTCCTGTGTTGCTTCATCTTCCTTAACTCTAAGTGCTGGATTTTCTTTTTTTCTTATAATTTTCTGTCTTTTTTTTTCTGTTGGATTTTGAACATTAGATAAAACAGCCATCTCTCCCAGTCTTGATCCTGTGTAGATTATAAACCTTATTTATCAGCCCATCCCCAGACAGACTTTTATATAATAATAAATTCAATTACCTTGTGAGAAGCCCAGTGTCCTGCATTTGACTAATGTTGCTGTATCATGGCCTTTATGTTGTACTATCACTTGTTTTTAATACTTACAAAGAATAAATATTGTCATATATATGTCTTATGTAATGCTGACTGCTTCATATTACATCACTTCATAGGTATATATAGAGGTATATATATTTAATTTGTGCAAATAATAATGATGTTGTTTAATTATAAGTTAAAGGTGGTGATAACCTGAGTTATACTTTGTTAAGGTAAACATTTCTCTTTGCATCAAGCAAATAGATGATACTAATGGTTTTTGCATCCACTGATAAAATCTGCCTGAATAAATTATTTTATTAATCGCTGCAAAATATTGATTCACCAATTGTAACATTGTTACTATAATTTTATGCTGGCATTCTTTTGTAAATAACAGCTTTTCCTTATCACCTAGTCTAGTCATCTCATGCACAGTTTCTACTGAAAAGGTACAAAAACTGCTTAATTCTTTCTTTTTAATTATAATTTTGTGGTAAGGGTTTGATGTAACAGTCACTGCCAGTGGTGGAACATAACTTTTATTTTTTAACTCTGTGACTCAAAGATTTTTAATATTAAATATGTTTTAATAAATTAACATCATCAGTTTTCTAATCATCTAATTGTCCCAATTTTCCCAGTGAGAATCTCATTGTACTGACTCTGGTGTCATTGTGACTTAACCGCATTAAACTTCAATGCTTCATTGTTTTGCAGCACAAAATATGTTACGGATGTATCAAGTATTTTCACAGCCTGATCGTGGAATCTACTTTTTCTCCAAGGAGCCTCAGTTCTTAATCTTTATTACAAGTTAATAGCCTTAATAGCCACTTTTGGCAATCTCTTTTTCCACTATGGTATTTATGGAGAACTATAAAAGAAATATATCATTGACTTATTAAGCCATTTTAATGATTTTTATTTCACCTACTAAATTTCTACAAATGTGGTGTTACGTTTTTTTGAAATTGTGCAAGAAAGGTTTTAGTAAAAAACACTGGAAACGTGTTGGTTTCTGATTCTATTTAAGTAGTACCTTAGTTGTTCTTACTGAATAGCTCTATATATTTTAAACATAGAATAAATTAGCATTTAATTAAATGTTATTTGTACTTAACTATATTAATCAGCACATTAAGTGCCCTTTTGAAAATTATTATTGTTTTTAAATCTAGGCACATAACATCTTCTTTATAACATTTCTTTCATTTTCATTCACTCATTATAGCTGCAGATGGACATTTACTTCCATATATTATTTAGAGTCAGAATTTTACCTCTGACTAATGAGCCAAATTTCCATGACACAAAGCCATGGAGAAGTACTTTAAAAGGTACCAAAAGTAGAAGCAACCTGGTTTGAACACACCCACATCATTCCTTTTGGATAGGCCATGTCTTAATAAAGAACAAATGGATAGATAGCTCACAGATAAATAAATAAATAAATAGTACCAAAGATTTCAGTTATAATTACGATTATAATTTTTCCATTATCTATTTGATTATGGTACCTATTAAACATTAGAGTAATTCATTTTATTACCTCATTCACTTTTTCTTCTCCTTGTTATGCTTTCCCAGTCAACCACAGATGCCCCCACACGCATATATGTTATCCTCCCTGGCCCACAGTTCAAGTGTCAAACAAGTCATCAGTCCTCTGCCACAACAAAATTAATGTCTACCATAGCCACAGGCCAACATGCTGCTCACCTTCTTTCACATTGCCTGCATTATGTAAAGCTTTACAAAGTAATAAATTTGGGGAAAAACTTATTTCACTCTTAATTTATTTTCAGTTCTCCAGATAGCAACCGTTTTCAACCTTGGAATGTGCCACCCCTGTATAGAGCAGATAGATTATCCAAATAATTTAAACTTTTAGGTGTATCACATTAAGATATAGTAGTTTAATTTCTTGAGTGCTTGCTATGTTCCAGGCCCAATGTTAATGTAATATCTCATTTATTTTCAAAACACTGTTAAAAGACATGTATTATTATTTTCCCTAACTTATAGATGAGGCAGCTTTGGCTAAATAATTTTCCTAATGGTATGTCATTATTAAATGGAAGAGCAGTAACTCAAGCAATGGCCAGACCCCCAAAATGTGTATTTAGCCATTATTCTATATTATATCGCCTCCCTGGAGGCTCTGTTTACAGATAATGAAGATGAATAAATTTAAGTTTTCAGTTCCTCCAGTGTTGCTTACCTTCTCATAATAATTGTTTTGATATTTCTAGAGTTAACTGCTTTTCTTTTTCTCACTAATGCCATTCTCACGAAATATTGCTTATTAGGGAACAAAATTAAGCTTTCCTGTCAGTATAATTTTGTGATTATTTTAAACATAGTGGTGGTTTTCAAAAGTAATTACAACTATACTGAAAAAAAGAGTTATGTATGAGAGACCAAGATGGCATTCAAACATCAAAGAAATACTTTTTTTTTCCCTATAAGAAATTGTAGTTGAGTTTGATATTGTTTAAAATTCTATACATGATACCTGCAACATTACATATTTCTAAATATGTGTTTAAATTCAGCAAGTATCCAACTTTCATAACATCCAAAAATATTGTCTTATGATCAAATCTACATGTGGCTTAAATGCTTTAAATTTTATTTACAGCTATACATTTTTATAAATTTAATAGTAGCAAAACTTCAACACAGCACCTTTGAGTCTCTCGAGACATGGAGACATTAACATTTAATGTCTCAACAACTAAATTCACCTGTATAGGAAGTTCAAATTATATTAAGGGAAAGGATAAAGCCTA
Source organism: Rhinolophus sinicus (assembly GCF_057876585.1). Taxonomy (NCBI): domain Eukaryota; kingdom Metazoa; phylum Chordata; class Mammalia; order Chiroptera; family Rhinolophidae; genus Rhinolophus; species Rhinolophus sinicus. The sequence goes on along the minus strand of NC_142518.1, from coordinate 55,009,442 downwards.
CGCAAGTTAGATGGCTTATGGAAACCATATTAATGGAAATCTAAAACTTTAATGCATAGACAGCATTTTGATTACTAAACTTTATTAATGTGACAAACTGAAACAATCTATTACTCTTCAAGTTCCCAAGAAATACACATGCATTATTGAACTTTGATTCAAAATTTGTCAAGCATGGTTACAGCAGGCCCAAAAATTTATTTGGAAATATGAAACAATTTAATACAAGTTAATACAATTTAATAGAGAATAAGAGGATAGATATTCTCATATTAAGATATGTTAAACCCCTGCAAACATAGCCTGCATTATGTAAAGCTTTACAAATTAATAAATTGAGGGTGGGGGAGAACTTATTTCACTTTTACTTTGCAAAGAGTTGACTAGGACATATTTTTTTTTCTTATGGATAATAAAGATGCTAAAAATGCTACATTTACTTCCATAATGAGCTATTTAATAGAACACAAACAAGATCTTTCTATTTTCCCCCTGAAATAAGTACTTTTTAATGACTAAAAGTTAGCTAGCCAGCAATTTGTATAGCCCTGTACCCTTCAAGGTTAATAGGGTACTAAGCTGATTCATCTTTTCTTAAAATAATTGAATACTATCATTATGTATCGTTTAATTTAGGCAACAGGCACATGGAAAAGGCAGGAAAAAGATATAATGCCTCAATATGTAACCAGAAAATTATTACGTTTTTCCTAATATAACTTGAGCATAGAGTAAAAGGAAAGATATACTACCTAAAAGTTCACCTGATACAAAAGTGAATTGGTGATTTAATAAACTAAGTTAATTCAAAATAATTTAATTGAAATTTTTTTTTACCTCTGAGTTTTTAAAAACATGGTTGTTCATGCCTTATGCATCAATTCTTAGTTTAAGAATATACTTTAGCAATAATTAGCTGCAAAACATAAATATAAGTTTGAATGCAAAGGCAAACTATACATTACCACTATCCATTCGGGATAGTGTTTTTGCTGTTTTGATTAAAATATGCTGTTGATAGTAAAACCAAGAAATCAAATCAAATGATATTTAATTTCAGTGAAGCAAAATAATTGCCTTCCTAGGGGTCAAGTTAAATTAAATAAAAAAGTCACATCTTCTATAATAGAACCCTTTAAAAGCAATTTAAAAATTAAGCTTATGCAGCTTTGAAATTAAAAAATAAAAAACCTTTTTTCTTACAGATCTGTTCTGAACCTCTTGTTCTTCTTTGCAATTACTCACATTTATGTGGTGAACTTATCTTAAAAGTACTTTTATAATTTTATTTTCATCATTCTGAAGTAGATAGAACTTTGTAGTTTTAAAAGCAATTTCACATAGGTTATCTTACTTGATCCTGAAAGAATCCTTGTCAGTTGTTGGGGGAGGATTCTATTATCCCTAATTTATAGATAAAAAAAGGCAAAGTGAGGTTAAGTAAGTTACATAAGGCCACAGCTTATAATTGGCAGAGATGAGACTAGCTCAGGTTTTCTGACTCTGTCACTAACTTTGTGACCTTGGAAAAAGTCTCTGTCTCTGTTTCTTCATCTATAAAATAAGGATTTAGCCAAGATGATCCTTACATTACCTGATGGTCCTCAAATGTCATGTGTTTTTGACTCCACATCCAGTCTTCTTTCTACTATGACATATATTTTTCAGTTGAATTTATTTGCAAGATAATTGTAGATACACATGCAATTGTAAGAAATAATATAGTGAGATCCTTTTCACACTTGCACATTCCCCCTATAATAACAATTTTCAAACTTGTAGCACAACATCACAACCAGGATATTGACATTGATAAAATCTATGAATCTTATTTAGGTTTCTCTTGTTTCACTTGCATTCATTTATGTTTTAATTAGTCCTATACTATTTTAACTCATGTATAGGTTTGTGTAGCCATCACCAGAATCAAATATGCATCTATAGTTATCTTTTTTAATTATGTGTTTGTCAGGTTTTTGTATCAGATTAATATTGGCCTCAAGACTGAAAAATTGGTGTCAATTCTTTAAATTTTTGGTAGGATTCTATATTGAAACAATCTGGGCCTAGAGATTACTTTTCAGGAGACTTTTAAATAATAATTCAATTTATTTTAGAATCTAAGTCTATTCTGATGGTTTATTCCATCTTGGTTGATTTTTGATAGTTTGTAAATTGGGAGGAATTGGTGCACTTCTAAGTCACCAAATATATGAACATAAAGTTGTTTTTAGTATTCTTATTACCATTTTAATGGCTGCAGGATCTATAGTGATAGCTTCTATTTCATTTCTGATATCACTCTCTCTTTTAATTCTTTTTTCAGTTTTACTAGAAGTTTGTGTTATTGACTTTTTTCAAAGAATCACCTTCTTTTTCGTTGATTTTATCCATTTTTTTTCTAATTCCAGTGTCACTGATTTGTATTACCATGTTTCCCCGAAAATAAAACCTAGCCAGGCAATCAGCTCTAATGAGTCTTTTGGAGCACAAATTAACATAAGACCCAGTCTTATTTTAATGTAATATAAGACCTGGTCTTATATAATATAGTATAATATAAGACTGGGTAATATAATATAGTTTAATACAATATAATACCAGGTTTTATATTAATTTTTGCTCCAAAAGACGCATTAGAGCTGATTGTCCAGCTAGGTCTTATTTTCAGGGAAACACAGTATTATTTTCATTATTTCCTTCCTTCTGTTTGCTTTAGATTTATTTTGCTCTTTTTTCCTACTCTCTTAAGGCAGGAACTTGGGTCAATATTTTGAAACATTTTCTCATTTGCAATGTAAGCGGTTAGTGGTATAAAATTCCCTCTCAACACAGATTTAGCTGCGTCACACATATTTTGATATGGTGTTTTCTTTCAGTTTCTGTATTTTTTATTTCTTTTGAGAGTTCCCCTTTGATCTATGGATTATTATTTGATGTTTTGTTTAATTTCCGTGTTAGAGCTGCTACTACTATCTTTGTATTATTGACCTCTAGTTTGATTCCATTATGGTCAGAGAACATACTCTATAATTTCAATCTTTTAAATTTTTTGAGATTTGTTTTATGACTCTGCATGTGGTTTTTCTTGGTAAATAGTCCATGGACCCTTTAAAAAATATATACTCTTCTCTTGATGGGTGGAGTGTTCTATATATATCCATTAGATCCTTCTGGTTGATTGTGCTATTCAGTTATTCTTGCTGATTTTCTATTATATCTATCAGTTTTTACTTTACATATTTTAGGTACTTTCTTTTGGTGCCTACACATTTAGAATTTCAATGCCTTCACGGATTGATCTTTTTTATTTTTTATGTAATGTTCCTCTTCATCTCTAGTAATTTTCTTTGCTCTAAAGTCTCTGTTGGCATCAATTTATTGTCTTTTCTCATTCCAGTTTGGATTTCCTTGATTCTTGGCATGAGAGTGATTTTCAATTGTATTGTGGACTTTTTGTCTATTATATTAGGAGACTCTAAGTCATACTTAAATCTTTAAATTAGTAGACAGTCACCTTCTTCAGGTTTATTAACCCGGGTCTTGGCCTACTTTTGTGTGCTGTGCTTTCAACACATTTTTATTTTGGGAGTCTTTGTATTGCCATTTCTTCTGCTTTTTTATCTTTTGCCTTAGGATTTCTACTGTTTCCTGCTGTTGCTGCCTGAAGATGTAGAACAGGTTTCCACAAGCCTCGGCTCTGAGTGTCTCTCATGTGGGAAGGTGTTCCCAATGCACCTTCATGACTCTGTGCCTGGTAAAGGAGAGTCTGAGTCCCACACCTGTATGTGAGTGTGTGTGTGTGTGTGTGTTTGCTTGTGTATATGTGTGAATAGTATATATGTTTGGTGGAGGGAGGAGAGTCTAGCCCACAAAAACAAAACATGTTACCAAGCTGACCACTTGTTATGGCTGTGCTCTTTTCCTGGTTCTGTGCCCCTGTGTCTCTGGGTTTGGAAGGAAAGTCTTGGGTACACAGAAACAAAGAAGCTTCCGGAACTGGGTGGGAGTGGAGAGTTTCTGCTGTTGGCAATGAAAAAACTTCTCAAACCAGGCAGGTTGCTATAATTTGAGTCCCTTTTTCCTGTTTCCCATTGCTCACCTCTGTTAGGGCAGGGGAGGAGAGTCTCAGGCTTTGAGTACAACAAAGCTTCCAAGACTGGGTTGTTTGTTTTAGCTGTGTCCTTTTTACTGGTTCAGCCAGCCTGTCTGCCCCAGTGACTCTAAGTGGAGGAGAGTGCTTCACCTGGCCCCTTGTTTTTTGTTGGGCTCCTAATCAAACAATCAATCTCCCTTGCCAGTGTTACCAGCTTTGACTTGATTTGTCACAGGGACTTGGTTTCATCAGAGGGAATGGTGGAGAAATGAGCTTATCTGGGTTGCCTTCTCTCCCTAGGTTTAAGGTTGGAAAATACCTCTGAGGAGGTGTTACCAGGCCCCAATAGTTTAGTCTGTCTGCCTGCATGCACTGGCCAAAAGAAATATACAAGCAGGATTTTGCAGTATAGAAAGGAAGATAGCTTAACATTGAATTGGCCAATCCATAGTGAAGGGAGATAATGCTCTGAAAGACCCAACTCCTTGATGGCACATACATTATACATTATATAGGGCAAAATCACAAGATACCATGGGTGAAGGGTTCAGGGTTGTTCTGGCAGCTGATTGGTCAGAGGTAAGGTAAGGGTAATAATTTTTTTTTTTCCTGTCTTGAGGAGGGCTCTGATATCTGCTCTGGCATGCCTCTGTCTGGTTTTATGGAAAAAGTAGCCTGGGAGTTGTTCCACCTTAGGGCTCAGTACCTGAAACATAACTTAGGTCAGGGCCAGACTTTGTGACCTGAGAAGAACCCTCAGGTCTTCTCCTGCCTTGAGGGTTTCTGATTATTCAGGGGAGAGGCTAGGTCTGTAATGGGTTTGGGGAAGAGAGAAATGATTTCCAGAACTAGGATTCAAAGCTAAATTTAATCAAAGTCATAAGAACCTGCGGTTTCGTACCTTCCTATTGTGTGAGAGGACATTGACACTGTGTTGTTCTTCCTGTCTGGGAATCCCAAACCAGTTTCCCTTCTTATCACCTTTTACAGTAGTCTTTGGTTGCCTCTGGCACCATTTCCAGGGTTTATAGTAGGGATTAGTGGGAAGGGGCAGGGAAAAACAGGTTTATGTCATCATATCCTGATGGGAATGTTTATAATATATATTTTTAAGATAAGATAAATAAAATACAACGAAGCTAAGCAACTTGTTCTAAATACGAGGTCTGACAATTAAGTTCAAGTTCACGAACTCATCCTAGAAAAAGTGCTACTTACCTCATTGCTGAATATCACTATGGTCACCTTTGAAGTACTCCCCTTGGGAAGCTATGCACTGACGCCAGTGCCTAGTCCACCCTTCAAAGGATTTTGGAACTTTTTTTCTGGAATGGCCATCAGAGCTGTCATCGTATTACCCTTGATGTCTTGAATGTCATCAAAATGTCTTCCTTTCAATATTTCCTTTATCTTCGTTTGGGTAAAGAAAGTAGACATTGGGGGCCTGATGAGGTGAGTAGGGAGGGCGTTCCATTACAGTTATTTCTTTACTGGCTAAAAACTCCGTCAAAGACAGTGCCCTGTGAGCTGGTTGCACTGTCGTGATGCAAGAGCCATGAATTGTTGGTGAAAAGTTCAGGTTGTCTAACTTTTTCAGGCAGCTTTTTCAGCACTTCCAAATAGTAAACTGGGTTACCTGTCTAGTTGGTAGAAACTCATAATGAATAATCCCTCTGATAGCAAAAAATGTTAGCAACATTGTTGCAACAAGTTCATGAGCTTAATTGTCAGTATAACAATAAGTTAATAGCATAGTTGAGACTAGATTTTAAGTAACATGATGTTGATATTCTTGGTTTGTCTAGCATAAAACTTAAATAAATCAGTTATTTTCTATACTTGTAGCTGAAATAAACTCAGACAAGAAATTATGATATAACTTTATATAAATTGTATTTCTACTTTTTCCCTCTTAATTTGAGTCAATAAAGTAATATTAGATAATGGTTATTATGTAGATAATAAACAGAATTGCTCAATCATATAATTATTGTTATGCATATGCAAAACAGAATATGATCCATTGTTAATGTGGGGGTTAAAAAAATAATACTTTTCCTTCTACCTTCTAAATTCTTCTATCTGGGCTAATAATCAAATTAACAGAGACAGATTAACAGGAGAAAATAAAATTTTAATACATGCACATGGGGAATTCACATAAGTGTGAAAATTCCAAAAACAAGTGAGGTGACATTGAGTATATGTGACATTTTAGACAATGGAGAAAAGGGGAATGGAGTTTTAGATTTCAGAAGTGAGAATGGGTGATCTACAGGTAGTTGAGTGAGAGTGGAACAGGCATGGCAGGCAAATCTTGCAGGATAACTGAGAAACAATGGGACATGGGGGTATGTAGCTAACAGGCCCCTCCTTGCCTGCAGCTCTCCTAGTTACCGTACTTAATTCAAATTAGGCCAAAGCTGACATCCTAAGATTTCTTTCCTGAAGCAGGTTTTCCTGTATGAATCTCTTGGGCAAGAAAAGCGGGAGGGTCAAACTTTCTTTCTGAGTCTTTGTTTCTTGATAATCAACTTAAAATCAATATCCTAAAAGACACAGTTTTGGGGGTTGGCAAACTGGTTTCCTCTGTTAAATACCTGAGACTTTTAGTCTTTTTTTTTTTTAAATAAAAGGACCTATAAATTATTTCCAGTTATAAATAGTATAGATGTAAAATACAGCATAGGGAATATAGTCAATATTCCCTATATTATATACGGTGTCAGAAGGGTACTAGACTTACCAGGGAATTCACTCGGTAAGGTAGATCAACATCTAATTACTATTTTATACACTTGAAACTAATATAATTTTGTATGTCAATTGTATGTCAGTAACACCCTATATTATAGATGGTGTCAGAAGGGTACTAGACTTACCAGGGAATTCACTTGGTAAGGTATATCAACATCTAATTACTATTTTATACACTTGAAACAAATATAATTTTGTATGTCAATTGTAATTGAAAAATAAAAATTAATATTAATAAAAGATCGTCCAATCTAACACACATATTTTATAGTTTAAGATACTGAAGTTACAACAGATGGTGTGTCTTTGCTTTCTAAAAGGAAAAGTTGAGCTAAATTAAAATTTAGGTGTTCTAATCACTGGAATAGGCTTTCTACCACATAACAATGCCATTTCATTAATAGAGCGTGAACACCTGAGATAATTTGAAAAATGATATTTCATTAGGGATTTCACAGTTTTTTTGTTGTTGTCATTGTTAACTGGGGTAGTTTCACAAAGAAAAATTTTATTCATAAACTTTTTTTCATTTTCAGTGGTGAATTATTTGTTATTCATAATAATTGTTTTAATTTTAGCAATTATATTTTCAAGTTTTACATATTAAACACTTTAGGTTGCTAGTTAGGAATAATTTTCCATGATCAATTTTGTTCCTCTTACTAGTTTGGAATTTAAAAATTATTCAGATTAACTGAGTGATTACTGTGTATGCCAGGTACTTAACGTACATTAACATATATTAACATGTTTAATCCTCATGAGAACCCTTTAATCTAGGTGCTATTACTCTCCCTATTTTAATTTGAGGCACAGAGAGGTCAAATCCATTGCCAGGCCCATAAAGCTACTAAGTGGTGTTGTTAAGAATTCAACTCCTAAACTATTGTCTATGTCTATGAGTTTTTGTTCCTTCATTTGTTTGCCTTGTTCTTTTGTTGCTAAGGGGGGCGGGGGGTTCTAGAAGAGGCTAAACGGGGTCTAATATATGGTGATGGAAAGAGAACTGACTCTGGGTGGTGAACACACAATGTGAGATATAGACAATCTATTACAGAATTGTACACCTGGAATCTATGTAACTTTACTAACAATTGTCACTCCAATAAACTTTAATTAAAAAAAAAGAATTAAACTCTGGAGGACTTGAAAACATCTATATTAGTCTGCTTGATATAGTCCCATATGTTAGCATTTTTGTTCGCTCTATGCTTCAGTTTGCATAGTTTTATAGTTATGTCTCTAGATCACTGAAATTTTATTTTGTAGTTTCTAATCGGCTTTAAAGTCCGTAGAGTATATTTTAAATACTAGAAATGATACTTTCATCTTTAGATATTCTATTTGGTTATTTTAATAATTTCAATAGCTCTCTAGTTTATATTCATATTTTCCTTTGCATCTTTGAATGTGTGTGCATGTATGTGAATGTAAAGTTTAAGCATCTTTGCCATTTATTTTCTGTTTCTGTTGACTGCTTTTCCTCCCTAGTTAGAGGTCAAAATTCCTTGCTTCTTCCCATATCTACCCATTTTTCTTTTCATGCTATATTCTTGCTATAGAATATGCATTCTGCTATATTCTATAAAAAGTGTTGAAGTTCATTTGCAAAGCATTTAAGATACTTGTGGATCAGCTTGATTCTCTTGAGGTATTTTTTAAATTTTATTTTTCAAATATAGTTGATATTCAATATTATTTTATATTAGTTTCAGGTATATAGTGTAGGGGTTAGACATTTATATAATTTAAGAAGTGATCCCCCTGATAAGTCTAGTACTCACCTGGCACTGTACGTAGTTATTACCATATTTTTTACTGTATTCCCTATGCTGTGCTTGACATCCCCATGACTATTTTGTAACTACCAATTTGTATTTCTTTTTTTTTTAATAATTTTTTAAAATTTTTATTGGGGAATATTGGGGAACAGTGTGTTTCTCCAGGGTCCATCAGCTCCAAGTCATTGTCCTTCAATCTAGTTGTGGAGGGTGCAGCTCAGTTCCAAGTCCAGTCACCATTTTCAATCTTAGTTGCAGGGGGCGCAGCCCACCATCCTGTGTGGGAATTCAACTGGCAACCTTGTTGTTGAGAGCTCACGCTCTAACTAACTGAGCCATCTGGCTGCCCCTCCGGAAGCTCAGTAGCACCTCGTTGTCTTCAATCTAGTTGTGGAGGGCACAGCTCACTGGCCCATGTAGGAATTGAACTGGCAACCGTGTTGTTCAGAGCTCGCACTCTAACCAACTGAGCCATCTGGCTGGCCTCCAATTTGTATTTCTTAAACCGTACAATTTTTTCCCCCTTCCCCCACCCATCCCATCTGGAAACCATCAGTCTGTTCTCTGTCTTTATGAGTTTCTTTCTGTTTCGTATTTTTGTTCATTTTGTTCTTTAGATTCCAAATATAAATAAGATCATATGCTATTTGTCTCTTTCTGCCTGACTTACTTCACTTAGCATAATACCCTCTAGGTTCATCCATGTTGTCGCAAATGGTAAGAATTCATTTTTAATGGCTGAGTAATATTCCATTGTATATGTGTACCAATTTTTCTTATTCCAGTCATCTATTGATGGGTACTTAGGTTGCTTCCATATCTTGACTACTGTAAATTGCACAGCAGTGAACTTAGGAGTAAATATATCCTTTCAAATTAGTGTTTTGGATTTTTTTGGATAAATACCCAGAAGTAGAATTTTAGGGTCATAAGGTAGTTCTATTTATAATTTTTTAAGGAACCTCCAAAGTGTTTTCCATAGTGGCTGCACCAATTTTAATCCCATCAATACTGCACAAGTGATCCCTTTTATACACATCCTCATCAACACTTGTTATTTGTTCATTTATTGCTGATAGTCATTCTGAAAGGTATGAGGTGATATCTCATTGTGATTTTAATTTGCATTTCTCAGGTGATTAGTGACCATGAGCATCATTTCATGTCTATTGGCCACTGTATGTCCTCTTTGGAGAAATGTCTATTCAGGTCCTCTGCCCATTTTTTAACTGGATTGTTTTGTTTCTTTGTTTTTTGTGTTTTTTTTTTTTTTTTTTTTTTTTTTTTGGTGTTAAGATGTATAAGTTCTGCATACAGTATGAGTTCTGCATCTCATATATTTAGGATATTAACACCTTATCTGATGTATCATTCGTGAATATCTTCTCACTCTCAGTAGGCTGTCTATGCATTTTGTTGATGGTTTCCTTTGCTGTGCAAAAACATTTTTTTGTCTGATGCAGTCCCATTTGTTTATTTTTTCTTTTGTTTCCCTTGCCTAAGGAGATACTATCAGAAAAAAATATTACGAAGAGCAATGTCAGAGAGACTACTGCTTATGTATTCTCCTAGGAGTTTTTTGGTTTCGGGTTTTACATTTAAGTCTTTAATCCATTTTGAGTTTATTTTTGTATATGGAGTACGAAGCTGGTCCAGTTTCAGTTTTTTGCATGTATCTGTCCAGTTTTCCCAACACCATTTATTGAATGGATCATCTTTACCCCCACTGTGTATTCTTGCTTCACTTGTCATAGATTAAATGACCATATGGGTGTGGGTTTATTTCTGGGCTCTCTAGTCTGTTTCATTGATTTATGTGTCTGTTTTTATGTCAGTACCATGCTGTTTTGATTACAATGGCTTTGTAATATAAGTGTGACCAATAGTCAAATTGCACAATAAACTCCAGGTTGATATGAATTTAAACAGTGTGTTCCCCATAGGTCTGTTTTTGCATGTACAGGTAAAAATATATCCTAATGGTACATATATCATTGAGTTATTATAACAAAATTGATTGAACCAAGGATCTGAGGGATGTGAACAATTAAGGAGGTTATTTGCAGGTGTTATATAATTATATTGACATATAGAAATTGCAGAGGAGAGACTGCTGAAACCAGGAATTTTTAGTAGTCTTGATTTTCCCTTTTTATGAATATTATCTTTTAAGTCTCTGAAGGTTCAGTTGGTCAGGTAAGGAGTTTTAGAAAGGGTCGTAATTAAATGAAATAAGGGATCTCTAGATTCACGTACAGTGAGGCTTTTAATGACAAAACCAACATTTTCTCAAATTTCTTCCCCATGCATGGGATTATGATATGCAGACAATTAAGCTATTCCTCCAGACAGAAATAGAAGGAAGAGGAGGAGGAGGAGGCAGAGGAGAAGGAGGAGAAGGAGGAGAAACTATTACAGGAGTGAGTGTTGGGCCCTCATTATTTGTGAGATAGAATGAAACAAATCAAAATTAATAACAAGGTGTGGGTTATACAGGCCTAGTCCAGAGTATTTGTTTAGCTGTCCACATCAGATTCTACTTCACTTCCTAGAAATTTTTAATTTCAAATCTTTTGGTTGGGCATTCCAGTCAGATGCAGGAGTTTTCTTTACAGGGAAAAGATGAATCTAAGAGTCAACACCTTTAAGTTTGGCAGCACGTGGATTAGTTAAAAGTACTTGACATGACATGATCCTTTCCATCTTGGTTGTAGAGTCCTTTTGGAAGTATCTTATCCTATATACATAACCTGGTTGTAGGCTGGATTACCAGAAAATTGGTCCTGTCTAAAACATCCACGAAGACATTTGTACCACACCAAAATGTCCTTGAAATTTGGTCCTGTCCAAAATATCCATGGAGATATTTGGTCCAGAGTTAATATAAATTCTGCTCTTCTGCAAGATTCAAACCCCAACCCCCCAACATAATACCATGTACCATGACCAGCTAGATTACTGAGACAAGAAGGGTTATTATTGGCAATACAGCCACAACTCAATTATTGGACCAATAAAACATAACAGTATTTTTTATGTATTAACCTTGTAAACCAAAAGTAGAAATAATGGGCTATTTGAACCCAGGCATTGTTTCTAAGTGTGGACATTTTAGACAGGGTCAAATTTCAAGAACCTTCTGGTGTGGACCAAATGTCTCAATGGACATTTTAGACAGGACCAAATGTCCTGCAAGTGTAGGTCGTGGTTTTTAATTTCTATTTTTCCCAGGAGCACACTGTGAAAAGATTTTTCTACCAAGCTATGATTCTTATCGACAGTATCAATTATTTTTTAACAATAGAAAA